>NC_132804.1:17705000-18305000 GCF_048594095.1 Paramormyrops kingsleyae
TAAACTAGGAGGTTACAGTATACAGAATCCACATCCACACAGGGTCTGGAAAGCTTGCGTCTCCCATTACTGGAAGCTCCCAAATGCTCACCAGGGGCGGGCAGCTCATTCCAGACGGCAGGATCATGTGACTCTGTGGAGCACGTTCAGGACTCTCTCTCTGTCCATGGCCCAGTGGGGACATCATCTTCTTCTGCCCGGCCATGGAGCTGGCCTGCATCAAAGCCATGCTCGAGAGGACAGCCTCACAGCCCAGCAGTCCTGCCTGTGAAGAACATTTTCAAATGACATATAAGATTCATAACAACAAAAAAAAAGAACCAGTATTGGTTTAACTGTGTGAAAATACCCATTTCATGTGGTCGCGGACTGAGCTGCTGGGCAGGTGGGTCATCGCCGTGGTTACTGTGTATCAGGGCGGGGGAGGGGAAAAGGCAATGGGGTAGAGGTCACACTACGGCTGTCTTAGGAGATTTTACCAAACCCGGTCATCTGGCACTTCACCCTGCAAAGAGAATAAGGAAAATATATTAAGCATAAATAAATAAATAAATAATAAAAGCTACCTAATTTTAAATGTACTACCTTATAAAACAGCTTATTTAATCACTGCTTAAGACAGAATAGAAAATGAAGCCCCAGAAATACACAAAATGCTTAGAAGAAATTCTGTCAAACCCACATCAGTTTCAATGACCTGTAATCTGGTAATGCACAAATTCAAAAAATGTACTGGCACTTACAGTCTGACACCAACAGATTTTAAAATCCCCAATGGTGGAAAACTGTTTGCAGCAGTAAACAGCTGTCATTACACCACCGTATGCTACAATATCTGCTGTGCAAGTCATGAAACGCACTGCTTTCTCGAACAAAAAAACAATCCCACAATGATGATAATTTATACGTTTCAACTACTTTACAAAATGCATTTGATCAAATTGCTAGTCATTAAAATTATTTTCCACATTTATACACACGAAAGGCACCAAGTCAATTCTGTTAAAAGAAATCCCAGTGATACATCAGTCCCCAGTTTGATCATGCATGTCGAGCACACTTAAATAAAACCCTCAGTGCCAAGCACCGTCCAGCTACTGCTCAATTGAATATGTTCTTTTCCATAGGTTAGATGCTATGTCAAGATCAATTTAACACAAACCATCCCTAAAACTGGCCTCGATATCCGACTACCAAGCAGAATGAATTAAATATGTGACCACTCTATAAAACAATTACTTGCAGAACTACTGTGAAAACTGATTCAATACTTGATCAAATAATGAATTTGAATTTAGTGATCAATGGTCATTGTTGAGACACCACAGCACACAGTGCACAACAACGAAATGTGTCCTCTGCATTTAACCCATATGCGACGTCGTACCTTGCTCAGGGTACCTCAGTGGTGCCTTGCTAGTCGGGGATTCGAACCTGCAATCTTTCAATTACAAGTGCGTGTCCCTAACCATTAAGACACCACTGCCCCAGAGTATTATGGGAGTCAATCCTGCCCCACCTTTACCTTCCCACTGCGACTCAGAGTAGGCAGGCGAGTAGGACAACAGGGTCACATGTACAAACTTTAGTGACTTGTAGCAATCCTCTTGATAAAAATGTACCATTTAAATTTTTAATGATTCCTCATTCTGAGTTTTCATTCAAATGAGATTCATTACTCTTTCTGAGAATAATAAAAAAAACACTACAACAGTAACAGCATGAGAAAGTAATGCATTTTTCTGGACACTACCATAATTTCATGCATTTATTAGGAGTTTGACTTACAGGCCTGACCATGCTTAAAAACTTCTACACATTAGAATCAAGACTTTTTTAATGATGGTCCTGCAGGGTAAACAGTCTTACCTCAGGCTCTCAGAAACCACAAAGACAAAAATGACATGTGAGACTCCCTACTCAGGCCCAACCTGTCGCTGACCTTAAGGACCTGATGAGTTTACCGATTCTCCCAGCATCCTCCTTGTAATATGCACATGACTGAACTGTCTGAGGCGCATGCAGGGGGTGAATACACCAAAAACGAAGACTCCACACAGCAGTTTCTAGGTACTCGATGCTGGCTATTACAAACATGAAAACTATGTATCTATACAAGCAGCCAGTTTCTTCACACTACTTTATACTGTGCTGCTGTTTTACTTTAGACCCAATCACAGAATGTACATTTTGCGTGCTTTTTCCAAACACAGAAGACAGGTCAACACTATGAATGTGAATCTTCAGCTATAATGACATAAAACACATATTGTAATATGTGTGTTTGGATACAATCACAACATACATCTTTAGAGAAAGTTACCATTTTACAATATCTATTCAATGAACCAGGTAGGGCCACTTAAATAATGTGTTGTGGAAAAAGACTTTTTGTTAAATTCACTTAATCTGTTTTCTCCTGTTTATAAGGCAGTGGTCATGTTAAAAATTCATTCTTCGCCAGGTGGAATCAAGGCTTTAAAGTAATGAACACCATCTAAGTGAACTCAAATTTCACTGCTGCCAAACATGACCCTTTTTGCATTCAGCCAAGTCTTTTCATCAAAGTGAGTTATGAAAGAAATAACTGCAACGTGCTGGTGTAATGCACTAAAATTTCTGTACTAAATGAACAAAAATAAATTTAATTCAACATTATACAAGAAGTCAATCTGCCCCCATTTCTAATGGGTTTACATTAAAAATTTCAAACCAGGTTTAGCAGTACATATGGAAAAAGTTGCATTTTATGCATCTTGCCATTTACTATAGCTACTAACACTATAAATAAATTTGCTTCAACCCATCTTAAAAAACAGTTTTTTCATTCTTTTTTGCAAGATTTCATAACATTTCTAATTTAACTGCTGCCCGAGTATATATTACATGGAAATTACAATTTACAGTGTTAGTCTTCCATACACTTGCCATACAAAGCTGTTAAGAGTACTTCTGGGTTTCCTTTATAATCATATTGGCACCCTAAAACCTAGGCCTTGCCCACAGCCAGTTTCTCCAAAGCGTAAAGCCTTGGACAAGCCCTGAAATCAAGAGTGAACAAAAGGTAAAATGTCCTAAGTTCAAGTTCAGCACCATTTTTGGCTATGACTGAAACAAAAGTAAAGACATACAATTCCTGAAGACACTGCATCCATTATATACAAAGTCTGATAAACATTTCTGACCATCAAACACGGGCACAACACCGAGCAGAAGGTAAACGGCATGGGTGTGGCACGAGGCAATACACCTTTCTCGAGGCAGCAACTTCACAGTAATCTCTAGCAGAAAAATAATACAGCGTGGATCTGCGGTGATGAAGGATACCGCACAACTGTCACATATTCACACATATTTAAAATTACTAGCGCATTTTATTATATGTTAAGTTCAATATACATATAATTGCCCATTCGTCGTTATTATTATTTAGGAAAAATGATATCACTAAGCCCGACTCCCCAGCAAGCCATAAGGGATATTTTTAAGCAGAGTAATCAGCAATGAAACACTGAAACGTTATTGCACGTCTGTACCTTTTAAAACATTAATGGGGTTTAGCAACGTATACTTAATCATGATCAAAAATTTCAATGAGACCACATTTAAAACAGGAATTCGAGATAAGTCGTTTTTAAAACTTATTGCTATTATTTAACGCGGGAAGGTAACAAATAAGTTTGTCTAAATAAGCGGGTACTTGACACTTCAGGCACTGAACGTAGAAACCTCGGTACCGTGGCTCGGTTTCAGCCATCGTTTGGCCACAACCACTAAACCCACCTGCAAACTGCGCTCAAATGAGAACCTGGCAGACGTTTCATTAATATAAAGATTAAAGGCGGTTTCTATAAAATCTGCTATTAATATTAAAACGGATCGTTTACTTGACTAATTAAATGTTAACCTCCCCTAAACCGGCTACCAGTAAGCCACAGCCAAAAGGTAGGAGTTAAAAGGAAAAAGGGGGGAAATTACGATTATTTTGTCATGCCGTTTAGTCATGCACACACAGCCAAAGAACAATGCACCCTAGCCCCCCCAACCCCCCCTCCCGACTGGTTAGCCTGCTAGCCTGCTAGCCTGCTAGCTGGTTATCGGAAACAGGCGCAGGGGCTAGCGCCTTAGCTACGCTGGCTATCCGCTAAAGTTCATCGAAGCCCGGCACGGGGAGCGGAGGCCCGGGGCGCAGCCGGCGAGCGGCTCAAACGGGGCTCCTCTCTCTTAGTCCGGGGGGAGGGGGTTTGTGTGATGCTCCCGTTGCCCGTCGCGTACTCCCCCGTTTCGCAACTAGTCGTGTGGGTCGCGTCTCTTTCATTACAACCGCGTAACCCCCGTCTACGTTTATATATTCGAGCCTAACCGCCAATATCCCACTGTACTTTATGGTCGAAGCCGGCGAGTGTCGGATATAGCTGTTTTACCTTACTGGTTTCCTCGTGTTTCGAAAATTATTATTAATATATATTTTTTTCAGTCTGTCCCTCGAGTTCCAGTTTTTCCCTCAGTTTACAAACACAGGAAACGCTACCGGAAGTGCTCCCCGGGGAGAGGGTTGGCACGTGACCGCGTTGGGGGGGTGGGGTTGGGGGGAGTTGGAGGTGGAGCGAGGAAGGGGGTGCCTGCCATGTCTGTTGAGCGTGTAATTGGATCTCAGGGCCCCTCCATTTTGGTTTGGGCCAGCAGTGTTACGGTGCGTCCATTTACTGGACTCATCAATTGAATAACGTTGGCCGTTTTTTTCAGGACGCCGTGTCTCGTATATCTATTTTACAACACAAGTTTCAGAGCTAAAGTGACCTTTAGCTTACGGGGATAAAACAATGTGCTATTTCCTGAAGGAAATCGTCGTATCAAAATTAAGTTTTAGTCACAGTCCCTGAGGTATAGCATAGAAGTATAGAATATACTGTTCACAATTACAATTTGAGACGGACTCTGAATCCAGGAATCATGATTTTGCAATAAAACATAATAGCAAATTTTGACACTAAATGAAGACTATATTAGGTATTATCAACTTGGTTGCCTCTGGGTTTCCAAAGTCTCATAACTTATCTATCCACTGTGGACTAATGTTGTATTTTTTCTGAAATGTGTATCTATACAAATCATTAAGAAAATGTTTAGTAATTAGACTCCAGGCCCAACCCCCAAGCCTTATCCAAATAAGCAGCTGGAAGATAGATGAATGAAAATGTTTAGTTATGTTACAATTATCCTCATAGATCAGGGTGGAATATTTACATGACAAACATTTCTGATTTATAATGCACTCTGCCTCTACAAATACATATACATAATTAAAATCAATGTAACGTGGTGTTTTATCAAGAATAGTGTGTGTAAGTGCAACCTGGGAAAGTCATTGAATAAAAATGGGTAAATACTTGACAGGACACAAAAACTTAGTAATAACTCAGTTACTACTTAAGTACAAATCATAAACAAATGAGTTTGAGTTTATAGTTGAGATAAAAGACGTGTCATGAGTCATTAATATTGACCAAACATGAGATCAGTATTTAACTTGTATTATTCATTACTTGTTCCTTCAGTAGTTTCTTAGTAGTTCACAACGATTTACAGAATTATCAAATATAGTAACTGCTTGTATTGAATGATGCATCATGATTCATTAATTATGAACAAACATGAGATCAGTATTTAACTTATGTTATTCATTAACTGTTCCTTCAGTAGTTCCTTAGTAGTTCACAAGGGTTTACAGAATTATGCTGTAACAAATATAGTAACCATTTGAGATAAAACATGCCTCACGAATCATTAATGATGCATTAACATAAGATCAGTATGTAACTAAGACTTAGCATATGGCTAATTAATACATATGTAGTGGCATGATGCGATATTATTTGTGCCCCATCCAGTTGTTGCCTAAATATGTTATTAGGAAATAAAAGAATAAATGAGGCACCTGTGAAGAAAGACAAAGCAACAGGGCAGGAGCTAAAGGTTCTTTTGGTTTGTCAATGATCAGGAGCGGACAGCGAATCTCTGAATGACAGGCTACAATGGAGAGTAGTTCTGGTTTATTTAAGACATGTTTTTACAAGCAAAATCAGCTTTCCTGGGCTTTTTAAAGCCCTTTTCCTTTGTAACACACCCTGAATATACAGATGTCCAAAAAAACGTTAACATTTGGGAAGACATGAGTACCTACAGAGTTTCTACAAAATAAACTTAAATTCAAACATATATGAACTATTATTAATTACAGCTTTCTTAGTTGACACTATTCCAGTTTAGGCAACATGGAATGTATTTAGAAATTTAGGTAAAGTACCTCTTTTAAAAGGTACAATAGTAGAGCACCTTCTTGAAGCCAAACCAACAAACCATGGGCTGTACATTAAGAATCAGCAGCCATAGCCCAGTTTTTCTCAACCTAGTCCTCTGGGACCTCCAGATGGTCCATGTTTTTGGTCCCTCCCAGCTCCGTGCTGGACAGTCTACACTGCTGCTCCCTGAGCTGGGAGACAGCAAAAATGTAGACTGTCTGAGGGTGTCGCCAATGACCGGTTTGAGAAACACTGCCATAGCCCGTCTATTACAAGTCTACTCCCAGCCGCTCAATTTCATTCAGAAAAAAGTCCATGTCTTGCAAGGTGATCTCAGGGGAGAGGACCACCATGCGGAAAAAGTTGACTCGTCTGCTCTGGGGTTGATAGCCTACCATCATACTTCCCTCACGAACCATCCGCTCCTTTATGACTGGTGCCACCTAAAGGAAGAAAGAGGTACCACTGGAATATTTGCTAAAGCGAATAAGAATACTTCTCCAGCTACCTTCACCACAAAACTAAGACACTACAGAGCAATGGTCCTGCCTTGGGTAAGAAGATAGGACATTTTACTCTTAATTGATACAGCTATCAAAAATTATTTTTCTGACATCTACATTTCTGCAGCACTTCTTAAACCCCAACCTTGGACAGTCTTTCCTGGTAGTCCTTAATGTTCTGTTTTCCCCTGAGACTTGGCGGTATGAACCAGAAGCACACATTCACAAACTCTGGCTGTTTATAACAACAAAAGAGAATTAATGTTATTAAAAACACTGTACAGCGTCAACATTTTATACACCATAAAATCATGTGACTTTGTCCTTAAGCTCTACAGTAATTCAACTGCAATTCAACTGCAATCTAATAATTGTACTGCTGTACAGATAACTACATTGCTCACTTCATTCAGAAGTTGAAATCCTTCCCTCTTTTTCATCTTGTCCACAAGGTAGCTGAATTTGATGGATTGGGAACATGAGGTGAAACAGAAACATAAAACTACAAGTAAAACGAAGGTTTGAAGGCTTAAGGGTGAAGTAGCACATGCAAGCTAAGCCTGGTCTGGGAAGATATGGCCTTTGCATGGCCTTCAGCAGCGTACCTGGCGTTCTGGAAGGCTTGGTCCACACGCCCCTCCAGACCCCGCGTGCCCACCGCCTTCCACATTAGCCACAGCTTCAGGCAGTCCACCTTGCGGCCACACTGAATGGATTTATCCCCCGTGTCCAGACTCACGTCATAGAACTTGTCTTGCTGGAAGAGGTAACTGGCATTCGCACAGTGGCAGTGCTTCAGAAGATTCTGGATGTTGAGGTGGGGGGGGGGGGAGGGAGGGAAGGCCATTTTTAATAACTCACAGGAAGCAGCAGGGATTCCTGCAGGGTGCGCCGCATGTTACCGTGGTGTCTTTGAGCAGGAAAGCGGAGCACTGCAGGCCTGTGAGGAGCATCTTGTGCGGGTTCCACGTCACTGAATCTGCCCTGAGTACAAACAATTCAACTGCACTGAGGACAGAATTCACTGCAACCACTGGATGCATTTCAGGCTAAAGCAACTGCAACTGACAACTCCGAATATGTACAAATTTGATATGTATGTAAATATATACAACATTATCATGACCCTGACCAGGATAAACGGTTTGAAGATGGATGGGTAATCCTGTAACCTTATGATCCTCCTTTTTCTCAGGCCAAGCAGGTTCTCACCTTTCGATTCCTTTCATCAGCTGTCTGTGTTTCTTGGAGAACAGCACACTTCCTCCCCATGCTGCCTACAAGTGTTTACACAGAATTACCTTAATCAGGCAGTCTTTCCAGTGCTAATGTCAAGTAAAAAAAGAGACAGCTCTCAAACACATGTGCTCCCAGTTGCGTCGGAAAGAGTTTGATTTTCGGGGGGACTGAATTTGCCCACGGCATCATGAGGGGTGGCTGGGGGGAAGGGGGTGCCATGCAATAGTCACATTGTGGAACTATGCAATGTAAGAAAGATTTTAAAATAATTTTAAAACAATAAAGATTGCATAATTTAAAATAAGACTAATGCTGTTTAGGGTGCTGTTTCACAACTAAATATAACTTAATAAAAAAAAAAAAACAGATCCATATGACAAAATGATTTTGTGTGATATAGAACTACAGTCTTTGTTAGATATATGTTTCATCCTCATGCTCTGAATGCGCAGTGAACTGGCCTCAGACATGGATTCACAATGAAAGATAAGGAATGTGCTCTTACTGTGTCTTATCTTTTGCATCTGTATCACAACAGAAACGTATTAAATTGCAGTTATGAACGCATTAAAGTGCAGTTGTGAACAGTTATCGCAAAACCCAAAAATATCAAAATTTGAATTTTTTCCCCCAATATCTTTCAGCCATAAACAGATATCTATTCATGTTTAATGTTTTTTTTTTGGGGGGCGGGGGGTGCGTCTCTCCTGCTCCCCCTCTTTCCGACGCCCCTGCATGCTCCATCTATCAATTTTAGGACTGGCTTAACAATGCGTTAAACTTTTATTAAAACATTGTAAAATGTCAGTCATTGCTTTTGGTACAGAAACTTCCTTCCACATCCCACGCAAATCAACAGCTCTGTTTTGCCCCATCCAGAATGCACCACACCACCTCCACCTCAGAGGTCCATGTGTGTCCAGCTGTGCAGGATGTAATGATGACTCACATCTACATGCATCCACAGGCCATTGTTTTCACACACGTCCGCTATGAGGTCCAGCGGGTCAAAGGCGCCTTGCACGGTAGTACCAGAGGTGGCGCTGACTAACAAAGGCACAGCCCCCTACAAATGAAAGGAAGCACAAGGCCAAAGTTAGGCAAATGGCATCTTTTTCATGTGAACCCCCATTAATGCACTTTCCCCTAAACAAGACAAAGTGGCATATTATAATATGCATTAATTATTTTTTTTATGCCAGCTTGCATAAAAAGCTACCAAATAAACACTTCCTTAGTCCCCCCCCCCCCCCCCCCGACCCTTTACAGCCTCCATTGTACTATATTTTGACTCATTTATAGAGCTTCATATAACTATATATTTGCTGACATCATTAAGGTTAACCATGGAACAACAAGGGGCCCAGAATGACAACCTTTTAAACCCGTCACTGCTTGCTGCCCCCATGTACAAACAGATTATAAAACAGGCCGTCCGGAGAACGAACATGAGGCTCTATTGAATCATGAGATTTGGTGAGGATGCAACTGATGTATCTTTGATTTTGGGGGCAGGGCACGAACGACATCTGGGGATCTTTACAGTCCTACTGGTCTTCAGCAATAAAAGACGTAAATCAGGTACACAAGAACACAAATACGGTCAAATACGCATACCGAGAAACACCCTTGTGATGCCTGATCAGACATCCTGCGGTTGCCCTTTCCAGGATCCCATGCCTACTTTCCTGTTTGATAAAATAAATTCCTTCCTCCCAACCCTGTATTATGTGGGTCTGCCCAACACATCCTGTAACTCCCACAGAAATTCCATCCCGCGATCCAGGGATCAGGGGCAGCTTGCACATAAAACTTGCCTGCGACTTAGCGAGCTCGATTTTCTCAACTAGGTCCTCCGGAACCATCTGACCCCTGTGTGACACCATGAGAGGGGAGAGTTTCAAAATAAAAGTCTAATTTCTGGATGTAAAAAGACCCACAGTATTAAAGTGCAAATAATACATAATTAAAATAATTAATAGATATATTACTGCTAACGGAGACAGTAATCCAGTGTAAATCAGACATTGAGGTGTGTAAGAGAAGATAAAAAATACAGAGATTGTTGCATACTTTAAGGATGTGTATTAACAGCAGCTAAGAAACAAACAGAGGGCATTTTTGTGTGTTTAAGGTAATGTACCTTTGGTTTACTTTCACAAGAAATACACTCTCCAGTCCGATGCCCAGGAGTGATGCAGCCTTACCCACAGAGTAGTGGCTCTGTAGGTAAACAGACATACTTAGCATGTTACTATACCATATTTACAGGTTACACCAGCTGTACTCTATAGCCAGTATTGAAATCCTCATTGTCCTCAGAACCACAACGCTTGGGGTACAAGGCAGTGATGTCCAGAGTCAAATGAAAGAACATAATTGGGGCCAGTCCAGACATTTTTTAATTGATCGGTATTGGCTACCACAGCCTGATCCAAAGTCTAATCTATTCAATATCCGACGTCTGGCCAATTTGCATCAGTTGTGCACATTGCAAGATTCTGTCACACACTGCAGTAAAGCCTGAGGCACTTGGCTTGAAATAGTGCTGGCCGCTATAATCAAAAATTCGTATCATGGTATTTTTTAAAGATTCTTGTGATTTTATGGTACATTTATGGTATTTTTTATTTTTGCATGACTGGACCTTTGAATTGGTTTGTAATGGCTTATTTTACGTTCCGGACATAACATATAAAAACATAAAAAATTTCAATGTGTATATAATGAAGGCTTTGATTACTATTGGGATTGCTTGTGAAATTTCTTCCACCATGTAAATTCCTCCCTCCTGTGACGTGTCGATTAGCTGTTTGGCCTATGACGCAATTGTGATGATGGAATCGTGAGTTCCAGGTTCACTCTTAACCATGGCAGCGAGTATCAATAAAGTATGTTTATGAATGTTACAAAAAACAATGATGTATACCTTTCAGTACTAGCTTGTTACTACAAACTATCGTGATGTCAACTGTGTGGAAATTCTTTATACTGGAAACTCAAAGTAGCCCAACAGCTACCTGCAATGTCTGCTATTATATCCATTCAAGCGGTGGTGCAGGAACAGAGTGTGGTTTAATGCAATTAAACTAATTATGCAGAAACATCACAAGGGAGAATATTACAAAATGGCGAGGCTTACTCAGACAGAAAACGTACCGACGCCTACGGTTTGTCTATGTATATTTTAATATTTATTAAAAGCTTAGATCGGCATCAGCAGATGTAAATACTGAATGGGTCAGATCAGGGTACCAAAAAAGTGGATTGAGACATCCCTAGTCTACGTTTTACTGTGTTTCTGTTACAGTGGATCCACGTGGAATGTCTCACCTCCTGGGATGTGAAGACAGCCAGCTGGGGGATGCTCCACATCCCCTTCAGCTTGACCTGTGGGAAGGCCCGGTAGCGAGCCACGTTCATGGCGTACATGTTGGATGCAGAGCCACCCGGGCAGAAAAGGCCATCTCCTTCCCCCCAGCCGACCAGCAAACGCAGCTGGGACAGCACAACGTCTTCCATGAGCACAAACACTGGGGCCACCTCATAGGTATACCTCCAGGAAGAGGGCAAGGAGAGAACTTCACCACATCACCCAGCCGAAAACTCAAGCTCCTCAGATAGACACCTTATGAAACTGATCAGTAATCTCACCTTGTGATAAAAATTTTAATAAACTAAATGTCAAATTCTAGTTTCAAAAGCCCTTGCATCTCAATGGCTGATGACAGTTGGCGAGAGGGAGGGGGTTACTTTTGAAATGTCATAGGTTACAGATTACTAGTTATTGCTGTTAAAAATGTAACAAATACAAATAATGGAACATCACTTTGAAGTAACCAAAATTGTAACTTATTTCATTTGATTACATTTCTTACAAATGTTTTAAACTGGACAATCAAGCTGAAAATCTGTACTAATTGTTTTGCTGACCCGCCGGAAATATGCCAAAAAAAATGCAGTTCTGCAAGGTAAAAAGATGCAAAACAACAACAATGAGTATTATATTCTACATACTTTTAACCGAAAAGAATATATTAGAATGTAACCCCTTTATAATCACCAACATTTTGATTTGTAACTGTAATTTATTAAATATTTTTTCCTCAGTAACTGTAACGAATTACAATGACATTTATTTTGTAATTTAATTACATAACGCTGTTACAAGTAACTAGTTACTGCCCAACACTAGGTCTCACAAACTCACTGGCTAGTGTTGAGCGCCTCTGTTAGGAACCGTCCAGCCAAAGCATGGTAGTCCACCCCTGCAAACAGCTGATTGAAGAACCGAGGATGACCTGAAATCATTACACAGTGGTACTTTCAACAAAGTGGCAAGACTGCCTATTTCAGATTTGGACAAAAATGCTCCTGGACCAGAAAAGACTGCTGCTCTACGAGAACCATGTGACTTACTAGTCTTCACACTGTATGCAGCCACATCTCTGACACGCTGCATCAGCTGCTGCTGGTTCTCCCCATCCTCCCGTAGCTCTAGATCCAAAAGCAGCTGCAACTCGGCTGGATCTCGCCACTCACAAACCTGAGAGGAACGTTCAGAACCTGAGCACCACGGAGCCTTTGGAGAAATGCAACGCTACACGTTACAACCATCCACTGAACATCTAACATTTAAATGCTCCGACATCCAGCCAAGAAACAGTTTAAAATATAAAACAGAATCCAAATTAGAGTATAAGTGAACAAAAGAATAAATAAAGAAAAACCATAACCTTCTCATTCACATCTGTGCCCTTGGTGAGGACTTCTTCCAGGATGACTTTGAACGCTTCAGTCAAAAAGGACTGACCCTCGGTGTGGTCCAGCAGTAACCCATCCATCCATCTGCCCTGCGGATCCTTTAAGATTGGTACCTGTTCCTCTGAAGGTCACATATGTTTGAAAGGAGACAAAACACTGAGTTCTTACTGACTGAACCACAAGATATAATAAAAAGTATTGAAATATAGGGGAAAACACAACCCTGGTTTAAAAGGAACCCATTGCAGTTTTTATGAATCATTTTAATCATAAATCAAAATAAATATTGCTATAGATATGTGATTAAGACATTAAACAATATTAAGTGAACCTTTTTCAGCTAAAAAAAAAAAGTTCATGTAGCTGGAGCTAAAGACCTAATGAGTAGCACAAAGACTATTTATTTACTACCTTGTCTCAACAAAAGTAGCAGAGACAGGTTGATGGAATCTATGTTATCAAATGGGGACTTATAATGGCAAGAAGACTATTAATTTTCCTTTCATGTACACAAAATTAAGACAACTGCCAGAAATATAATGAGATCAGTCCTCAAATTAATAGTCAAATTAGGGAGTTGCAGTGAAAACTCACATACACTAGGCCCTTTCTGGATAATACTGGTCAATCTGGCCATAGGGTTCTAAAAATAAAACTATAACCACTGCAGATCACTGGGAAAAAGTGCAGTGGCACTGTGTGCTAATGAAAGTTTCATTTTTGTAGTGAAATACATAATTATTAGGCCTACCCACTGGAACAAATTTGGCGTCTGTCGAAACAAAAGAACTGCAGAAAAAAAAGTTTTAGCAGACCTCAATAATCTATCATGTCAATCATGTGACAGACAACACTACTTGAGTGAAGTACAAAGAAATTGTAAGAAACGACGACATCTGCTGGCCAACTCATACAATGAGAAATAACCACACATCTACAGTATTTTAATACACTTTATCAACAAATCCCGGCAGTCGCTTTTGACCCACAACCCTATTTATTTTTTTGTGTACTAATAAATTCTAGTAATTTTATATACTATGTGAAGCAGAAACATTTTTCTATATATGCCCGAGACATCTCTTCAAATTAAATGTTTAAATGTGTTTGCTATACAACCCATTTTTACTTGGGCAATAATGTTTCTTATAGTTGTTTAATCGTTTGTATTACCCGAAAACATACATTACAATGTAGCGTCTGACAGACCAAAGCATCAGTGGCAGCAGTAAAAGATGACAAGGTTTGCTTGCAGGAGAAAACAACGCCGTATTATTAAACCCTTACAAATACTAACAACCATAATACAGCCACCCAAGCACAATAGGGAACAGCAGGGAGAATTCAGTATGTGTTTAATCTTGTTAATAGCCATGATAATAGCCAATTACAAGATATTGGTTCAGCATTTTCGTTTCCAGATTTCTTTATGGGCGAATTTTAAGTTATTTTTAAATGTTTGCATGTCCACTTCGCATTCACCTACAGTCAGGTGCCCCAAGTGTCCGTTCATAGCACAAAGCACGGTACTCTAAGTCTCTAACATGAAACTTCAAGATGGTGGCGCGTGTGGGCGCAGTGGCTGCTTATTCTGCTGCTATATACTGTACACTCTATTCATGTATATACTGTGTATCCGCCCCCCTATCGTGTCATGGGCACCATGTGTTAATCTGCACTTTACCCCTGTCATTGTGTACATACTGTACAGCCCCCCTCCCGCCCCCATGTGTCTTATATGTTGCACCATGTTCTCGGGGGGAACGATGTGTCCCACAACTGTATGGCACGACAATAAATCCGACACCCTGTAAAGTGTGCTTTTAACGGTTTACTGTGGTGGACAATGCACACCCCATTGGATTTTCAGATTATGTATTTCCACATATAGGGCCTTAGCTTGTACGCACAACATAAAACATTTTTCGGGACTATGTATGGTTTAGATCAGAATTTCTTATTTTAAATTCCAGCAATGGTGACTCATCTAAATCTTTACATCAGTTATGGGAATAAGAATGGCAGCGGAGTACAACCATGAGGCCGTCTTCGAAATGCAGGCTTCGGCACGTTTATTTACTCATACATTGCAAAAACTAGACTGCGTGGGCTATTACACCACAAAGTCCTTAAACATAAAAGGTAGTTCTCTTTCTAAGTATAGGCCTAACTATCATATCTTTCAAATCTCATCTGCTACAACCCATAACAACAAAATAAACATTCTGTTGAATTTGCAATATCTCGATCATGTTTCTTTTTAGATTATGAAAAGTTGACGTGATCGTTGCTGCGACGCGGGGCTGTAATTTGAAGCTGGCTGCTTCAAGTGCCAATGAGCTATAACAGACTTCAGCAAAGTACTTAACATCGAAGTGTAACTGGATGTCAAGGATTACAGCATGAATGGGACACATAAGTATTACATGACACACTTGTACGTCGCTTTGGGGAAAAACGCGTCGGCCAAATAAATTGATATATGTGAATTTGCTTCATGATTTCTACGTCACCAATCCTTAGCAGACAGACAGAACCTTCACCATGTCCAACTTAAATAGTTATGCTTGAAAATACTTAAGACACTTGCGGAGGTTTGACCCAGACAATGGCAGTCGGTGCGGTGTTAACACGCTGAAATGTTTTGCAATAACCATTGCAGGCTGTAAAATTGCATTTCACGGCCGTCATGAGACAGAAGTATCCGATCGGGCGGAGACGTTCTTGGATGACAAATGTCGGTCTCATTGATTCCGTGAATAGTAGGTATATAATTTTATATTACATTATCGATTCTAGAAAATCATACCTAGCGGCTGAAATCATGCAATTTTGCGGTAGGTAAAATTTAGTTTGCTGGTACGATACAAGCTGCCTACATCACACTGGGTTTGGCCAAAATCTAGTTACGTAATCGTCAGATCTTTTATGCTCAGTTTATTTAAATAAACATGTTCAGACAACTTGTCTTAAGAAAACAGCCACAAAATAGTTATTCTTGTTAATTAGGTTATAAGAATAAAGTTTTTTTTTGCACAATAGTATAAAAAAATCTCGACATTCTTGTGGGATGAACATCGATAAAACTAGCAGTTAAAGTGCTATGTGTGTTACTAACATTTGCAAAAAGTTTTGGTGAAAGTATCGAACTGAGTAAAATACGATGCATACGTTTGTGCAGAATTTCTCTTTTTTTGTTGCTTGCGAATAATTTATATTTTATATATGCTTGTCAGATAATAGTTCAAAATAAGAAAATCACGATTAATAATGCACATTGCATTTGATAAGTTTTAAGTGCAAATGAAGGTACTGGGCTTTTAAAATCACTTTATGTAGTGACATTATATTCAATTGAAATATACCTGCATCAACAAGTCTCCTGTAAGTTTTATGCAGTTTACCTGGGCAGCCTTCACATTTCTCTTCACTTCTGTTTGCTCTCGCCGCCGATTGATTCATCGTTCACTGCAATCGGATGAGTCACAGTTTCATAAGACACCAGTAATTCCAAGGCCTTCCCTATGAATGGAGGCAGCGACGTCCCACGTCCATCATCGCCGAAGGGCTCACAGGCACAAGCTTTGCTCTAACAAAAGGGAGGGTTGAAATTTTAACCTTTTTTTTCTCGGAGAGAGCAAAGAAGACTTCCCCCGTCACTTCATAATATTACCCAGTGCTTGCTCATCGGTTCCTTTACCCACCAGCAGTGAATAACAAGGTGATTACCGGCCTGTTTTTTCATACTTCAAGCACTGATTCTACCGAACATAAGCCCGTTAGACATTATTTGCCCCCTCCCCACCCAAAAAAACGCGTGATTTTTTTTTTTTATTACGTGATTACGTGCCTAAATGCAACCATAGTTGTATTGTAATCAGGGAATAGCAGCATCAATAACCCAGGTCCTTAATAGCTGTAAAAACATTACGGTGTTACAGGAAAGAGGTGAGGGGTTTGGGAGGGAATGTTACGGCAAGAAAACAAAATGTTTAACACTTTCTCATTAGCTGATTCATGTGCAGGGTGAAAGCATGTAAGTCACTTCCAGTGTGATGTCAAAACATGATAATGAAAACTAAATGAACTAGATGAATACTGAAACTAAATATAAACCTAGAAATGTTCAGAAAATAAATACAAAATTAAGACTATTTGTACATTCTTCAAATAAACTGAATTAAAACTGAGAAACAAAATGGAAAACTAAATAGAAATGAAAAGTATTGCAAATTTGAAAACTATAATAACCCTGGTTTTCACACTATGTGGTTCAATTTCTGTCCCCCCCAAAAAAAAGGCAAACTGGGGTTTGACATGTCAATGATAGATTCAAATAAAATGTTCATTGCTGACATTTTTCATCAAATTGGAAATTCAGGTACGGAGGTAGCAGCAGTATGGAGCTATTGGGAATGCATCAATACATACAGTATGTGGGATATTACTAATAGTGAGCAATATATAGCAAGTGCCCCATTTTCCTTCAGCTAATTCATGCCTATTGACACTAAACATGTCCTTGCATTTCGACCAACATGATGGTGGCGATGCGACCAGCTTGGTTCAGTTACGCTTGCGGTCCTGCTAGTAAGCAGGGTAATGTCACTGCGGGTTTGGATGGGGTATGGCTATAGCAAGCCGTCTTAACATTTAAACACACCCCTTTCCTATCTGTAGTTGTATTTTAAATATACAGAATTGTATTTTTACTAGTCTTAATGATAGAGATGTCCAAACTGTATTATTACTAGCAAAAACTGTTCAACTAGACTGACTAGACTCCTAGTCACATTTCTGTTTAAGATACCTTCATATCTTTAACAAATTTATGTGGCTGTTTTAACATTAAAAAGCAATTCTAGCTATCTACATTGTATTTCTTGCTACAGTAGTACAAACAGGCATTTTAGATATCTCAGATATCTCTATTTCAATTACCAGTACAAATGAGCATCTGAGTATGGTCAGCCAGATTGTGTTTTGGTTTAGTTGTCATAACTAGATTTTTACTAGTAAAAATAACATTCTAACTAGTAATTAATAGATTTATTTTAGAGAATTGATTTTTGTGAACAGGCACTTTTACACAGCACTAATATGCAAGTAGTGTCAGCAATTTTGCAGTTCAAAGCTTTATTTCCTAATGTGTTGTAACTTATTAGGGGTCTACCTGTGTCCAGTGTCAAGATTACACAAATATTCAATGTCCAAGCATAATGGCCAAGCTGTGTCCATGACTCATGGTTTTACAGGGAATGTACATTATAGGACAAATTTGCACAGGGAATGTAACTTTTCTGTTTCCTGCTGGACCACACACTGAGCCAGAGGAAGAAGAGCCTCTTCACCTTGCAGGCCTCAGAGATGGTGCAGTTCTCAGGGACAAATAACTGCTTTTCTTAGTAATCACACCCACCGTGTGCTCTTTATTACCGGCATATAAAAGTGACACACAAACTTCTTGGTCATTTTACAGAAATTAAGAATCTTCAATCTTTTGACAACCACATAATTCACTTTTAACTGGCATTACAGCAGTTCAGTTTATAAACTATTTATTATTTAAGGATAATTTGCTTTATTTGGAAGGTAACCGTTTATCTGCTTCTCCATATTGACCATGCCCAGTTCCTCAAAAGTCATCCAGGAAGACATGGGCGACATGGACATGGAACGTGTCCCCCTCACATTCAAAATGCTTCTGCCGCCCCTGCAGGAAGAGAACATTTTATTAATCCAGAGTCTCTAAATATCATACTTTGGGTTATACACAGAACATTAGAAATTTGTTCATACTGGGCTCAGCAGTGTCGTCGAGGTCACTATACCCTCATCACCTTCGGAACAGGTCAGCCGAACTCTGTTAGAGGATAATAAGCAAGTGCATGTAATCAGATACGCCTACTAACATGTGAGATACTCATGCATAAAGTTATATCTCTGCAATCCTCTGTCATGTCACAGGCAAGGACAGAGAGGAAGGCAGGCAGGGGGACATCCAAAGGGCGAAGGGGAATGGGCCATGGGGGGTCACAACGGGGTGGGGAAGCTCAGGCGAGAGCACAGGAAACAATTCATTCTTGTGCCAGAGGAAGTTCACAACTGCAGTTATTGAGTCAACAGAGCGTTGGCAACTATAGTAATAAAAATAACTGATACGTTATTTATGAACTTTATTTTATGTACTTTCCAACCATCAAGGCTTTGGGCACTTTGCGCTGCTCAAACTCTCTCTCCACTAACTGATCTCCCTCACACATTCATCTCCCTCAAAAAGAACAAACACCCAAACACATTACATGTACTGAACTCACTGTCTACTGACCCTGTCTCACAGTGTACTGATCCTGTCTCACTGTCTACTGACCCTGTCTCACTGTCTACTGATCCTGTCTCACTGTCTACTGACCCTGTCTCACAGTGTACTGATCCTGTCTCACTGTCTACTGATCCTGTCTCACTGTCTACCGACCCTGTCTCACAGTGTACTGATCCTGTCTCACTGTCTACTGACCCTGTCTCACAGTGTACTGATCCTGTCTCACTGTCTACCGACCCTGTCTCACAGTGTACTGACCCTGTCGTGGGTTATGGTTTTATTTTTGGTAGTTACTTGTACAGTTACTTGTTTTTACTACTTTTAGTTTTTCTTTCCTTGAAGCAATTTCCTATTTTCTGCCATTTGTGACAATACAGCACACGTATATAGATATTTGGGGGGTGGGCGTGGGACTAGGCCCTGATGAGTTTCTGCTATGAAATTTGAGCATGTGTTGAGCATTCATTGCATACTCTGTAATCAGTGCCATCTTTTTACTCATTGTTGTAATGGTAGTTTTCTGGAGCTTTTCTTTCACTTCTCCGATGTTTTTTGCACGGTAGGGTTTTTGCTCCCACACCTCCATCAACTTTACAGGCAGCTCTTGGTTTACAGTAAGCCTACTTGCGTAAAAGGTGACACACTGTACATAAGGGTTTGTGGAATGGAATGAAAATAGAAAATGAATGGTAGTAAGAATAACACATGCCTTCATTTCACCTTAACGTCCCGTGGGAAGCATGACATGTATTTGTTTGACAAGATCCCAGACTGCTTGGTTCTTTGAAACTCTTTTGAGAGGGAATAATATTCATCGACAATTTACTAGCTGCACATATTAAGAACCAAACTCACCAAAGTTGCCTTCTCCATAACAGTCTTCATCAAACAATACAATTATATATTATTATGGTATATATTGATATAAAAATATTACTACAGGGACAGCATGGCGGTAAAGTGGTTACTTGTGTCACACCTCTGGGAGTTTTTTTTTACCCTCTTTAGAATTTTATTTTTCATTCTTCTTCACAGGTATTATGTGGGGAATTCACGTGAGGTAAATGAGGGGGCGTGGCACACACGAGGATCGTACGAGCAGGTCATGACAACAGGTAATAAATAATGCAGAAAAAAATAATTATGCCATATAAAATTATGCATAAAAACATGTAATAAGTACATTATTATGTGCAAATTTATTCAAATAAATATTTTAAAGATATATGGAAAATGTTCATTGCAGGCCTGTCTTTAAAATATATCTTTAAAATATTGTGCCTCCTGTTTCACCTTATTCTTGTATACTGCTGTCCTGGAAGCTCAGCTCAGCGAAGCCTTCTGCCAGCAGCAGGAGGATTAAACCAGGATTTAAAAATGCAGATTTGTTTAAAAATATAGAGTGGTCTCTTCATTTTTTTCCATGGCGGTATGTACCACTGGTAGACTGGCATACCATTCAGCATATGCCCTCTCTTGTGCCCTGTGGTGGACTGGTATGCTCTTAAGGAAACATCCTCCTTTTTCCCAGGGATAAACTCCAGGTTCACCTGTATTCTGTGGAGTGATGCTGCAGTCCGGGATTGTTTGGGGGTGTTACCCTAGCTTTTTTGTCACGCTTTGAATTTACAGCATATGACAACAGTGGCATCCGGTATTTCATCCATTAAGTATCTTTTCTGAAGCTTAACGAATCGAATAAGAAATCAGCATGAAACAAATGCCTTTTCTAGCTGATAGTTTCATGAATCACAAATAGTTAACAGCACCATGGTGAGGAAAAATGAATGCAACAAAATGGTTATAAGGTCATTGTAGATGTGATGATGTAATAGATTTATTATGTCGGAAGAAGACAGAACCTAACCATGAACTTTTATTGAGCTGCACAATGCAAGAGAACAATAATATGCTACTTTAAGGCATTTCAGAGAAGCAGCTAGCATGCGATCAGCTACTATTTGTCAATATCTAAATTCTTCAATAGTCATTTATTTACTCTTTGTACACATTGCACTGTGTGAAAGCTAGACTCCATTTGACTTTCTGCCAGGCAGAGGGGAGGTGAATGGGCTGATGGTGCAGGGCAGAGCTTGGATTCCACATGCTTTTTCATTAAAGGATGTGGTGATATACGTGTAATTACAATAAATCGTGAATGGATTTCTTTTTCACTTTTATTTTACATCCTCAGATCTTAAGCTACACTTTTCTTCAGCTCACAATATATTGATTTTACATGTCTCCAGTGGCTGTTCTCCCACTGTTTCCACAGACACAGCTGTTACAAACACAAGGCTAGGGCAATAGGTGGTTCAATGGGAAGCAGGTGTTGTAAATATCTTTAAACTTATGGTGTGATTGTGTGTGAGGGATGAATGATCTGGAATGAGATCAATCGTTTTCCTTTAAAAGCTTTCAGCCTGGCTGCTACACTGGGGCCTGTACCATGAAACAGGATTTCCTGCTTAGCCAGATAACTTCTTGAATTTAAGGTACACTCAGAAAAAAGGGTAAAAATCTGTACCTTATTTTGAACTGGGGCTGTAGCTGTTCTGTAGGAATCAGACACAGAGCAGGGAAGCAGGGAATGGCGGAATCGGATAAACACGGGATTTACTCAGGAAACATACAGCAACGTCAATGACTGGACTGGAGAAACATACTCTAACGCAGACTTAAATACACATGACTAATTAGACACAACTAGAAACAGCTGATATCACGGGGATTCCACATGGGGTAGCGAGGGGGGTGTGGCACACAGGAGCATTGGCACGAGCAGGGCATGACAGTGCCCGTGTAACTGTACCTTTTAAGGTACAGAAATGGACTCTGAGGAACATCCCAAAGGTACAAACAGCATTAATGTATCATCAATGGTATAGAAATGTTCATCAGAGTCCATTTTTCTACCTTAAAAGGTACAATTACCTACAGCTAAAGGTACAACTGGCAGACCCATAAGGGTACAGCCGCAGTGACAAGCAAAGGTACAAATTTTTACCCTTTTATTGAGAGTGTATTTGGAGCTAAATGTAAGCAAATGAAGATCAAGTCCATTTAAACTGGACTACCTTAAATCCAACCAGTTAACAAGAAATCTGGCTCTGTGGTCCAGGCTCTGGGCAGCACAGCAGGCTGAAAGGTAGCATTCAGCAGGTCACAATTTGGCATGAATCCTAATAGGCTAAACCCTACAGATAGGCTTGGGGAATAATGCAATAAAATTAACTGCGCTACGTAATCTGGATAAAAAAAATAATAAGAAACGTAATCAGGTTATAGTTACTTTTGTGATAAATCAGGATTACTTATATATTACATTACAATAAATCTGAAAAGAAAAAATGGACTTCTGATGTGTTTATGAAGAATGCAAACTGACCTCACGCCATTTTCTGCATAAACGGCATCTCTCACAAGATGTGTTGATGTTCCTCTCCTACTTGCAGCGTAAGTCCCTCCCACTTCTGCCATAAGCCCCTCCCACTTCTGCCATAAGTTCCTCCCACTTCTGCCATAAGCCCCTCCCACTTCTGCCATAAGTCCCACACACTTCTGCCATAAGTCCCTCCCACTTCTGCCATAAGTCCCACACACTTCTGCCATAAGTCCCTCCCACTTCTGCCATAAGTCCCTCCTCCCTGAGGCTGGCTCCTGGCTTCAGATGTACCTTCTTGATTGCTCCGCTTATTCCCTGATTATTGTTTTTCTTACCACAATCCATTTTACAAGAGCTATGCCACTGTGCCAGATGGATGCCTGTCAAAAGATTTGTGTAGTCTGTGGAAATTACAGTCATGTTGTTTTTAAGGAGGAGAGGGGAAATATCACAATGTGTGTTATATCACCCAGCTGTGAAAATATTGGCGACATCCAAGCTCGACGTTAAATTAAAAAAAACATTTAGAAGAAAGACTATAAGACCAACCACAAGCTACAAAGGCACACAGGCTACCAGCATTTCAATACTACTTCTACAAATTAGGACAATACTGTACCTTACCTTTAATTTGTCTCGCCCAAATCACATGAATTGAGTTTTATTTGTAGATCCCCAAATCACATGCACAACACATATGATACCATCTTTTATTAAACCCTCACATAGGATAGGATAATTTCCCTATAGTAGAGTAGTGTTACTTGTTATTTACTGTGTCTAACGGGGAAAAAAATGCCATATAGACACATATTCTTTCTCACGATTTTTACCCCGGCAACGTTTAAATATAATGTATATATATTATTATTTTAACACATGTTCGGTTGCCTAATGAAAATGTTTTTGACATTTCTGTACTCTTGTCTTTAGCTTTAGATCCAAAAGTAACTAGACATAATTAGTGACAATGCTTTTATTTTGATACACTTGTTTACGTTACTGATTACATTTTTCTACAGGTAACTAGTAACTATACCAGATGATGCTTTTTAAGTAGCTTACCCAATCCTGCCTACAGAAATGCACTGGAGGAAGAAGTGCTACCTTCTGGGGTCCTGAAGCAGTGGAATATAATTTCAACCAGGACCCTACTACTGACTGAAAACTGGATTGTGAAAGAATGCCACGAATGACTTCCAGCATAACTTCAGAACAATAGACTCAGCATTCTAATCTGTGCTGGTTATATATACAAGTTAAATAACCACAGTCAAAACTCCAGATTTAACTGCACCTTGTCTTCTTGGCAGTAACACAGTCAAATCAGTTCAAGCAGGCAGAGAAAATAAAAGGTACAGTTCTGCACCCTCTGGTTCTCCCCTATGATTGCGACAAGTAATTGCTATAACACCAGTGAAAGAAAGATTCATAATTATTAAAATCAATTATTTTAAATTTGTGTCATGATTAGTCATAGGGAGTCATACAGTATATTTCCTATCTCAGAATTGCATCACCACATAACGCAGGGGTTTCTTTACATTATGCAATCACAAGAGTTTCTATAGCTCACTATTGAGACAAAGAAACCAAACTACAATCAAGTCTAAATGCATTACTCATTAATAGCATGTTTGTAATTCAGTTACCCACACAGATAATTGGAGAAACTGAACTTTTAACAGGTGGCCTATTGTTTAGGGAAGCGCACTTATAATTTAAAGATTGCTGGTTTGAATCCCCAACAAGCAAAGTACCAATGAAGTACCCTGAGCAAGGTACCGCCCCCAAGCACTGCTCCCCGGGCGTTGAATTAGCTGCCCCCTCCTATGTCACAATGTCACATATGGGTTAAATGCAGGGGTCATTGCTGTGTGCTGTGGTGTGGCAACTAATCACTTTTTCACTTCAAGTTTTCAAGTGGGAGGGGGTAGCCCAGTAGGGGATTCTCAGCTAGGAGTAAGGGGTGCTGCACCATGCATTTGAAAAGTGTAGAAAAAATTACAACATTACTAGGGCTGGGCGGTAATTTTTACAATATATCAATATATTTTTATAACGAGATACAGGATGCCACAATACTGTTTATATCAATATACATTTATTGTGTTAAAATTAGAGTTTTGTTAAGGATTTTTTATAGAAACCAATAAGGGTTATTTCTCAAGGGTTATTTCTTGCGTTCTCGTGTTCCAGTTTTGCGTCATCTTCCATTGCCGAAGACCAGTTCCAATACTAAAAACAGAAATACAGAGGGCAGTAAAAATCCTCAGATGTCGTTCTTGCCCCGCCCCAAATATCAGCGACACATTGGTTGCATCCTCACAAAATTATAACAATCCCATGATGCACTGCACACCAAGTTCCTTCGTGGGAGGCAAGTTAGCAAGACTGGTCTTGCCAAGACCACAAGTACGTTCTTTACATACTTGGTATTGAGAAACACCAAGTATTCTTTTCTGGTTGTAAACAGAGTGAGAACTTCAGTCGTGCTGTTATGCAGAATCCCAGAATTCACAGCTAAAAATCGAGCCATTCAGTTAGCATCTGACAGGGGAGTTGATAAGGGGAAAGGTGAAGAATCATTGTTACTTGATTTGTTTAATTTAAAAACATTGTTATAAATATCATCATTTGCAATATTTGTTTTATTTTGTTGAAGACTGATACCTTAAAACAGGGGTGTCAAACTCCAGTTCTGGGGAGCCGGAGCCCTGTTGTAGCTTAGTTCTTTCTATGTTCCACCGCAAATGATTCAGTTCAAGAGCTGTGTGGTAATTAGCACAAGAAGCTGAATCAGGTGTATTAAACTGTGCAGAGCTTCAGCCCTCCAGGACTGGAGATTGACACCCCACCCTTAAAATTAAGGGTTTTTTTTCAGTTAAGTGCACTTTTAATGATTGTTAGTCTTCAGATTTTAGACCCATTGTAACACAGCCTCACTGGAACAGGGGATCCAGATGTGGAGCAGACAGGAAATCATTATGCCAAGCAAAGGACGTAGTCAAAAACTCTAGCAGAGTTCAAATATCCAAACTGTCTTTTCCAGGCATGGTAGGGGAAGGGCAGGCACATGGGCAGACATGGAAAAAGCTACACACACACTCATCCAAGAGAGGGAGTGAGATACATACTTACAGGGTCAGGATTGACCAAATAAATTGTCAGATTTAAGTCTGGGTTAAATGCAGTGAACGTCCATTTAAACTGGGGTACATTAAATCTGACAAGTTATCCGGCTAAGCAAGAAATCCTGCTTTGATACAGGTCTCAGATTGTCCCTGGTTAAAATCCCATACTATTGTTACACCTGTGCTGCATTGTAATCTAATAAGGTCTCTGTGTGCTTGCTCTGATCCAGAGGTATGTGAGCACTGCTTGGGGCTCAGTTGTATTTGCTTTTTGAGCGTAAGTTTCAGAGCTTGGTTTGGTTCAGTGTAACTTCTGGGGCCTATATCATAAAGCTGTAATTTTGGGTTAGCAAGATAAATTATTGGATTTAAGGAAGTCTGGGCTAAATGTGAGTGAATGAAAATAAAGTTCATGTGAAATAGGATACCTTAAATGCAACAAATCTCACTTTATGATACAGACCCCTGGAATTATGCGGCTGTGTTTAGTCTGACTGTTTCTTTTTTTGGTTTTGATCAGGGCTGCCAACACAAGCATCATCTTTGTTGTTCTGTGTCCTAGCATCTTGTTTAAAGATCACTGAAGAGCTGGAATTTTGCAGCTGCCCTACCAGACAGATTGGTTTTACATTCGTAATGTTTAGTGTTTCTACCAGCAACATTTCTCTGTGCCAGCTTGCCACGCCAAAATCTTTGCCAAGAAAAACTTTTTTTTGTCAAAAATTTACCCAACCAATCAATCATCTAATCCAATGCTTTAGTGACTGGCTCGGGAAACCTGATTCCTGCCCCCACCGCCGGTGTCACGCTCAGACCGGGGAAGCAGTGCGGAAGCTGTGGGGTCAAATAAACGAGGGATTTATTCAGAGAATGCAATCAGGAACACGGCGCAACACACAGGGCTGACGTCAATGACCGGACTGGGGAAAGATACTCAGACACCGACTTAAATACACAAGACTAATTAGATACAACTAGGAACAGCTGATAACATGGGGATTCCACACGAGGTAGATGAGGGGGGCATGGCACACAGGAGGATCGGCACGGGCAGGGCACTATAGTGATGCATGCATCGACTCTGGCGTCATCCAAATCCACAAGTAAATAAATCAGCTACCCACTACTCACCTGAAATAATTATTTTATCCGATTTAGCAATTCACACCCGATCACACCATGATTTCTCAGTGGGATATATGTATGTATGTATAATAATATGGCAACATATTACACTGAATTAAGCTAGTTAACATTTAGACTGGCAGTGGTGGCCTAATTGGTTTACATACCCTGAGCAAGATACTGTGATGAATTAGCTGCCCCATGCTGTCACACCCCGCTCCGTCCGCTCCTAATGTGTGCCACGCCCACCTCGTTACCTCGTGTTCATCCCTGATTGTTCTCACCTGTTGCCTGTTCCGTTTGCCTAGTCTTGTGCATTTAGTCCGTGTCTCAGTTAGTTTCCCCAGATCCGTCATTGTATTGTCATGATGTCTGTCCATATCTCGCTGGATTCCCCAAATAAACCCTGTTTCCTGGAGAAGTCACGCAGCCCTGTGTCTTCCTTCGCCTCCGAAAGTGACACATGCTATGTCACATATGGCTTAAATCAGGGGTACCCAATCTTATCCGCAAAGGGCCAGTGTGTATGCGGGTTTTCGCTGCTACTAATTAGAGGACTGATTGGCTGAAAGAGTCTTCACACTTGGGTTTGAACAGCTGACCTACAGGCTATCCCAAAAACCTGCATACACACCGGCCCTTTGCGGATAAGATTGGGTAATCCTGGCTTAAATAAAGAGAACACATTTTGTCATTGTGGGCTATGGTGTGTCAAGAATGACTAGTCACTTTCCCCCTTTTAAAATAACTGAACATTTATTTAAGGTAAAACTTATTTTTTTTGGCAAAATAAAATGGCAACAGGTATTTCCACAATAACCGGCACACAGGCTGACATCTTTCATCCCTTCAAACTAAAAATTTGAATGTTGCTGTAGCTTCCCGGGCACAATTAGTTTAAAAGTTAATAGTGATGTTTTCCCACTGGCCAAAATAAACAAGTAATAAAACATAACGTGTTTAGCAGTCCCAACAAAGGCTGGCATATTGAGTAAACTTGATGATCTCTTCAAAATAAAATTCTGCATATCACTCCAACTTCCCAAATCCAAACAATTAAGAATACTAATACTATGCACTACAGTTACGTGCCACTGCATGTTCAGCTCCACCCACGGCCAGTTCCACTCCAACCGACCTTTGCTCCGCTTCCCCGTCCGGACCCTGCCCACGACTCCCTGCAAGACTGTCGGTCCGAGATGAAAAGCCTGACAGATTATTATTTAAACTACAAACACAATTAAGAAAAGTTGTAAATCAAAAGCAATACATCCCTCTTCATGTCTGAATGACAAGAGATACTTATTTGTACACTGTAAAAAAAATAAAAAATTACACAATTTACAAATTGAAAAGATTTCCATTGCTGACACAGGCCAGCTAGTAGCAGGCCTAATACTGGTTGTGTCATCAACATCTGATTGGTCAAAATGCATAAAGATACCAGTGATCTGCATCAATATGAATGGATTATCTGAAGCAAAAAAGGGCAAATTCTAAACATTACTCATTAGTAGTAGTATTGCACATTGCAATGTATTGATGCACTTGGAACTTGAAATTTTCCAACCTCCTACCTAAAAAAGTAGTATAGAACAGCTGAACAGCACAGATTCGTAATGTAACTTTACACAAGCGAATGCTAATTCTGCTACCAATTGATGCTAACCTGACAGTCATTCTAACAGACGTGCTATCAGAATTTAGCACACAGTAAATCATGATGTACTCTGTGTGAATAGTACAAGAGCATCTCATTTTAGGTCTCATGTGCAGCCTGGGCGCGACAGCTTGTGTTCATACTGCATGTGGCTGTGGACTTGGATGGCTGCAGTCAGTGCATGCATACAGCAGTGATACAGCAGTGATACAGCAGTGATACAGCAGTGATACAGCAGTGACCACCAGACCAGGAGAGGGCAGATGCATTGCAAGAAACACAAATACAGGCAGTGTAGTCAAATGGGTAATTTATGAACAGTTTTAAAGTTATTAGTCAACATTTGGGCAGTATTACAGTAATAAGGCCACGTTCATAATACCACGGTATTTTGAAATCCTTACAATAAAATTAGCCAGGACCCCACTCCCCCCACATGAAATAGCTGTGCACATGAAAGCACACGCAGAAAACTAAATTATGAACCAGGCTTTAGTCGTCATTGATGCGGTGCATTGTGATCTATGTACTTAGATGAAGACTGCTTCTATGCAGTATTTGCCAAAGTGTGGATAGTGTGGATAAAGTGCACATTAAGCATGCTGCACTTGGCTTATTTGAAGGATGGGACACCCTTTGATACGTGCACTAAGCACATGAATGCACCCACTAAGTGTGATAGTGTGTAAAGGCTGATTTATACTTCTGTGTCAAATCAACGCCATAAGTACTGCGTAACTGTGGACCCTACACAGTAGCCTGACATGCACCTCCTCAGAAATGTAATTACACATTGCTTGCTACATGTTGGGTTGCCTTGGGGCATGCGTTGTGGCATTTTTTTAAACACAGAGCGCCATCTTGTGGTGTCAAAAAATACAGCAAATGGTTCATGAAGCATTATGTTTTTCATCACTAATTAACAGCACATCCTGTGCTCCAAGCATGTGTTGTTCCCTGCCTTTGTTTTTGTCATTTACCTGTTTTGTTTTTGATTCCTTGTGGTTCCTTTTGCTTCTAGTTTTTTTGAGTAAAATAATGTCCCTTGTTTGTTGAAGCCGCAATGTGGATCACCTCTTCTTTCACCATGCCAGTCTGAAACAATACACTCACCTAAAGGATTATTAGGAACACCATACTAATACGGTGTTTGACCCCTTTCGCCTTCAGAACTGCCTTAATTCTACGTGGCATTGATTCAACAAGGTGCTGAAAGCATTCTTTAGAAATGTTGGCCCATATTGATAGGATAGCATCTTGCAGTTGATGGAAATTTGTGGGATGCACATCCAGGGCACAAAGCTCCCGTTCCACCACATCCCAAAGATGCTCTATTGGGTTGAGATCTGGTGACTGTGGGGGCCATTGTAGTACAGTGAACTCATTGTCATGTTCAAGAAACCAATTTGAAATGATTCGAGCTTTGGTGCATTATCCTGCTGGAAGTAGCCATCAGAGGATGGGTACATGGTGGTCATAAAGGGATGGACATGGCCAGAAACAATGCTCAGGTAGGCCGTGGCATTTAAACGATGCCCAATTGGCACTAAGGGGCCTAAAGTGTGCCAAGAAAACATCCCCCACACCATTACACCACCACCACCAGCCTGCACAGTGGTAACAAGGCATGATGGATCCATGTTCTCATTCTGTTTATGCCAAATTCTGACTCTACCATTTGAATGTCTCAACAGAAATCGAGACTCATCAGACCAGGCAACATTTTTCCAGTCTTCAACTGTCCAATTTTGGTGAGCTCGTGCAAATTGTAGCCTGTTTTTCCTATTTGTAGTGGAGATGAGTGGTACCCGGTGGGGTCTTCTGCTGTTGTAGCCCATCCGCCTCAAGGTTGTGCATGTTGTGGCTTCACAAATGCTTTGCTGCATACCTCGGTTGTAACGAGTGGTTATTTCAGTCAAAGTTGCTCTTCTATCAGCTTGAATCAGTCCGCCCATTCTCCTCTGACCTCTAGCATCAAAAAGTCATTTTCTCCCACAGGACTGCCGCATACTGGATGTTTTTCCCTTTGCACACCATTCTTTGTAAACCCTAGAAATGGTTGTGCGTGAAAATCCCAGTAACTGAGCAGATTGTGAAATACTCAGACCAGCCCGTCTGGCACCAACAACCATGCCACGCTCAAAATTGCTTAAATCACCTTTCTTTCCCATTCTGACATTCAGTTTGGAGTTCAGGAGATTGTCTAATTGACCAGGACCACACCCCTAAATGCATTGAAGCAACTGTCATGTGATTGGTTGATTAGATAATTGCATTAATGAGAAATTGAACAGGTGTTCCTAATAATCCTTTAGGTGAGTGTATGTGTGTGTATGTCTGAAAGGAGAACAAGATGAGATGCAAAAAGATCATTCTATTTAAATTAATCAAATTTCCTAAATAATTTTTGCATCACTATTTTTGATTTTGATGAAATTTGAATTACACATACCTTTGAGAGCTCAGAATTTTTTCTTTTATTAATAAAAAATTCCTTTTGAAATATAGTGCCTTTCTACACCATGGGTAGAAAAAACTACAGTTCAGAGTGTTTTCTTATGAGCTGTAACTATTACAACTACATGCATGGAATATTATTTAGCACTGTATAAAGATGTGACATACAGAACGTAACATAATTTTGTAACCTTTAGACAATGTACACCAAATACTGCTGCATGATGTAACCAAAATAACTATGTATCCACACCTTATTAACTTCAAAGTTTCTGTATCTGTTACTTATTTTAGCCGTGGTTGCATTAATATCCATTTTAGTTAGCTATGGAGCTTATCATTATGTTGAAGTCCAAGAAATACAATGAGCTCCATGGCTACGTCGCCAGCTGAAACTGCCAAGAGATACATTTTATGAAACCTGGGAACAGGTCTGCTTTCCCAATGTAGTATCCTTAGCTAGGTCTGGGCATCTTGCCATTATTATATAAAAACATTATAAGGGGACCATCTTGCTTGCATTCCAGAAGGTTCAACCAATAAGAAATAACAGGCAGCCCCATCATAGAGAGGCGGGGTAGTAATTGGACCCCAAAAGAGGAAACAATAGTAGATGATGCTTGATACACCCGCTGTCACAAATATCTTTATAAGAGATATGAAAAGTGCATAAAAATCAGTGTAACCCATGAGACACAATTAGGCAGAGTAACCAGCTTTGGTTGTAAGCTATGTGGATACACTAAAAGGCTGATTTTGGAATTCCGTTATCTGTAAAAATCAATTACCTGAAAAACATGTGCAGGGGCACAGTTACAAATTCTGGGGCCTTTTAAAATGTCATCCTGGGTACCCCCACAGTAGAAATTGCAACACCCTCTGACCCCTTGTTGACGCAGAATCATCAAGAAGATGTCGGAGAAAGGAAGGGTAAAGTGATAAGTGCACGAAAAAGGCAACAAAAACGCACTGCACACTGAATTTAATTTTAATGAATCACCCAAAAACAAGCTTTTTTTGTAATTGGGCATAACACAAGGTTGTCAGACGCCGAACTGTAAGATGCATACACGGTGCGGGATTTAGGTAAGCTAAAGGTCCGAACACGCGGGGTTCGGAAATGGGTAAACACACGCGCAACAATAAGGAAATGTAACCATTAACATTAACAACAACAACAACAACAACACAACAAGGGCTATTGCAACTTGCGCGCGGGACATTCGCCCCGCCGGTGCTACAATATGTTCCTCTCCTGCCCTATCCATGTGTCATTTACCTGTTTGGCCAGCGAGTTGGGTAACATTTCAAAACAACACAGGCTAACAAGAAAACAGTTGAGGACGTAATGCACATTTCCTTAAAGGATTCACCCAGGTTCAGCCGGATTCGCGATATTTCTGGTATGGAACCAGCTTCGCTGATAGATACGGCTTCGCTCTCCTAAATTTATGCAGTGGGACGGCATAGTCAAATGAAAGTGAAACAAGAACAAAGTTATCTGACTGTGAGCACGAGTGGGTTGTTGGGGAGATATTTTTTTTAATCATATAATTTTCAGCTACCTTTACCTTGTATTAGCTTTAAAAAATAATTACGGAACGGAGCTGTTGCTATGATCACTGGTTGCCATAACAGAAGCATGTGATGTCATCGGCACACCGAAGTGCGTTGTCGCGGCACAAATCAGATATAAAGCTTGCGAGGTCTATAAACAAAATGGTGACTCCACAGCTAATTTTAGCTTTCTCTGACGTGATAACCAACAGCACCAACTCGCAACTAACTACATTACTAGAATGTGAAATGGAACCATGCATGATTGTACACAGGACTTGTGCTTCTCCAGGAAATGTATTCTGTATCCCTTTCGGCAAGCTACATAGTCTTTTATTAGAATAAGGCTTACTAATCATATTTCTGTCTTACTGTTAGCAGTAAGACAGAAATGCAGCATAGAATGCAATTTTTAAGAGTAAGAATATGAATTCAAGACATCTGCAATGCAAGTCTTGCTAGTAAGAATGATCACTTTTACTAGCTTAAATTCTATTTCTACTAATAAAAATCCGTTAGCTTTATAATTCAGTTTTTACTAGTCATATACATATATTCCAATTGTCTTCTATTGTATTTTTGCCTCACATATACTAAATTCAATTTTTGCTAGTAAAAATTCATATTGTATACATCTATAATTCTGTTTTTACTAGTAAAAACTCCTATTGCAGATATCTGTAATTACATTTTGACTAGTAAGAATTCGAGGTCCACATATCCAGAATTGAGTTTATACTAGCAAAAATGTAATTACAGATCTCTACATTACATTGTAGAGATCAGAAATTCACATTCTGGATATGGAGGGCAATGAAGGACCATTGGGATGAAGACAAGGGAGCCCCAAGGTGGGCTCTGGGCTGGAGTAGGAGGACAACACGGGACCTGGGTCTGGGCAGCTGGCCAAACTGCTGTGTCCCCGTCTCCCTCTTTGGGAGGTGCAGAACTGGCCTACCCTTTTTATGGACCCTTACTTACTCTATTGTCCCCTCTGGAACTTAGGGCCGGAGTAAACCAAACAATGGGTAGGGGCAGGAGCCTACAGGATGGGGCTCAGGCGACGATGGCCTCAGGGGGTGCTGCTGATGCGACAACAGAATGAGCAGGCCCCTATGGGCTGAACTCTGAAGGCTGGGGTGGGGAATGAGAGAGAGACCCCAGCGGGTTGGGCACAGGAGGCTTGAAGCGAGCTTGGGCGGAGCGGGAGCAGGACCCTGTGGGCCGGGCTTGGGAAGCTTGGGCGGAGCAGGAGCGGGACCCTGTGGGCCGGGCTTGGGAAGCTTGGGCTGAACGGGAGCGGGACCCTGTGGGCCGGGCTTGGGAAGCTTGGGCGGAGCGGGAGCGGGACCCTGTGGGCCGGGCTTGGGAAGCTTGGGCGGAGCGGGAGCGGGACCCTGTGGGCTGGGCTTGGGAAGCTTGGGCGGAGCGGGAGCGGGACCCTGTGGGCCGGGCTTGGGAAGCTCGAGCGAAGGACAGATATCTGGCGGCTCGGGAGACAAAAGCACTTTGGCCCAGTCAATCAGTTGCTTGCAGATTCTCTTCAGTCCATCCTCCTCCTCAACAAGAACTCCTATTGTGAATATCTGCAAATACATTTTGACTAGTAAGAATTCCAGGTCGGCATATCCACAATTGAGTTTTTCTAGTAATAATTTAGTTACAGATCTCTACAATTACTATGTAGATATATGAATTAACACATATCCAAATTATGAATTTCAGATCTCTACAATGTAATTACATTGTAGAGATCTGTAATTACATTTTTACTAGTAAAAACCCAATTATGGATATGTGAGCCTGGAATTCTTACTAGTCAAAATGTATTTACAGACATCTGCTGTTCTTACTGGTGAGAATTGAATTATAAAGATCTACAATATGATTTTCTACTAGTGAAAACTGAATTTAGGATATGTGAGGCAAAAAACAATGGAAGTCAATGTGAATATGACTAGTAAAAACTGATTGACTATCCATCCATCCATCCATCCATCATCTGCCGCTTGTCCGTGGTTCGGGTCGCGGGGGTAGCAGCTTCAGTAGAGGCACCCAGACCTCCCTCTCCCCAGCTAACCCCACCAGCTCCTCAGGGGGGACACCGAGGCGTTCCCAGGCCAGCCGAGAGATATAATCCCTCCAGCGAGTCCTGGGCCTGCCTCGGGGCCTCCTCCCTGTAGGACAGGCACGGAAAACCTCTCCGGGTAGCCGCCCAGGAGGCATCCGCACCAGATGTCCAAACCACCTCAACTGGCTCCTTTCGACGTGAAGAAGCAGCGGTTCTACTCTGAGGCCCTCCCGGATATCCGAACTTCTCACCCTATCCCTAAGGGAGAGCCCAGACACCCTGCGGAGAAACCTCATTTCGGCCGCTTGTATTCGCGATCTCGTTATTTCGGTCATTACCCATAGCTCATGACCATAGGTGAGGGTAGGGACAAAGATGGACCAATAGATCGAGAGCTTGGCTTTTTGGCTCAGTTCTTTTTTAGCCACGACGGACCGGTTAAGCGCCTGCAGAACTGCAGACGCCGCTCCGATCCGTCTATCCAGCTCCCGATCTCGCCTACCCTCACTCGTGAACAAGACCCCGAGATACTTAAACTCCTCCACTTGAGGCAGTACGTCTTCCCCAACCCGAAGAGGGCAAACCACTGATTGACTAGTAAACACTATAATATGAATATTTACTAGTAACAATACACTGCTTACAGGTGAAAATTATTATTTGTAATAGTCAAAATTCAATCATAGATATCTGAAACTCATATTTTTGTATTAAATTTTTTAATTTTAATAGTACAATTTGTCATTTTTGCTAGTAAAATGTAACTTATGTGGAGTGAGATTATCCTATTCGTACCCCCTTTTTGTGGTGAAGCGCTGTTTGTGGGTCTATCCTCCAGCCATGAGATCGTACTCCCCTTTGGGGTGAAGCGCTGTTTGTGGGTCTACCCTCCAGCTATTTCTCAAGTACTCTACACGGTCACGGTGAGTCTGTCCCCGAAAGGCAGGGTAAAAACACAGGAAGCCATGCATCGCGATGTTTTTATAGAACTGAATTATGTTTGAATGGGTGCAGTGACATCGTTGTCAGCAGTAGTTGATAAATGTAGGGAGTAAGTTGCGTACAATTAAGTTATGGTTAGAATAAACAATATCACATCGATCGGCACGCATACTATAGGTGAAGTTCTACAAGAAACACTACCCTTTTCTGTATTTTCCCAGCAATCATGTAATAACTTAACTTATATTTAACTATAAAATAGTGGGTGGCAGCATGATACAAATCAGCGCACGGCAGGGGACACATGAGAGAACTGAATTTCGTGAAAGTGGGTTTAAGTTTTGGGGTGTCATGTTTTATGGGAGGAAATGGGAGGACGTTATATTGCGTCACTGCGGATTTGCCCCACCGGCAAATATAAGCTGCTCACGCAGCTTACAGTTTATGCTTCCGGAATGTCTCTGACAGAAGATCTAGACGTTAGTTGGTTTAAAGATGCAGTACCTGGCAGTTGTGAGTATTGAAAAAGTTTTGTCTCTGTACTGCCTTTGCCTCTTGCTGGTCCGAGGAATAAACTCACTGCACATAAGCTACAATAGAAATTAGCATTTTAAATTTTGTGACTTGGACTTTGAGACACTGTTGACTATTTTTTTGGTCGCCATAATAGCAGACCTTCTCAGAATTATAGTAAACCGTTCAAGACCAAAACACTCTTTCAATTTCTAGAGGCCGATTCGTACAGATGACATGTTTTGCAAATCTAAGAATTTAGGAACAGCGTTTCGCTTTAAGACTTAATGAATATCTGGCATGTTTCACACAGCAGCTGTGAAGCCTGGGATGCACTGGATGTGTGGCGTGTGCATCGCAACTGCGCAAAGTATTGATTTTCACTTCGATGCCCTTATTAACAGACCAGAGCAGCCAAGCTGTCTACAAGAGGCGCGGCTCACGCCTTGCGCAGCGGCGCCTTGTTATGGAGTCGGTGTGGCGCCTCTTTTTCACGCGTGGGGTAAGCGGTTCTTATCAGAAATAGTCAGTAGTAAGATCTGTTGATAGTCATACTGATATACCTAGCAAAAATACATAACTGACACCTTTCACTATAGTTTCAATGTTTAACATACATATCGTATACATGAAAAATATAAAGATTAGTTATATTAACCATTTTAGCAATTGCATGTTACTAAAGCAGTGTATGCTATAATTATATTATATCGGTGTTAACAGAACATTAGGTGAAGCATAGTAGTTTTCAGATGCTTTGACTGCTTGCTAGTTATAACTGGTTAACTTGCTCTACCTTTTCTAAATCAAACGTTCTATTATTATTGATGGGCATTTTCAAAGGAAAACTCGATGTAGAAAGATACGGCCGCAGCAGCCACGCGCATCCAGCGTCTTCCAGATGAGATTATTATTGCAAGTAAATGCTATCACTATGCATCATACATCATGGCTGAATCTGTTTCACTACAGGTCTGCTTGATTGCGCTTTTTGGCGCACCCAGTGTCCATTCGGCCTGCCAACAGACTGAGTACGTCACTACGGTTGGTGACTGCTGTCGGTACCCTAATCCAGGTATAGCACACCTCTCACTGTGCAATATCTCAGCTTTTAGTTTGTTTCATTAAACGACTAATAATGGTATCACTAACCAGTAAGCAAATCTGTTATAGCTATACAACAGTATAAATAATGTATGTGTTTCCAAAGTGGCGTTGACGGTGTTATTGAAGCAATTTCAGCTTTATATAAATTTAGGAAGGCTGTACTGTGTATTTTATCTGAAGCATTTTCTATATTGCAGGACAATTCGTTTTACAAAACTGTACAAAAAACGAAGGCATACGTACAAAAAACTGCACAATCTGCCCAAGTAGGTTTATTTTTATTGCTTAAGTATTTGGTTTCTAACTAAAGCTATTTGTATATGTATTAAAATGGTTCTCTTTTACCAACAGACCTCAGAATTGTTGCAAACTGCACCCACTTCTCGGACACACAGTGTGAACCAATCTGTGAGTAGTGAGGAATTGTTGACCTACAAGTTTTATAGGGAAAGCGTAACATTAAAGATGATGCATGTAAAGTTATTTTCACCTTTGCTTGTTTGGACCCTGTTTTCACGTCTTCTAATCTTACAGCTGCGTATCTTGAATGTCTGGATAGAGATTGACTCATCATTTTCTCTCTTTTCCCCATAGTCACAACCCCTTCCACACCACCAAGTACATCCCTCTAGTAAGGATAGCTCTTTAATCACTTACAGTTTGCAAGTTCATCAAGCTATATTCTCATCCTGGCTGTTGTCTATCATTAATATACACCCTGCAACACATTGTTTCAGTTGCAGTATATTCAAAATATAGGTCAGCAGTGTTTGATTTTTCAGTTATTTATTATTGTACCTTGATCATTATTCTATCATTTAGTCATTATTTTGTCATTCACATACAATTAAAAGCCATGTCGATGTTAATGAAAACCGCAGAATCCGTTCCCTGTGGCTGTACAAAAATGCTTTCTTCTCCTCTCTTCTCCTCTCTTCTTCTCCCAGCTTCACTCTCATGGTCTCTCCCGTGGTTATTGGTGTGATTTTCTCTACTGCATTAATATATTGGTTCTGCATTCAGTCAAATTCCAGGTAAGCAGATGAAATAGCCCATTTTCTTTTAGCACAGTACAATAGTAGTTCATATTAAGCAGTTTGGTACCATTTTACGATAAGGACCCGTTTGCCACTTATAAATGGTATTAATTCATTAATAATAATAAAAAAAACTGTGATATAACTTATGTATATGATGTAACTTGACAGTTAATGATGTACAGTGTTATTAGCTAATTAATAACCTGATTATAAACCATTCATAAACCCTTTACAAGGGAAGGCTTATTATAAAGTGGTACTAGCAAAGTATTACTTCATCAAGTAAAAGTTTTCTGTTGTTGTTTTTGTCAGGAGGAGTCCTTGGATACCTTATCTTCCACATTGTCTCTCAACATATCTGAGATACCATAAAGCAGATAAGAATTCTGAAGTCCAGGTGTAACCAATATTTTTTGAAAGTGACAAAGAAGGGCACGAAAACACAAAAAATACTGGTGAAGTTTTTGGAATATATGCAAGGATTCAAAGATGCATTTGTTTCTGGCTGATGCTTTTGTCTTTACTTTGTACACATTTGTATAAATGGAGTACAGTGATCCCCCGCCTATTGCGGAAGTTATGTTCCAGACCCATTAGCGGTAGGTGAAGATCCGCGATATAGTGGGGGATCACTGTACTCTGATAATGTACTTGCCATTGGATCATATGTATGTTTTTTTTTTTTTATGTGACACTGGGTTCTGAACAACATCAGTGGTGCGGTATGAAAAGAAAGCTACAGTGCAGTTTGGACCCAATAAGGGTAGACATGTGTTTTGAAAGTACAAGCCAACTAGGTCCGACATGCATTATTACTGTCATGTTTATTTTGACCACATTTCTGACGGTGCAATCAGATGCTGGCAGATATAGTTTCTGGGGTTAACTGATAGACAGAAGGACTGTTTTTTCCTATGCAAAGTTCCAAATTTGAGCTGCTGCATTTAGCTGCCCTATTTACTGCGGTTATCTTGTCATTTACAAGTTAAAATTGCCGTATCTCAGTGAGGGAAATTGTTGATTCTGAGAAGAATGGTTGGATTGAATCAGTAGGTGTTTTTACATATTTTTAGGAAATGTAGGATTTTTATCTTTTTAAAGATCAAATGGGATTTCTTTACTTGCAAAGGTATTTGTTGGATGTATTGTTTTTTAGAAACAGTTTATATTTTGCACAGTCTGATTTCAGCTGTCAGCACTGAAGGACTTTTTGCCTTCAGATTTTTAAAGGAAATTCAATTTAAAGAATTGTTATTAAAGTAGTGTTATATTGACAAAAAGCAAAGGGAAATTTAGAGACAGCAGTTTTAAGCTGGATTTGTAGTTATATGTGAGAACCTAAATAATTTCAGTCAAAATATACCTCAAAATTGTTGTGAAAATGTGACTCCAAGGAGTCTTACAAAGCTGCTTGGTAACTTCGTGGTCCGAGCCTGGTAGATCTGATTGAAAGTTTTGGTCATAGTTCACAGGTGGGAAAGCTCTAGTGTTCCTTAGGGCAGCAGTCCTGTTCCAGATAGGAAAGGAGATGGTTTTCCACGTGGCAAATGGGCAGTGTCATGTGGTGAAAATTTCCTGATTAAATGTCCAAAGTAGGTAGGTGTTAATTCGGCTCTGAGTTTAAGTTGGCAATTTGTCCTAAGACAAGTGAAATAAATTAAAATCAAACAAATGTGAATCATTCAAACTTTGCATTTAACAGAAGGCGTATTCCAAACTAAATGCAATCTCAGACCTTATTTCAACTTTGTGTGTCTACAACCCATATATTTATTTCTATGATTCCAATATACAGCTTTGGAAAAAAATTGAGATCACTCTATAATTTTTAAGAATCTGCATTCTTAAATCCTGGTATAATCCTGGTTCTGCTGGCAGAAGGCTACACAATGTGACAGGCTGCTTCCAGGCTCAAAGTTTCTAAGACAGCAGTACACAAGAACAAAGTGAAGCAGGAGACACTGGGAACAACCAGAAACCAGCCAGGTAGAGGGCAGAAGCAACTTTCTAATGCCAGAGATGACCGCCAACGTATTCAACAGTGTCTCATAAATTGGATCAAGTGATCTTCAAAAAGATTGAGAAACGTTAAGTGGTGTGAAGTGCACTGCTAGGAGAGTTAGGACTCCTAGAAGCCCTTAAATACAAAGCAAAGAAGCAGCCCTTCATCAATGAGAAGCAGGGAAGAACCAGGCAGGAATATACAAAATTAAATGTAGATTTTATAGAGACACATTAACATAAACTGAGAAATAAGTGAAACTAAATGTGTTGCTGTGGTGTCTTAATTTTTTCCAGAGCTGTATGATAAACTTATCTTGGTGGAGTATTGTTAAAGCATTTCTGTTAAATGTTGGGTAGTACTTTGACCTACTGTAGAGCATTTATATTTTTTCAGGATAATGCACTGGCGGAATTTTTTTTGCCTAATTTTATTGGGCAGAAAAACTTTTGTTTTCTTAAAGCCGTTACTTCAATACTACTTAGCCATTATTAAGACCATAATCTGGGATCATTTTTTCTATCTGAAGTTGTGTTGAATAAATTGTTTATCAAATAAACTTTCCTTTGTCTCATTCTTTTTCCTTCCATAGCAAATGTTTTACTTTTATCCCAATCTTGCATAGCTTGCAGTTTGAAACTTGTGTTATGTAAATGGTTAATGAGCCATGATCAGACTCCGATTTTAGCAAGCATGTTATATTACAGCTTATGATTTTGTGACTTTGGAGTTTACGGTCATGACTCATTGAATACCTATTCATATTCACTATACACAAAGTATTGTAAACATTAAAAATAAAGAAAATAAACACTGATTCAAAATGTAGGCAGACACTTCTGCAACACTGTAAAGTAGACAAAATGAACAAAATATTCTTAAAACTTCAGAATGAAACTCTTAAGGTGGTTGTGTGGAGGTAGAATGACTTGCACTTCAGCCAGCATAAAGATTTATATGGATACGGGTTTAATTCTTCCCTTGCAGCGTATAAAAACAGGCCTTTACTTCGAGACCTCTGATCCCCACTTCAGTTCCCCCCCCCCACCCCGCTGTGACCGCCTCTGCTCTGACTGGCCCTTATCTGAACTCCATTGATTGACATTAAAGAGGGATACTATTTTAAAGCCCACTAAAACCAAAAGTGTTTTATTGCTGGAACTGAATATCTGAAATGTACTTTGCTACATGGTACATTGTATGGTCTTGACTGCTATCTGAAACGGCATTATAAAATTATTCGGTGACACTTTACTTGAACGGGGCACATATACTTAGTAATAACTCAGTACTTCTGAAGTATAAATTATGAACAAATCATGACCAAATATAGTTGGTACGTAAAAAAAGATGCATCACGATTCATTAATGATGAACAAACATGAGATCAGTCTTTTACTTGTATTACTCCTTCAGTAGTTCACAAAGGTTTACAGAATTAACAGATATAGTAACAAATATAGTAACTGCTTGAGATAAAACATGCTTCATGATTCATAAATGATGAGATCAGTATGTAACCAAGACTTACTTAGTGGTTATTTAATACAAAAGTAATGGTACTATATTATCTGTGCCCCATCAAGTAAAGTGTTACAAATTATTCCTTTATAGATCCTTACAGCCACAAGCTGCAGCTGATTATCTATCTACGCTTTGTTAAAAGCAGTAATGTGCAAAAATGAACTAGTGTAGATTTATCTGCATCTTCCTTATAACCCCATCGCACCAGTCAGCCAGTACAGTCTATGTTCCTTTCAAATAACCTCTGTATTATTCTGTCTTTAATGATGTACAATTTATGAGAAAAAAAAATCTGTGCTCTGTGTTTACGTGAAACTGCTTTGGCATGTTCGTTGCTCTGGGGCAGAGCAGCCTTGGCAGTCAGAGTTGACCTTTCTGCAGAAACAGGTGTGTCGACACCATTGTGGGTGTAACCCATTAAACCCCCTCCTGATTCCATTTTGTTACTACTTCTTGGTGGCTCATTATTGGCAATTTATCATAAAATCTATGGCTGTTGACTCATTCTTTCGTTATTGAAGAAAATGACTTTCTTCTTCCCGTCATGTTTTCTGTGCACGCAGCATTAGCCTCAGGTTGCTAGCAAGAGGCAGACGGGTTTTTGAAAGACAGAGTAGGTAGGTAAAAGAGTTACCTTAATTTACTTTTTTAAGTGGTTTCCACTGTAATAATAATAATTTATGGTTAGTATAAGCCATTATAATGCATTATTATTATTATTATTATTATTATTATTATTAATGCATTAGAGATGAGAGCTTCATAGAGCATTCATAATGCATAATACACATGACTATAATGTGTTATGCCTTTTTATGAAGTTATAGCCAGAAATGTTTATAATACTTTATGAATGCATTATAAATGCATTATAAAGGTATCTATAAAGGTATCTACTGTATAAAGCATTATTCATGGCTGTTTTACCAAATATTTTTTATTACCTTTATTGAATATTTAAAGTAAAACTTATGAAAAAAAAGTCCACTACACCAGTTGACCCTGAATGCAATAACCGGTTGCTATGAGTTTTATTTCACCAAGTGCTCTGCGTTTATGTGAAACTGCTTTGGCATGTTTGTTGCTTAGGGGCAGAGCAGCCTTGGCAGTCAGAGTTGACCTTTCTGCAGAAATAGGTGTGTTGACATCATCGTGGGTGGAGCCCATTAAGCCCCCTCCTGATTCCAGGGTTGTCCAGCTCATATGGATGCAGTTTATGTACGTAGATTTAAACCATTCAAATCTACCAGCTGTCCTTTACTGGTATTGGTAAAGGACATTGCTTAGCTGTAAAGCAATGACACAACTTGGATTCCTCATAAACAAGAAACAAGCTACAGAACAAGTCAGTAAAATAATCCATGATACATAACATCAATTATTATTATTATTATTATTATTATTATTATTAATAGAGCTTCATAGAGCATTCATAATGTACTGTATAATACATATGGCCATAACATGTTATGCCTTTTTATGAAGTTATAGCCAGAAATGTTCATAATACTTTATGAACGGATTATAATGCATTATGAAGGTATCTATACATCCCATCATATGGAGAGTTATTGCACATGTGCATATTTTATTTATAGGTTGATATTTCTGGAGGCAAGTCCCTGAATTCAAACTGCCTCAACCAGGATTTTAGGGATGTATGTTTTTCTTGAACTTTTACTTAATGTGTGATAATTTTTTCTTTAATCATGTTATACAAAGCATGATTGTGACTACTTTTCCAGGATTAAGAAACATACTTTGTTATGTTGGGTTGTTGTGTCTTTTGTGTGAATGAATATTTGTAAGAACATTACTTGTAGGACTTTCAGTACCACTTTACAATAAGGCTTCCATTTGCCACTTATGCTCATAAATGGTTGTAACTCATTAATAATCATTTTTAAAACGGTAACGCTTTACTTGTGGGGGGCATGAATAATGTAGTAGTACACGTTTACTTAATGCATTAATTAACCAGTAACTAAGTGTTAAGTACTGATCCCATGGCCATTAATCAATCATGACAGTTCATGTATTTCATGGGGAAACCTATATTAGTTCCTGATTTCTTCTTGAGTAGTAAATGAGTTAAGTAATTTTTTCCCCCTCAGGTGAAGTCTTACCATTATTAACTAGTTAACTGTTAACTAATAATGCCTTAATGTAATGCATGAACTGTACAGTCAGTTTTAGTTTCTAACCCAAACCCTATCCCATGTATAGTTTATTTACATTTCTGAGTTATTTTAATCAAAGTATATTGTAGTACTGTCTATACTCAACAGAACTTGGAGCACTTTTTATGCCAGTTGTACTAGACTTGTTAAATGATGTAAAAGTGTGTTTTGTGCTTTATTGTAGTGTATATAATGTGCTGTTTTGTAGAATTATTGTGTCCGGTGCATGTGTGTCTCCAAGTACTCACCTGAAGCTCTGCAGATTGTGCAGGAGTGGTGGCAGCAGAGCACTGAGGACCACGTGGCAGAACAACATGGTGAGCTCAAAACCCATCTGATCATGCACATAGACATCTTTGTCTCTAAAGACAAAGACTGCTGCTCCACTTCACTTGTACAGCACATGATTGACACAGGAGTGTCGATCCTCATCGCCTGACCCTAGCGAAGAGGCAAGCAGCAAAGCAGAGAGGTGGCAGCAGCAGCAGTGATCGAGCCCTCCAACAGCCTGCAGTCCTTGTCAGGAAGTAGGGTGGATCCTGACATTTCTGTGTGGACTGGAGGAAACTGAAGGTGGTGACTTGGAAGGACTCCTATCCGGTTCCTTGAGCAGATGAATGCTAGATTACCAGGTCAACATGGTTCAGCTCCTTAGACCTCCAGAGTGGCTACTGTCAGGTTAAACGGGCCCCAGATGCCATACCCAAGACCGCATTCACCATTAGTCAGGGTCAGTGGCATTTCCACCCCCACCCCCCACGACTTTTGAGAGAGTAATAGAGCATGCCCCAGCCCATGTCCCCTGCACTCAGTGCGTCCTCTGACGTGATGATTTTCTGGTTGATGCTGCTGCAGCTGCTAGTGCCATAGAACCTGCGTCCCATCATGCTGAAGTCGGTGCATGGAACCACTGGGCCAGGGAACTTCGGGGTGAAGAAGATACAGGAGAAGCTACTGCAGTGTCTCTACAGGCCTGGCTGCCCATAGTGACACTGAGCTGTTCGTGCACTTATGTGATGTGTGCACAGCCTGCAAGGCTCCTAGCCGGCAGTCCCGGGCTCCCCTGCAGCCGCACCTGGTGGTCGTTGTCATGGAGGATGTGGGGGTGGACATCTTGAGCCCCTTTCTCTGCATCGCAGCAGGGAACCACTACATACTCGTGGTCAACGACTACTTTACGAAACGGCCAGAGGCATACCCGGTTCCTGACCACAGCACCACCACAGCAGCTGAACTCCTAGCTCCCTAGCTGCTCAGCTGGTGATCCTTGTTCATCAGCACCAGCATGACTGGAACACCCACCTCCCCCTGGTCCTGTGACCTTGTCATGTGGCAGTGCAGAAAAGCACTGGCTGCACCCCCACCGCCCTCATGTCTGCTGCCGTAACAAGCAGTGAATACCCCAGTCCACAACACTGTCATGGACAGTGGGGGGTTTGGGTCGTCACTGCCACCATCTCAGGTGCTATCCATAGAGGTGCTATTGTGGAGTTACTGGGGTAGTGATCCCTTTAGGAGGGGGCAGTGTGGCGCTGGCTATACATGATAGACCACTCAGTTAGCATCTCATGCTGAAGCTGATTTTAACTGATTTATTTAGTTTAAAAAAATTGACAGATGGAGGCATACATAGGGAAAATATATCACCTTATTGAAGGCTTACACTTTAAAAGCTTAAGATCTTTCATGTTACTTGAACTTTCAATGGTTGTCAATGGAGCTGTCACGATTACACGATTAAAGTTAATTATTTGATGATGTAAAAAGCATCAATTAAAAATTTCCTTCCGGATTTCTTGGCAACATGTTGAAAGGACAAGACCCCTAATGATGAACAAAATATTGGAACCATGGTTTCCCTTGCCCGGACGCAGGTCACCGGGGCCCCCCCCTGGAGCCAGGCCTGGGGGTGGGGCTCGATGGCGAGCGCCTGGTGGCCAGGCCTGTACTCATGGGGCCTGGTCGGGCACAGCCCGAACAAGGCACGTGGGTCCCCCCTCCAATGGGCTCAACACCTATAGGAAGGGCCATAGGGGTCGGGTGCGATGTGAGCTGGGCAGTGGCCGAAGGCGGGGACCTTGGCGGTCCGATCCTCAGCTGCAGAAGCTAGCTCTAGGGACATGGAATGTTACCTCTCTGATGGGGAAGGAACCTGAGCTGGTGCGCGTGGTTGTGAAGTTCCGGCTAGATATATTCGGGCTCACCTAGACGCACGGCTTGGGCTCTGGAACCAGTCTCCTTGAGGGAGGTTGGACCCTCTTCCACTCTGGAGTTGCCCGCGGGGAGAGGCGCCGAGCGGGGGTGGGCATACTTATTGCCCCCTGGCTGGGCGCCTGTACATTGAGGTTTACCGCAGTGGACGAGAGGGTAGCTTCCTTTCACCTTCGGGTGGGGGGACGGGTCCTGACTGATGTTTGCGCTTATGCACCAAGCGGCAGTTCAGAATACCCACTCTGGAGTCCTTGGAAGGCGTGTTGGAGAGCACTCCTCCTGGGGACTCTCTTGTTCTGCTGGTGGACTTCAATGCTCACGTGGGCAATGACAGTGAGACCTGGAGTGGTGTGATTGGGAGGAACGGCCCCCCGATCTGAACCCAAGCGGTGCTTTGTTGTTGGACTTCTGTGCTCGTCATGGTTTGTCCATAATGAAAACCATGTTCAAGCATAAGGGTGTTCATATGTGCACTTGGCACCAGGACACCCTAGGCCGCAGTTCGATGATCGACTTTGTAGTCGTGTCATCGGACTTGCGGCCACATGTCTTGGACACTCTGGTGAAGAGAGGGGCGGAGCTGTCAACTGATCACTACCTGGTGGTGGGTTGGCTCCGCTGGTGGGGGAGGAAGCCGGCCAAGCCTGGCAGGCCCAAGCATATAGCGAGGGTCTGCTGGGAACGTCTAGCGGAATCCCCTGTCAGGAGGAGTGGCAGAACTTCTCCCATGTCTCATTGAGTCCGAATGGGCCATGTTCCGCGCCTCCATTGTGGAGGCGGCTGACCGGAGCTGTGGCTGTAAGGTGGTCGGTGCCTGTCACGGCGGCAATCCCCAAACCTGCTGGTGGACACCGGTGGTGAGGGATGCCGTTAAGCTGAAGAAGGAGTCCTATCAGGCCTTTTTAGCCTGTGGGACTCCAGAGGCAGCTGACAGCTACCAGCAGGCCAAGCGGGATGCAGCTTCGGCGGTCGCTGAGGCAAAAACTCGGGTGTGGGAGGAGTTTGGCGAGGCCATGGAGAATGACTTCCGGACGGCTTTGCGGCAATTCTGGTCCACCATCCGGCAGATCCGGGCAGGAAAGGGGTGCAACATCAACACTGTTTATGGTGGGGATGGGGTACTGCTGACCTCAACTTGGGACGCTTTGGGTCGGTGGAGGGAGTACTTCGAAGACCTCCTCAATCCCACCGACACACCTTCCAACGTGGAAGCAGAGTATGGGGACTTGGGTGTCGACTCCCCTCTCTCTGGGGTGGAGGTCGCTGAGGTGGTTAAAAAGCTCCTCAGTGGCCAGGCCCCGGGGGTGGATGAGTGGAACATCACGACTGCACAACTGCAAATCAAATACATCTTAAAAACAATAGTGTCAATCGATTAAAAAAAATTAGTCCAGTTAATCACACTTATAGGCTGTGATTAATCATGATTAATGGTAGTAGGCTTTTTGTACTTTGTTTGTACTTTTTAGAAGATAAAACAAATACATGTGTGGCCATGGAACAAAGAAATGCATGACAAACTGGTAAGAGGAATCACATGTTCCTTGATCAGATTTCAGACTTTGTCACAATCTCTCACAATACCCTCCTAGACAGGTTAGCCCCCATTGGCACCATCCTTCAACCTGATGTAAATCATATGTCTCTGTTTGCACTCAATTAAAAAATGTTAGATCACAGTCTTCTCCCATTATTAGTTCCTCACGGTTCAGTTTTTGGCCCCCTTCTAATTTATTATTTATCAACTGCCTCCTGGTCACATTATCAGGAAATTCGGTACACAGCTCCACTGTTATGCCGATGACACCCAGCTCTACCTGTCCACCAAGCCTAATTATGCTCTCACCCATGGTTCGAATTAGGGGGGGTACTGGGGGGTACTGTACCCCCCGATCAAGACCCAGACCCCCCCCAAAGAGACAAAAATAACAGTTTTGGGGGTGGGGGTCTTAACATTTTTCTTTTATTGTTAAAAAAAAGAACCTCACCTTGTAGGAAAATTTTTATATAAAACGATTTCAGACACCTCTAATGTGGACCGTACCATTTTAACCACCTTGACACTAGAAGCAGCTTAGCCAGTCGGTTGCGTCATTCATTCTCATTGAGTGACCTGTTCATTGTGTTCGTCTGTCATGGTGCTGTTTGTCATGCATTGGTAAATGTAAGTAGCCAGCAGAAGTCTAACCTGTTGAAAATTTGTTATTTTACAACCTTTATTTATTCGTTTAAGTGTTTCATCTGCTAATGCAAGCTGACATCTTTATAAGTTGAATTACTTACCATTGTCCTTCTGAGACCAGTACAGTCAACGTTAGTTACGTTAACTAGAAGATAAGCTAAGTTCTCTATTTAAACCAGGCTTATTCGGTGAGGTAAAATCGATCATGGTCATGTTATCATTCTCATTTTATCATGAATAAATTGTGCCTTTCTGAAATTAATTCGCCACTTAGCCTGTGTGGTTTGTTATTAGGCCAATGTTAATGCATAAGAAGGTCTAACGTTATGCTCTGGAAAAACATTACTATAAGTGAAACCTATAGGGACAACGTAAAAAAACTAGCTAGCAAATAACAAGCCCTATTATTTTAATTTTACTGGTATTGATTCTGCATTCCACAATTTCATATTTATGGACATTTTTCGAAGCTTCATCTGATAGCCCAGATACTGTTTTGTTAAATATAGATTAGATTTTATTCACAGACACACTATGAGGAAAAGGAAAGATGGAGACATCAGACACTTTTTTGGTGGTAAAAGAAGAGTAAGTAGAAAATATTAGTGTTAAGAGCTACAGAACATTACACTAAAAGTATAGGTGCCGTTTTGCAAACTGTTAATGTGTATGAAGGAAAGTGGTGGTCAGCAGAAGGCAGGAGAGGCACAGGAGCAGGAAGCAGGGAGATGGCAGGATCAGGATATTGTGCAGGACAGTGTGCAGGCAGCAGGAAGATGGCAAGATCAGGACAGTGTGCAGGCAGCAGGGAGATGGCAGGATGAGGACAGTGTGCAGGCAGCAGGAAGATGGCAGGATGAGGACAGTGTGCAGGCAGCAGGGAGATGGCAGGATGAGGACAGTGTGCAGGCAGCAGGAAGATGGCAGGATGAGGACAGTGTGCAGGCAGCAGGAAGATGGCAGGATGAGGACAGTGTGCAGGCAGCAGGGAGATGGCAGGATAAGGACAGTGTGCAGGCAGCAGGGAGATGGCAGGATGAGGACAGTGTGCAGGCAGCAGGAAGATGGCAGGATGAGGACAGTGTGCAGGCAGCAGGGAGATGGCAGGATGAGGACAGTGAGCAGGCAGCAGGGAGATGGCAGGATGAGGACAGTGTGCAGGCAGCGGGGAGATGGCAGGATGAGGACAGTGTGCAGGCAGCGGGGAGATGGCAGGATGAGGACAGTGAGCAGGCAGCAGGAAGATGGCAGGATGAGGACAGTGAGCAGGCAGCAGGAAGATGGCAGGATGAGGACAGTGAGCAGGCAGCAGGGAGATGGCAGGATGAGGACAGTGTGCAGGCAGCAGGGAGATGGCAGGATGAGGACAGTGAGCAGGCAGCAGGGAGATGGCAGGATGAGGACAGTGTGCAGGAAGCGGGGAGATGGCAGGATGAGGACAGTGAGCAGGAAGCGGGGAGATGGCAGGATGAGGACAGTGAGCAGGCAGCAGGGAGATGGCAGGATGAGGACAGTGTGCAGGCAGCAGGGAGATGGCAGGATGAGGACAGTGTGCAGGACAGTGCGCAGGCAGCAGGGAGATGGCAGGATGAGGACAGTGTGCAGGCAGCAGGGAGATGGCAGGATGAGGACAGTGAGCAGGCAGCAGGGAGATGGCAGGATGAGGACAGTGTGCAGGCAGCAGGAAGATGGCAAGATCAGGACAGTGTGCAGGCAGCAGGAAGATGGCAAGATCAGGACAGTGTGCAGGCAGCAGGAAGATGGCAAGATCAGGACAGTGTGCAGGCAGCAGGAAGATGGCAAGATCAGGACAGTGTGCAGGCAGACAATAAGACTGGTCATCTGATTCTTGTGCTGTTCCTGTAGTTCTGTGGTAATATGTTAAACCTGTTGAAGTTCTCTGCCTTTTTCGAGTTTTTAATTAAACAGTGTAACCACAATAATAACCACAATAAAAGGAGGACAGCTCAGGCATCACAAATCTCTGAGTAATTGTGTTTGAATTACTGACACTAGCACAGCCTAAAGTGGAAAATTGGTTTCTGTTGGATTAATAGATCTCTCAACCTTTCCACTGCCAAACCCCACAGGTTACAGATGTGATCTGAGAAACAGGGGGTTGGGTCTTGACTCTAACCACCAGGTCTTCAAAATAGACCATTTAAAAAAATAAAATAGGCTATAGGCTGTTTGTAAATGTATAGGCTTATTACTTTTACTAGTATACTTCTTCTAGGATAATTCCTGGGAGTTATCAAAACCAAATTCTTTTGTATAGGCATAAGGATAATGAGATCTTCTGTATTGATTCTCATTGTGTCGCATGTCCAGACCATGACCGTGTGTTGCATACATGTTAGTAAACACCCCTAGCGCATCTTGCACTCTTAACATTGATCCTGGTGGCTATTCGTATTGACGCGGTAGCGGACCATAATGGTCATAGAAGTGTTATGAAGGCAGTACCCCCCAATTATGGAGGCGTAATTTGCACTCTGCTCTCACCCTGTTTTCTCTCTGACTGTCTATGTGAAATTAAATTGCAGTTATCTTTTAACTTTCTCAAGCTTAATAGTGATAAAACAGAGGTTCTCCTCATTGGCACTAAAGCTACTCTGGCGAAACTTGACAGTTTTTTGTATTACAATGCCATACGCCATCTCTCTTCCCAGGCTAAAAGTTTGCCTGTTATCCTAGTCTTTGAAGCACGCATAAATAATGACTCTCGGTCTGTTTACTTTCATTTACGTAATATCAATCATTTACATGAGTCACTTATAGTTCCTAGCACCTCTATTCTTGTACACGCCTTTCTTACATCTCACATTGATTACTGTAATTATATCGTCTCTGGCCTCCCTCACAAACACCTCTGTAGACTTCAACTGGTCCGGAATATGGCCGCCAGGATCATTACCAGAACCCCTTCAATAGAACATACGCATACTACTTCTGTCTTTCAGCAACTCCATTGAGTCAGGCATTAATAAGTTATAGCATTGAATTTGTGACAATGACACATAAACTCCCCTTTGTGTCAATTCTAATATGTGGATTCAATATATAAATATTTAATTTAATATTTATACATTTATTTTATATAATATTAATTATGTTTTAATATTAGATGTGACTATTTATGATAAATCACAGAAAACTGATTAATTCATTGATTTTTTTTTTAGTTGTTTCACAACCACAATTATATTATATATAAACAGTTACTCAATGAATTGTCAGATTGATCGGTAGAGTACTCGATTATTGATGTCATCGATAGTGACAGCCCTAGTTGTCAATACGATGCCCTCTCGTTTTATTGCCATTTGTGCATCTAGCCTTTCTGAAAGCATTGAAATTAAGCTTGTACTTGCTTGCAAGTAGTATTTTTTTTATTGTAAATGAATAATCTGCATATCACTAGTTTAAGTTAAAGCATTAAAGTCACTACAATATGGATAATTTTAACAAAATTTTTCAAAAAGAAAAGTTACATTGAAATAAAGATTTGTTTTTGTGTAGAGTGATTGATATTCCCTAAACTTTTAGGTGTATTAAAGTTATGTCATTTGCTGCTCTGATTTGATTATTTTTTTAAACCATTTTCAGCCAAAAATCAAAGAATACAAAACTATATAAAATGTTTGAAAATATTTTAACTTCATTGCATGTAACCCACAATAACCTTGTATCATTAGAGATTTCTTTTTTTTATTAGTTTTTTTCTATCTTTGTAACTCTTGCCCTGCATTTGATGATATACTTATATTTATTACTACCTTAGAGACAAAACCGACAGTTTAAACAATTAAATTGTACAATTTGATTCTGGCTTCAAATTAATTTTTAAAATTGATGTTACGGTAATGAGTTGGTGAGACTGACCCATATACTCCCCTTAATTCTACTTTAATTTAGGTAATTCATTTGTAAATATTTATGATTGATAAATTGCTTGTTGTGTAATCGATTCACGGCCCTACTATATATTAAAAACTAGCTGTTAATTACATGTGATGTCACCTATTTGCAAACAGAGATGGGACACGGAGAGCCAGTGTAAGAAATGATAAAAGCAAGCAAAGTGACATTTAACCTCACTGACATTTTTGTCCCGCCCTTTGTGAATCCGGGGGTACGGACTTTTTGCATTGGGATATGTGTGCATTTTAAACTGGGGAAAAGCAAACGTCTCAGTCCTTGCGAGTATCCCGAATCTGCCAACTGGTGAAAGAGCTGACCTCTTCGTTAACCATTAACAGACATTATTAACGCTCATGACTGGGTAAAGTGGGGGCAGGAGCAGCTGGCGTTGGGATATCTTCATCTGTGAAATGTAAGTTCTGACGGCGATCACTTAACAGGGTTTTCCTCGAACTACTAGACTTTCATACACGCACCTTTATGACAACACTACGACGGAGTTTAAATTAATGATTTGGTGTTTGTATCTTTGGATGTTTTTACTTGCAGTATGTCAGTCAGGTGTGCAAAGCTTCAGTGAAGCTGTTCCTTTAAGCTGGCTCACTATGCAATCTAAACGCGAGGTTAAAGTTAATCATCCATACCAACTTTAAAACTGAGTGCGTTTTATCGAGAGTGCGTGCACGTTAATTCGCTGCTGTTTAAAAAATGAAACACAAGTATCTTATAATTTTAACACTGGGCACAAGCCACCGTTTTGGATTACTGTGGTGCATCTGATGTAAAGAACGGTTCTTATTCTCTTGAACGTAAGGTGGACGTGTTGCACTTTTCCCACAGTTAACACTACGGCTGTTAAATGCTAGAAGCCGCAGACGTGCTTGGAATTTGCGTGCGGGCGACACGTGCGGAATACAGAGGCTCGTGTCTGTGCGGCGCGCTGTGAAGCTGCGCTGGGCGCCGCTGTGAAGTCGCGCTGTGCTCGTTTGCCTGCGTTATTCGGGCCTCGCGTTTCCCAAAGTAGCCTCTTGCACACCATCTCCTCAACACGCAAAGGTGGTGTTCCTCCTCAGATTATCTATGTTAGAAATATCATACCTGTCTGCTTAGTCGTCTTTTGGACGTGGTTTTAATTGGTACGTTATTTATGGAATGGTATCAGTGGTGACACGAGTCTGTCTGGTCAGTGAACTTCCTGGAAAACTATAGTGTGAATGTTAAGAGTTCTTGTTTAATCTTGCACGACACGGATATTGTGCAATGTTTGGGATTAGAAACCAAAATTAAATAGTTACCGATCGTTCATCCTGGTCAGGGTTATGGGACGATGGTCATAGTCAGTTTTATATTTCCCCTTTTACACTCGGAACTAACTGCCGAGTTAAAATATTTCACCAGTTCACACGAGGTTACTGGCATGCAAGAGGTCTGTGTGGTTTCTCTTTACAGTATGTGCTTTTGGCTGGAAAGCAAACCAAAAATGGTTATTTTCTTTTCTGGGAGTATTTCACAGAAAGTATTGTGACTAAGAAAATAAGATTCAGTGGTCCGCTGCACTGTGTGTGTGGCAAACGAGGAACTGAAAGTCGCTGCATACAGGGGAGAGGACAAAATGGCAAAAGACTAACTCTGAAGTAACTACATCACAATTGCAAATGCTGCTGCAAATATGAGCTGCAAGTGTCTTGTTTATCATTCACTCCATATGACAGATCTGAATGCTGAAATTTTTGTTGCTGTGCTGGGAACTCCTTCATGAAGATGCACTAAATATAAATGAGGGTTAATGGGGTAGTGAAAATATGATTATGACAGATAACATAAATAATAGGCTAAATGCTAGTTAGATTAATGTGGCAGCATTTTGATGAGTGACTTTTCAAAGCAACAAGAGGTCCGTTCATCCATTTTTGCAACCGTTTATCCTGGTCAGGGTTGCAGGAACTAACAAGAGGCCAAATAGTCGGTGCTTGTGAATCGGTCACAAAAACATGGGCGGTCTGTGCCGACAGACCAGTGGTTGCAAGTTGAGTCACTGATTGGGTCACTTAAGAGCATAGATGTGGAACGCCACAAAGGTGACTCAAAATCGACGTTTGTGACCCAGTCTCAATGACTGGCAACTAATATTGTCATTTTGTGTCATTTTTCACGGTTTTTCCTTTATCTGGAAGGTTTTACATTTGAAGAGAACCAAAGGATACAGAACACCCACAATCTGAGGGAGAGGGAGGGGGAGGGGGAGGGGGGGGGGGGGTAATGGTAGAGCTGAGGCAGTCATCTGGTCTGTTTATCACTCTGTATGCTTATGTAAGGGTATATTAGACTATTTTACAGGACCATCTTCCATGCCTCCCCCAGTCACCAGATCACCAGCACTGGAATGCAGAATGCATAGCAGGTTTGCATAGCATAGCAGGTTTACACCATCTGCCTCCCTCAAATAACTGGGAAATGATCTAATATCCCACTGCACCCACTGGTATGACAGCATTCCAGCATGGACTGAAACCTGGGTTTTCCTCAAAGGGTGACCCAGGTCTTTAAGTCTTCAATATTAGTATATTGGTAGATGTATGGAATGGAAAAAATAAACATTTTTTTAAACACACCCCCCTCATTTTTGTGTGTACCAATCATATTTACTTTAGTGGGAAAATGATTAACTTTATCCTGATTAGTGAATTCTTTTAATCTTCCTGCCACCTGGGTAAGAGAAATTAGCCAAATCACCCAACAGGAAAGTCTCTGTCTTTATCTTGCATGCAAAGTGGAGCCCGTTTTCCGAAAGCACAGACGCTTCAGTGTCCCAACTTGCACAATGGAGCTGAAGTCTGCTGGCGAGGAGCTATCTGATCCAGTCTCGGGGATCTTGCTGTCTGTTTAGCCTCGACTGTCTCCAGCAGAATAAAAGCACCTTTCACTCCCGTGTTTTGCCAGTGACTCATCCCTTTGCTGCAGCATGGGCACAATCCCTGCCTGTGTGTGTGTGTGCGTGTGTGTGTGTGTGTGTATGTGTGTGTGTGTGTGTGTGTATGCGTGCGTGCGTGTGTGTGTGTGTGTGTGTGTGTACACGTGCGTGTGGCCCAGATGAAGGTAACAAAGGAATGCTGATCACTAAAGCCCAACCTTGGGCAAATTTTAAAAGGACACATTTACGCTTGTTAAAAATTGATATGACAAGTGTGATTTTTTTTTTTTTTTCCTATTTTTGCATGTAGTGCATTTTTAATTTATTAAATTATTTAAAATCTTTTTTCTTTTTTTAAAGAGCTGAGTATTAACTTTGTGAAATGGCGTAAAATAAAAATGGCATCCTGGATCTAATCTACTATACATCTTCTGATGTTTAGTTTATTTTACGATTGAGTTATTATTGTATCTGCTTTGGGACTATTAGATTGAGCAGATTTGAATTCATGGCTTTAATTATCCTTATCAAACCTCAGCAGCAGGGAGGATTAAGTCAGCCCAAGAAATGTACAGTTCTGTGTAGAGAAGCACCTTTGTCTGTATAATTATTGGTAATGGCCACGATAGTAGGTGCACCTAATTAGTTCCAGGTAGGACTTACTTTTTCTTCCTGAACCATTTTAAGGACGAATGAGCTGTTCAGTCAGAGAAGCCATTCTCTACTACACTACTGTTGTACAGAGCTGTTATTATTGTGGACAAGCTGTTAGATCTGAGTCTGACCACTCTCATTAACAAGGTGTTTGCAGGCCACCAGCACATACTGCAGACCCTAGAGCCTGTAGTGTGTGTAAAAGATGCTGGGTGTTTGAGATGCTAGAATCGCCTTGTTTGGCACCAATAATCATGCTGCTTTCAGACTCTCTTTGATTAGGTATCTTAGAAATTTTATTTATCCCCAAGGGGGAAATTTGGATATCCAGTAGCTCCTTCAAAAATAATCAAAGTACATACTAATGAAGATAAAGATATAAATTGCATATTAAAATACATCCTAAAATGCATCCATATTACATATAACACAGTCCCTTAATTATAATACAGTTATAGATAAACAACAGGGGGTGGAATGGGAGGATGAGGTCAGAGAGCACTATTAAAAAGTCTAATTGCAGTGGGGACAAAGGACCTCCTTCTGCAGCGCAGTGAGAGAGGCCGTTTACCACTGCTGCTGCTCTGCCCAACCATGAGGCTGTGGCCCTAACCCGTTCTCCCACTGTTTAAGTGAGTCCAGCCTCCTGCCCAGCACCGATGCGGCTTTGTTCACCAGCTTGTCCAGCCTCTTGATGTGTTTATCTGTTAATTCTAATGCCTAATCGAACAGTAACTTCCTGACCCTGTCTATGCATTGTATTCATTCAGCTGCAGCCAAATAATTCATTCTTTGGCGGGTCAAGATATTTGCATTAGTCAGTGGGTGTACCTAATAAACTAGCCACTCGTACTTAATGAAGGTGTTGGTGCATTTTTAAAATATTTATGAGTGAATTCTATCTCCCTATAACAACTAGTGTAGTGTAGCAAGGGAGCGTTTGGTATTTTATTATTTTAATGTCAGATGCTCTACTTGTTCTGCAGTAGTCAATTTTAATATTTTAAAAGTGAGAGAGAAATAGGTATTTACCAAGGTGACCTCTGAAATCCTGTTGGCTCCCTTCGCATTTATTTTTGTTTTGTGAAATATCAGTTTATATAAGCATGATTGTCTGTGATGCAAAAGATGAGCTTTTATATAAGATCCCCCTACAACAACTGGGAATTGCTTGGTTGGCAGACAGTTTTAAGGGTTAAATCAGTTGTCCATCATTCTTTCATGCTTCCTTTAAAGTATTTGATACATAATAAATATATTATTAATATTGTAAAATAACTGTTTCCATTTCTATGTGGGGCGAAAACAAGCTGGTTTAGTTTGAGCATTGTTTCAGGTTTAGTTTGAGCATTAGCATTTCATTAGGTCCCTCTGTGCTGTTTCAAGCCAGTTCCGAGCGCATTAATGTGGTTTAATTCGCTGCAGTACCAAAGAGTCGAGCGTAGCCCCTGGGGAGGTCTCCCTTTCTTCAGGTCTAGTTTCACTCTGCAAAGAGAAACTTGAGATTCTTCCAGTGCTCTAGTTGATTCTGTTGGCCGTCCTTCCCCAACTGTCCCTTTTGTCATCTCTACGTTTTCCACACTGTCCTTTTAAAGAGTCAAGTACAGTCCTCACAGCATCTAATTATTGGCCTGTGTTATCTTCTGGGCATTTTTTTTGTCAGTTTGTGTGTCTTTATTTGTTAAATTCAAGCTTTTGTAAGCACTTCTACCTGCAATTGTGTTGCAGTTTCTCTCTCCATTCAGCTTCCATTACACGTGCATGCCTCCAGTACAGAAACAACAACGGCAGCAGGGAGGTGATTCCTACCTGGCAGGTGAAGCGTGTTACTCTTGAGGAAGTCACCTGATCCCTTCTTTTTCTTTCCTCCACCTCCTTTTTTTTCCCTCAGAACGCCCACACCTGCATTCTCGCGCACCGGTATTGCGGAGTTTACAGCAGCTGCATGAAGCCGTGAAGTGAAAGAGGAACGAGGGAACGTTGAAGCGGAAAGCTGCCGTTTTTGTTGATTTGTACTATCAGGAAGCACCCAGCTCTGAAGGGTGAGTTGGAGGAGAAGGTAGCATTTCTTACACTCTCTTACAGATGGTACGCTGCAAACTCAAATGAAAGAGAAAAGTTTTCACATCATATAAGCAATCGCTGGTTTAAAACGAGGAAGGTAGCATTCCTAGCATTCCTGATTCTGTTTCAGTACAAAATAAGTAAATACAGGTGGTTGCTTGGCGACACACGGTCGGGTTTACAGTTGGTTCAAATTTGTGTGTAAGTTCATTTTAAAACTTGTATTGTCAACAAGGGATAAATAAAACTGCTCATCAACATTTTCTCTCCCTTGTTGTTCTCGTATAATTTTTGTGTGTATGTTTTTATTATTATTTTTCTATAACCTCAGTGATCACCTTAAATACTAAAATTTAAACTGGCTATGGTCATATTTTTTGTTGTTGCAAAAGAGTAAGTTTATGGTGTTTGTGTGTTTTTGTCTGTTTGTCTTTACCTTTTGTGAAATGAAACTGATGTGTGAGACTGATCACAGACCTGTGTACCATTTATTACTCCGAAAGATCTTCCGTGGTGATCTGTGGATGTTGTTCATGTAGTTCTCAGTCAAATATATTTGATATAAATATAACAGTAAGGACTTGGAGGTCAAGCCCACCAAAATTTTATTTATGTGGGAAGTTTTGCTTCGGTGAGTAGTATGATGAAGCTTTTAACTTTCTGGTTGGGTACTGCAATGTCCAGTGTTCTTCCCATGGTCCAGTTTCCTGTATCCTAGCTCGTGTTTGAAGCACCAATGATTCATTGCAAAAATATGAGAATATTTATACAATAGTATAGGGACTGGAAAAATTGAATATCTCAGTCAAATTAAGGAAATGTACTCTGACCTATTTGATATTTGCATTCTAACCTGGAATACAAATCTAAAGGTATCTTTACTGACAAAAGATACAAAAAAGAACGTTTTTGTTCTTTGAAAACACAGATGTTTCCTGTTAACTTCTGAACACATTGTTTTGAGCATTTTGTGACGTTTTTGGTGATGACCAAATTGAAGCAACTCTTGGTGGAATCCCACCTCAAGAACCAGCAGCAGGCTTTCGTCTTACCGAGGGCTTCTGTGTGACGCAGCTGCTCCACTAATGAAACTGGGAGAACTGGGTAACCCTACAAGCCCCACAGAACAGCAGGACTACAAGAGGAAATTCTAAACGATCTTGTTGCAAAAGTATTGGGGAGCTCCAAGGGATTCTGGTCTTGTTGTGTTGCAAAGTGGGTTTTTTTATGGGAAAGAGAACTAAATTCTAGAGAGAATGCTATATTTACATTTCTTACCACCCTTGCCTTTTTGTTGTTTTAAGGAGATGTGGATCAGGTCTTGCTGATCTGATTGGACTGAGCTTGTGCATAGTTCATCTTTTGTCTCTTGGAGCCGGCTTAAGTCTCTCCGAATTGCTGGTTTCAAAGCCCTGGGGCAGCGGGGCTGTCCATCTTGCAGACGTGGCCGTGCATCAGGTGACAGCGGGTCGGTCTCCCTCGCCCAGCTGTGGCTGCTCTTGTTTTCATTGGATTGTGCTTTTCCTTAAAATGCAAAGAAATAAATTCCACTTGGCCTGGAGGAACGCCTGCATTCCGTCTGAGGTTTCTGGAGAGGCTCAGCCCACTCTCTCATTTTCAAGGAAGCTGAATCTCTGGTGCTGTCCTGGAGATACTCGTGGTTTTAGGGCCTGTATGGTGCCGCTGGAACCTGCAGGTGCGCTTTTGCTTTTCTTTGCCTTTGTACTAATTTTCTTAAAATACATACCTGCTGTGACAGACAGCCTGTAACAAAGCGGGTTATGTTTGTGCACATGCAGAAGGCTGCCCTACGTTACAGGTTTATCATGTCACCTGTCTTTGTTCTTTTATTGCCTGAGAGAGAGAGAGAGAGAGAGAGAGAGAGAGAGAGAGAGAGGTCTTTTCCTTGTTGAAGTGCATCTTTTTTTTCTCCACTGAAAATATGTGTTGAGTGGAAAGACATTATTTAGTTATGGTGACTGGACCGACCTTGCAGTATTTACACCTGGCTACTGGATGTGAAATTGGAGGACTATAAACTGTAAAAATTCACTCTCACATCTCGAATGCCCCTCCCCCCCCCCGCCCAAGCCTTGCATCATGTTTCATTTGTAGATGTCCTACACAAACAAACAAGGGAGTTTCTGCAGTGTGGAGTGTCTGGGCATTTAATCACTTTAACACAGGCATTTAATTACGCAGGCAAGGGCATAACTTTGGGTTGGGTCTTGCCTGTGGCACTCCCATAACTAGGTGGGGGGTGTTTGCACGGTCAAAGTTTGCAGTGTTGGCTCTGTTGCAGTGATTTTTATTTATTCTTTTATTGTCCTTTCACGTCACACATCCTGCGAGCGCCAGTGGCTGCCGCCAAGGGAAGGCGCTTCCGTCATACTCATCTTTATTGCTGCCTCAGATTTCATGTGCCGTTTTTGCTGAGACGAGTGACAGCGTAATGTTTCATCTCCCTGTGCCGTAGCTGAAGTGGGAAGTGTGTCATGTTGACGGAAGGGCAGGCATGCCGGGCTGCCTAGGTCCTCTGAGCGCGGTGGAATAATCCAGCACTTAAGTGTGACACAATAGGGCTGTTTAAATAAGCCACAATGACTCTGCAGCTTTTTAATGTGCTAAAAGAGCTGTTTGTTTGGGGGGGTGGGGTCTTCTCGGCAACCTTAAAAAGCTTATCTATTTTGCTTGGGTTCTGATCAGGCCACTGCTTTATACCCTCATGCACATGTGCATAGGCAGACTGGCAGCCTGACACCAGGCAGGGAATCCCGTGTCTGTTCATGGTCTCTCCTGTCTGTGCTTGGTGCCCTGACTGGTGCTCCATTGTGCAGGGAGTGGTGAGTCACCCCTTGGGTGATCGCCCCTCTCCTTTGCCTTTTCAGTGCCGCTGTCCCTCCACATCTGGTCCTGGGTCTCGTCAGCATTGGCCCTTTAATTCACTGCAGTTTGGTGAGTTGCTGAACTGTCTTGTTCTCCTGTCAGCACTCCAGGAAAGTGGGAAGAATCTTGCTCTGTGTCTCATTGTTAAGAGAGAAAATGTAGTGCAACCCTGGTTGGATCCTATGGTAATGCATCCATTAATGCATCCCCCCCCCCCCCCCCCCGCAGAAGTCCTGAAGACAGGGTAATGGAGGCCGGTCCATTCAGCCGCAAGCAGTGGGCATCGCAGTCGCTCCGCATCACTGCCAGGGAGCTGTCTCTGGTCGGCACTCGTGGTCAGAGCAACGCCATCGCAGAGCGCTTCTCCAAGTACGAGCACTCGTCCACTTACCCTCACAGCCTTGCTGATGCTTCACACCCAGAATCTGTCTTTCTAGGACATTCCTCTCATTCACAATGATCCTTACTGCCAGGTTAATGGAATTGATCATTACAGAAGTGGTAGATCGGGCACTAATAAAGTGTTTCTCAAACCAGTCCTCGGAGATCCCCAGACAGTCCACGTTTTTGCTTCTTCCCAGCTCCCGGTAGGGCACACCTGGTAAGGACCTGAGAGGGAGCAAAAATGTGGGCTGTCTGACAGGGAGCAAAAATGTGGGCTGTCTGACAGGGAGCTGGGAGGAAGCTGTTATGCACAACTGAAACACTGCTCTTTTCTAAGCTAAATGAAAGGTTAAAAAGTCTATTGTGTTACATGTTTGACTTTGCTGGTTGTTATACTTTTTGTTTAAATGCTATTCCCCCCCCTCCCACACACACACACATTTACTTAAATGCTGCCCTGTTCTGAATTTTTAAAGGTCTATTCTGACTCATCAGCAGCATGCCAGCAGGTTTTTCCAGAAAAGCCTGTATCATGACTGACTCCGTTGCAGCCTATGAGAAACCCTTCCTGTGTGAGCCTGCGAAATCAGCCCATCAGAGTCCATTTATTGTAATTTGTTGGTGTGGATCCAATAACAGTCTGTGGCTGGGGTTCCCGTGCGACACGTGCCTCTGGCATGTTTCAGGACACCCTGCAGTAGCCTCTAGGACCCGTGCATTGGAAGGCCGGCAGGCTCTTATCGCATTAAAAATGCATTGCTTTGCATTGACGTCAGTCTCAGGCTGCCATATCATAATTGCATTTATCCTGCCTCAAACGCAAAAAGGGAACTGCCCTTTTAACACAATATCAGTAAATGATCATTACTATTATATGTAAAATAAGGCATTGCGTAACTACATTTATGACCCACATTCCTTAGGCGTGACGAGAGCCATTTTAATGTTTAAGAATGCAGTGTTTCCATGGCTTCTCAAAATAGTTCTTCCTGAGGGGTCAGGAGAGGCGCTGAGCTTTTCCTGCAGTGAGGAATCATGAGCCAGTCCTGCGTGAGAACTGCGTAAAAGAAGCATGGAACATAGAAATATGGAGCAGTGAACAGGTGGTGGGGTTTTTTTGTTTGTTAACTAACTAAATTACATTGATCCTTTTTTTTTTTCTTTCAAAAATTCAGAAATGGTTTCCAGCAAGAAACCTCTTTTTTAGAAAAAACATACCATTCCTGACCACCAGAGGGCAGTGACATCCCTGCTTGGTTTCAAATTTCAAGTTTCAGGTTTATGTATCTAGTTAACCTGTTTCTGGCGGATAATGGGGATGCTGGTCCCACAGCAGCAGTAATGGTCAGGGCTGCAGGGGGCTCAGCTGGTAATTCACAGGATTCCTGTTTTAAAACTCATTGTCCGTACTTCCTAATTAACGCCCGTCTTCCTTCTCTCCCTCCTACCCTACATGCTCCATAGATACCAGAAAGCTGCAGAACAAACAAACTTGGAGAAGAGGAAAATGGCAAGTATTAAATATACCAGTCTGAAGAGTAAGGGTGATTTGGCAATAATCAGATTTCTCTAGAACAAAAAAATGAGAAGCTTCCCTTGCTGGGTGATTCGTGAGAAACTCATTTTCTGTCCAGAGTTCCTACCACAATTTGAGATGGATAATCTCTGCCTCCCTGCTTCACCTGCTTTACAATGTTTTGAAAATATCTACCATGAAACATTTTCCCTGCCGAAGGTTTTCATTTTGTTGGCTTAGCCAAAAGTCAATAAAACTCAAAAGCGCTATAAATCAAATATTTCATTAGTATTAAGTAAAAAAAAATATTTAACCATTAACATTGAAGTAGTTACAGGGCACCTGTTGAGTGCAGGACATTGATATCCTGTTGAATAGCTACAGGAATATTTGAAATCCCCTTAATGTTACAGGGAATGAACCACACCCACGGTTCTTATTCATATCTATCTGCTATAATAATCTTGGAGGGACGTGGAGCCTGTTGATGCTTGCTGGGCTGTAGGATTGAGATGTGGGTGCTGTGTTTGTTGATAGAGTCCATGCTAAGTTTGCATCCGCCGTTCTGCTCCATTCAGAATGTGGAGGAGGAATTGAACCTATGCAATGGTGTGGCCTGTACACTTTTCATAACGTAATGGCTACAACCTTTTTTGCACAATAGGAATGGAAATAGTGGGCTATTTTAATCCTCCAATTCCTGGGGATTGTTTTGTCATGCTCTGTAACGCCTGGTTGACGCAATAGTTTTGTTGCCCAGATTTATGCCGAATTTATTGCTGAGATTAACTCTCCTGTGTGACTGTGCTGACGGGAAGGACGAGGAAGAGCTTCATGGCTGGGGGTGTGGGTGTTCCTGCACGTTTTCCTTGGATAGTCCTTTCATTCTGTGTGAAAAGAGCCAACAAATTAGCATATAAAACATAAGTTATGTTCATTTGTGGCAAGTAAACACTGACTTGTCAATGAAGTGGAGTTCAGACTTAAGTTCCCCAGTTAAAGTGACCAATTTATTTTTTCAATTAGCTCTTATTTGCAGGGTTTTTGATGAGCTTAAAAATACCTTAATACATTTTTTGCTTTGGATGGGGTTATTGGTAAAATTTATTCTGAATTTCCTGAAGTTTATCTTTTAATATGTCACGAAGAGCGAAGTAAATTATTTCTTCTTTTTTTTCCCTCTTTTCCCAAACCCCCCCAGAGTACTGAAGCCTTGCCCCCCTCTTTCCGCTCTGGCAACTTAAGCGTACTAAAGAAGCGTTGGGAGCAGCCCTTGCTGAAGGATAAGCCCGTGCCCCCCCCCGCCGGGTTGAGCTCCCGACCCCAAGCCAGTACCGATCATGGGGTGGTGCCAGAGGGTCCGCCAGCGGCGAAGCCCTCGACCCCAGCAGCCTGCAGCGCTGACCAGCGAGACCCGGGACCGGCCAAGACGGCACCGCAGCCCCCCATCCTCCAGAGGAGGCCGTCAAAGCAGGCTGCGGATGTGGTCAGAGAGACCAAGGTCACCTCAGCCCCCAGAACACTGGTCCGGAAGCCCAGTGTGCCCATGGAAGACCTGAAGATGGTGTTCGAGCAAGGGCGAGGGCCACGGACCGAAGTAAGAGCGTCCTCCGGGGTTTTGTGACCGGTCATAGGCAGTCACCCAGGCACCTGTATGCATATTAGGTAGAAAAGGTGCGTGGAGCAGGCCCATCCTGATTCTACACCAGTGGTGATCTCCCACGGGTCTCCTGACAGGACCTGAGAAGCACCTTTTAAAGCAGATGCTCAAAAGCATATACAGAACTTTACTTATAGTTTATTATGAATATAGTTCATAACACAGGCAAAAGAATGTTCGTAGGGTGACAGTGAATATTAGCAATGTTGCATCAGATCTTTCATATTCTGTGTGTGTGTGTCCACCCATTGTGCAAAGACATGCAGGTAGGTGGATTGCTGTCTCTAAATTGCCTGTAGTTTTGTCTATCGTGAGGAATTATCATCCTTCAAAAGGTGTCGTTTTACATGGATGGATGGAAGGAAACATATGGGACTTAACTGTAACATAGCCCAAATCGGGCTGTTATGTCAATCAATGAATATACTATGAATACAAAAATATATTAAATTCCACCGCTGATGCTGATTCCAAGCCCTAGAATGCATCAGGTCACGTTTGGTTCAATGAATGGCCTGATTTCTGCCAGTCCTGGGTTTTCCTGTCATCCAGGCTACAGCGTCTTTGACTATTTTTTAGAGGCAGCCTTGAGTTGGCTTGTGGCTCTGACTCATCCCTCTTGTATCCGCAAAACCCCAGGTCTTTTTCAGGGGAAGTGAGCCACTTCTGACATTTGCATTGGATAGGAAACGGAATCAGCCCTTTGTCAGGGCTGTTACTGAAATCAGTTTTTTTTTCTTTTCCCCCCTGAATGCCTGCTGTGTGACATTTGCTTCGCAATGTGCCATTTGCCTTCCCTGCGTAGCCTGCTGGGCTGCCAGTGCTGTACAGAAGCCCAGGAAACAATGTCCGAGTCAAATTATGTCTTTGTATGACCATCCCTCAACCCTCATTCTTGTTTCGATACTTTGATTGCTGCTTTCCGCCACGTGCACCAGATAATCATGCAGGTAACACTTTATGGGGCACAAATAATATACTATTACTTTGTATTAACTAACCACAAATTACGTCACGCATACTGATCTCGTGTTAATTCATCATTAATGAATCATGATGCCTATTATATCTCAAGCAGTTATGTTACTATATCTAATTCTGTAAACCTTCATGAACTACTGAAGGAACTACTACAGAATTACTGAAGGAACAAGTAATACCACCATGTTTGTTCATCATTAATGAATCATGATGCATCTTTCTCAAGCTTGTTAAAGGTTTATAGAATTAATACATTGTGAACTACTGAAGGAACAAGTCATGATTAACACTAAAGTTACTGTTCTCGTGTTCATCATTAATGAATCATGATGCATCTTTTACCTTATGATTATATTTGCTTTATGATTTGTACTGCCATTACTAAGCATTTGCGGAATGCAAGGTGCGCTCACCCATTTCAGATTAAGCTGGGTTGCTTTGGCATTGTGGATTAGAAAAAAAATCCATTCTTTTCTCGTTATCTAAATGAATAGATTCCAAATACAGGAGCTTGTTAAAGCTTGAACATCAGATTTTATTGAGGCACATCAGGTAAATACTGAGGCATGTGCCCCAGTCATGCCCTTTAAGTGACCTTTAAGGTCCCCAGCCTTCTGCCCCACACCAGTGCCACTCTGGTATGGATGCTGGCTTACTGGTCATCTGCTTTGTAGCCCAGGTTTCAGAGGTGCCCAGTTTTTCCTGAGCTCCTCTACCTCTCCATTACTGTAATGTTGTAAATCCCCTTGCCGGTCTGTGGTTACAGCCAAAGATTCAGGCAGAAGTTTGCTGATCTTAGCTGGCCCCCACTCCTGGCGTCTGTTAGCTGGAGCAGCCCCCCCAGAGCAAAACGACCAGAGCATATCTTGATGGTAATCCAAGATATGAAGTAATCTTAGTTTACTGAGTTTGGTGGGTGTTCTCAAAATAGCAGTGAAAATAAATTATCAAGGATTTTTAAGAGTCATGTTGAGGTCCATTTAATAATAATATTTTTTGCTAAGAACAGATTAAATTACTTTTCTTTTGGATAAAGGGTAGTTAAATCATATCGACTCCATCCTGCATTTTGTCCTTATCCGAACAGTGAGATGATCACCCTGCTTCTCCTCCTGCTTCATTTTGTTATGGGGGGGCTTCCCTGAACACCCTCTCGGCGGGTTCCAGTGTTCGAGACAAGAAGCTGCCACTGAGATCATCACTGACTTCATGACACTGAAATCGGCTCATGCAGTCATGGTTACACAGTGTAAATTTTAATTTTGGCAGCAGCAAACGACTGACGCAAATTGAACACGGGTCAGATGTGATGCCAGCACCCAATCCTTTTCAGTCCTGCCAACAGTGAACGAATCTACAGTCTGTGCCAGGATTTTGCAACATTTATTGCTACAATATGTCTCTGAGGTTGTGCTTTGGGCGGCTCCATTAACGGATGGTTGCTCACCATTAGATGCGAAGGAAAGCTGTCAGTTTGGTTTCTCAGGCCTTGATCTGCCCTGAGCTGAACTGGATGGTCACTTTGGAATTTTAAAGGCTATCTGTGTGACAGGCTCTTCTGTGGGGGGATTGTGACATATTTCACTCACCCTCCTGCACACTGGAAGGTCTTTGCATATCGTCAGTGTGTGTGTTGTGTATTTGCCTTTGAGTTGTGTGTATTAGGTCTGGGGGGGGGGGCGTTGATCACACATCTGTTAGATGTGTGTCTGAGTGCTCATTAGCAGAGTGTGAGGGGGGGGGGGGGGCTGGGTGGGTAATGTGTGTCGGGGGCAAGGGGAGGTGGCTCCTGATGGATATGGTAAGCAAGAGAAGGGGTGGGGGTCGCATAACAGTAAAGGGGAGGCCATTAAGACTGCAGTGCTCTCTCGTTTGCACAGCCGAGCACGGAGGGCGTGAGGAGAAGCAACAGGAGTAGCAGCAGCACCTCCGAGGACGTGGAGCGGCTGGGAGCGGGATCGCGTAGCCCAGTGCAGAAGCTGCCAAAAGCAGAGGAACATTTGGGTAATGATCTGCCTGCCCCCTGCAAGCTGCTGGGGAATCCTTCCTGCTTGGCTGTGGTCCCTTCACTGTCACTGTGTCCCTTCACTGTCACTGTGTCCCTCACTGCTCACAGGGGTCCAGGGTGTGTCGGAGTCCTCAGACAAGGACGGCATGACCAAGTCCCAGGCGGCAACAGCCCAGCGGGAACCAGCCACCCCTCCAAGCAGTGTGAGTGTCCATCTGTGCCTGGCCTGGCTTTGAGGAACTGGAACGCGTTCGGTGGGTCTGCGAGGTCAACGTCTAAATGCAGTTTAGAAGCTTTCAGACCGGTAATTGTCATCAGAATTTGCCTTACTGGCCAGGTCCGCTTACACGTACTGGAAGTTTATCTTGGTGGTATTTGGTGTGTGCATTCCAAGACCACAGAATGTGTAAAAAAAGAATAGAATGGAATATTTTAATTATAAGCAATGTTGCAAATGAGTACCGATTTAGTCTTTATACAGAAATGTGCAGTGAGTACAGCGAATGTTAAACTAGATGTGCAAGTTTAAATACTGCTTAGAATTCCTAAATGCATGCCAATAAAGTTATACTTTAAGTACAGATGTACATGTTTATGTGCATAAAGGACACAGAGGTAAAAAATACGGAAAAGTGTCCACTAAAGAAAGTGGACGTTTGGTCTGTGGGCTCCTCAGATGAAAGGCTTCCCCGCTGGATGATATCAGACTGCAGGGCTTCAGGCGGAGCCTGTGGGCTGTCCGCAGGTATGACGTGGCCCCCCGCTTAAACACATCGGCAGGCCCCGTCTTTCTGAACCTGCCACGGCCTGCTGAGGCCGGCTGGCTCCAGCGCTTGTGCTTCCTGCCAGTTGTGTGTGATTAATACCAGCTTCATTGTTTTTTGCTTAATATAAATGAAAGTGACACAGGACAGAATTGAAAGCTCTGTGAGAAAGCATCACAGGGCACTCCTTAGTGCGTCTGCCCTCTGGTGTGGTCCAGGGAAAGCTGCAGCGTGTCTGTGTGTACCCTTCTGACCATTGACTCTCTCACAGAGCCCGTCCTCTGAGCTCATTTCTCGAGAGGATCCCCCATTCCACAACGGTGAGTCATACATGTGCAACCTTCCCGCTGTCGTCTTGGGAATCTACATGGTATCACTAGCTGAGTCACCAGGAGAGACGGGCAACCCCAGACATTTATGTGGGCGGCGTGTGGGTGAGCAGGTCACAACAGCGCTGTGGGGAAGCTTCAGGAACTCTGACTCTCCTTCCTCACAATACTCCTCCAGATTTGTGAATTTGATTTTGGCCATGAATAATTTTAATAACCGTATTTAAAATAAGAGTAATTTTGAATTTTAAGATGCAGAAATTAACTCTGTTTATACCTTGGGGAACAAAAGTGTACCAAGGCTGGACCCTTTGTTCTGACAGTGTACGCCAGGGTCGTTCAACTCGCGGTCCTCGAGGTCCGAGCACTGCTGGTTTTCCAGCCTTCCTTTACCTGTCAGTCAGGTGTGAAGCCTCTGCCCAATCAGAATCAGTAATTATTAAATAACTACCTGGGAGAACTGAAAACACGGGCTGGATTTGGAATCGAGGTCCAGAGTTGAAGAACCCTGGTGTATGCTGTGCATCTGTGTCTCAGCACTCAGCCTATTAGCTGTCCTTGTGACCGTGGAATCTTGTGTTTCTCACTGTAACTTTTAAACTTTTCAATGCCATTAATTTTTTTTAATTTTTTTATTTTTTTAAAAGTTAGTCCAAAAAATGGTACTCCCAGTGCCTACAGTAGTAACTTCATACTTACGGGGGTGTAATTTGATGTGCGAACTATACAGTACTGTTTAGAAATTGGTAATAAATAGTTCTTTGTTATCTGGCAGACTTATGGGTTGAGGTTAGGGGTGCCCAAGTATTATTTGCGAATTTTCACATTCATGGGGATCCTCCATCCCTAATGGTTGTAAATGTGAAGGGGGTTACTGTGCACACTTTGGACAAAATCATCTATTAAGTAAATAAAATTTAGTATTGAAGCACCATTATCCTGCAAACTAAATAGCAGCATTAAGCAAGTTCTGGGAATAAGCTGTATTATTTGCCCCCCCTCCCCCCCCCCCATTCAAAGAAACAACTTGCGACAAGGTGATGATGGTTTCGGTTAATCGCTTTTCCGTAGCGGTACTATGTTGGTCTTTTTTTTTTTATTTTAAAATCTTAGAAAAACAAGCAAAAGAAATGGGATCCCGTTTCTGTTTGGCCATCTGGGGAATCACACCCTGCTTTCTATGTTGTAGGCATGGAAACGGAATCCCAGTCCAAGGCAGTACGGGTGAGTTCCCTTCCAAAAGCAGTCATTGTAATCCTTCATTGTGTTTGTCTTGGAACAAACACAACAATGCAAGCAGGTTTTACTTGACATAGAATACAGGTATTTTCAATCAAAACTCCATAAGTCCATATACTGGAAGGTCTAAGAATAGCTCATTTCACATATGCTTTTCACAGAACCTTTTGTTTGAAAAAGCAGGTTTGATGTGCTAGGAGTCCTGTAGCCATTCCATTGGTTGTCAGCTGGAGTGTTGTAGCAACCCCAAGAACATGCAACATTTAAAGTGTTTCGCCATGTGTTATACCTGTTTAGAAGTTCTGCTTGCCTGTACGGGAGACTTGTGTGGCATGTTTGAAGACCGTGTATCCCCTGGAACGCCTGGTGGCTAATCAGCAGATCTTCCATAAAACCTGCTTTCGTTGTACACACTGCTGCACCAAGCTGAGGTGAGAATGACAAGCCACAACTAAAGGCTAACCTTTTCAGCATGAGGTGCGTGGGAGGGACCCTTAACTAACGCCTTGTGTGCATTTGTCGCCCTCTGCTGGTCAGTTTGGCAAACTACGCTTCCTTGCACGGCAATATCTACTGCAAGCCACACTTCAACCAGCTGTTCAAGGCCAAGGGGAATTACGACGAGGGATTTGGCCACCGTCCACACAAGGAGCTGTGGGAGGGCCACCCTGAGGATGAGGCTGAAGGCAGTGGGGAGCAGGCGAAGGAGCAGGGAGTGGAGCATGGCAGAGACACTCAAGTCAACCAGCAGCAGAACCCACTGGTGGAAGACGCTCCACTGGCTAAGGTCAATGTCCTGGCGGCCACACTGGAAATAAAGACACATCCCACCATGCAGGGGGAGAAGCCAGCCTTCGAGAAACCTGCAGAGACCAGAAGGCTCAAGATCGCCTGGCCACCAACATTGGAAGAGGACCAGGGCTCCGGGAGCTCAAACTCTTTGTTAGAGGATGGAATGGCAAGGCCTTTCCGTGCCAAGTGGCCCCCAGAGGGCGACGCCGCTCCTATCACTCAGACCCCTGAACTGCTTGAACTCAAGAGTCTGCGTCGGAGCACCTCCCTCAAAGAGCGCATCCGTCCATTCTCTGTGGCTGTCTGCAGAACCTCACCACCAGCTCCAGCTCCAGCTCCCAGGGAGCCCAGGCGTGTCTCAAGGGGCCTCCTAGAGAGGAGCGCCTCGCTGAGGCAAGACGGCACCTCCAAGAGGCTCCAAGTCTGGCAATCGAAGACTGAGAAGCCCAAGGAGGAACACGACCATGTCAATGGAGGAGGCTGCTTGGAGGAGCAGAAGAGAGGAGCGGAGGAGAAAGGAAAACGCATCCCTCAGGCATTGGATGGAGAGCCTCAGAAACGGGAACCGCAGAAGGAGGAGCTAGAGAAGAACGCTCCTGAGGAGCAGTTGAATTACAAAAAGAACTCTGATGTCCAGGAGTGTCCGTCTCCCCCCTCAGAGAGCCAGCGCAGTCACACCTCCCAGGACGTTGGCTTCTGGGACGGAGAGGAAGTAGAGGAGAACACGGAGGTGTCAGTGGAGGAGCATATCAAGAGGAACCGTCACTATGATGATGATGATGATGATGATGATGATGATGATGACGAAGATGAAGAAAATCTGGTCTGAAGATACGGTGAGGGGATAAGATTCCAGTATTCAAGTAGAATGACCGCTAAATAATTTTCAGTGAAATTTATTCTCTTTTTAACTTGCGCTGTTTGTTCAGATTTCTTGTGGGTGATTGAAGAGGCAAATTTGTGGCTCCTGCACAACTGGGAGCAGCTGATAGATTGTATTTGTGTTGCTACCTTATTCATGTCTGCCTTTTGAAGAGATTTGGCCGGTTTATTTAGTTTGAATGAGTTGTGTGGTTGCAACCCTTTAAAAATAAAAAAATATAGCTTACCTTAAAAAAAAAAAAAAAAAAAAAAAAAAGAAATCAGATTAAAATGTGTATATGATTTCTCACATTTAAGAAGCAATTTACAAGTAAATTATTTTTATTTCTTTGTTGGTTTGGCTGTTTATCTTAAATGAAGCACAGATTTGAACTGTGGGGTTTTATACAATGGGAGAAGCAATCAAGTTGATGACACTTTAATACAGGGACCTGAACTGGAAACTATGCATTTTTAATAAATGGTTTTTGTTTTTTTGCACAAGTTTCAGCTTTAGCTTGTAACAGCTTCACCCTCCTAGTAAATGTCTATACAATATATACACAGATGGAAAATTTTGTATTTTAGAGAAATTGCTGATTTTTTTTTTGTTGAGAAATTCATATTTCATCTTTTTAGCAGAAATAAAGGGTATATTGGTTATACATTTAATCTCCAGTTTTAATCTGTCAAAGAGCTGAAATCTCAAGGTAAAGTTGGCAATTTGATGATTACATTTCATTACAAGCGCAATTATATATTTATCATGTATCCTTATACAGGAAGAATTCTCTGTGTGTGTGTGTGTGAGAGAGAGAAGTCGGACACCCAGGCCAGGCTTGGAAGCCTCAGCACACCTGGCAAGTGTTATGTATGGCACATCCACCCCGTAATCATTTATCCTGGTCAGGATCAAAGGGGGGGGGAGCACAAGGCTGATGTACACCCAGGATGGGATGCAGATGAGCCACAGGGTGCTCGCAAGCACTCCGACGCAAACTCTGCGTGACTGAGCCTAACTGCAAGTCCTCGAGGCTGCAGGAGGAAACCCCACCAGTGCAATGCAGTCAGTCTCAAATTGTATCTTACTGGCTTGAGATCCAATATCTCGGCATACCTTAGGCCCTTCATTGGTCTTCCAATAAGCATCCATCTGCTTCAACACACTGAACTCAGCGTTTGCAATGTGTAAGGATGCAGATTCTGGGAATTTTCAGAGAAGGAAACTATCCATGGAATTGTATTTGTTTTATTTGGAAATGTATATTTTCCTGTGTATATGCAGCTATAAAATGTACAAAAATAAGCATATCATTAAAAGGGATTTTGAAGACATTTAGATTTAAATACTTAATTGAGCACAAATGTTTCCCTTGTCAACATAACTGAACACAAGGAGGTGGCATGAGGCTGATGTGGCATGATGACTTAAATCTGGAGAATCCGGTCATCGTCAGAATTCGTCCTCACCATCACCATCCATGGGGGGAGTTGCTCTCAAAAAGCCCCAGGCCTGAATTAGCACCAGTGTCTGGTCTTTTGTGTGCAAAAGGGAGACCAGTTGCAAGTTGATGTTTGGAGGATTTGTAAGATTATTTCTGCAATTGGTAACAGATGAGTAAAGACACTTCAACCAGGTTGATCACCTCAGAATAATTTTTACTAAAATATCGATGACATCAATTAGCAAGCAAGATTGCTAACTAGCTGATTAGCTAGCTACATTATTTTAGCTCATTTGAGAAATAGAGGTAGTGGGCTAATTTTCTATATCCAATATGGCTAGAGAAGAGGTGGCCAATCTTATCCACAAAGGGCCGGTGTGTACGCAGGTTTTTGGGATAGAAATGTCATCAGTTGGAACCCTGAGGGAGTATCTCCCACTGGGCCTTTCAGCAAAGCTATTAACAGCAGCCACTGCAGGGGTGCTGCACACCGCCCCCCCCCCCCCCTGCTGGATGACCCAGCGCATCCTCTCACTTACACATATATGTGTCTTATGGAGAGCAAAGTGGGACATGTGAGAACTATGCAAATTCCCCATGGAGGTGGGTAAATGGGGTGAGGCGAGAGCCCCCCCCCATGCTGATACCAGGCCCGTTTGCAGCCATTCTTCCGCAGCTGGTAATCTTCAGTTTATGCAGGATAATTGTAAATGAACAGCATGACTTTTCAATCTGTGGTTACACTAGTTTTCCCTCATAAGTCCCCCATCTTTTAAATATGCGCCTAATCTTTGATGTACGGTGGCGCCATCATCAAACACAAAAACCCACAGTAAAGATGCCACAAAATACACATTTTATGGAAATAACCATCTTTATTTGACAAACAGCAGTTCCCATAGGAACAGATTTCCATGCTGTAGGGAGCCATAGACGGACACTCTGCTTGCTTGTGCTCCAGCTGCTGATTCACGCAGGCTATCAACTGCTGGTGCAAATGGACAGTTCTGCCCACATGGGACCAGGAGTCAGTCACACCGTGGGGCTCCAGCACTCTAATGCCCTACAGCAAGAACATGTAGCTCTGTGAAAGGCACCTCTGGAGGTCAGAGACCTCCTCCAGTCACACCATGCAGGTGTGCACAACTTTTCCCCCCCACAATCCAATGCAGACGCCAGTCTACACATTAACTTTCAGTGCTTTGTGTTTCCATAATCATCGCAGATGCAGTTCAGACCAACTCTCCAAAATCAGGTGAATGAGTAACAGCAATATAGTGTGTTTTGTCATGTTTGTGTTCTGAGAAGTGCACTAACTTGACAAAAAGACGACTGCAGTGTAAGATTCCTGTGCTAATAAAATTGAATGATCATGAACCAAAAATATTTTAAACAAGGAGCTGTTTTGAATGTTCCCTTTCAGTGTGTGAATTCGCCCTTTAGGTGACAAGACCTTGAAATGAGTAAGATTAAGTACTATTACAGAAAAAGAGAGACATCCGTCCATAATGTACTTCTAACAGCAAAACATCATGAATTTATATTTCAGACATACATACAAGCATAGAAAATGGCAAAATATCAACCTAACTGGTTTTGTCAATGTTTTTTTAAAACAACATTCATAGTGTGGATAATAGAACCTTTACGATTAGATGTATATTTAATGTGAATTAAATAATCCTACTGATTCTCTTTTGATTATAATATCAATGTAAAATACAATGACTGGAAAGGAACTAAAAAGCACCTAAAGCCCAGCTTTCAAGCTGCAGGAGGGTCTCCAGCGTTTCTCCATCAGCCCTTCCTCCATGGTCACAGACATCCTACTGCTTCTCTCTCCAAATAAAAAAGCAGAGATAAGACACTAGTGACCAGGTTAATGGAGAGAAGTGTCTGTGTGCAGCAAGGACTGCAAAGACTCGGCCAACGTACGGCTACGATCTACCCAAAAGGCCACAGCGCCAGACGGCCAGGACCCCCGATTCCTGTAATCCTGACTTATAGCACAGTGGAAGGCACAGACAGCCAAGTCCTCGCTGGTGACCAACCACCAGCCTGAGATTATTGGCAACAGTGCTGGGTCAATTTCCCAGCACTTCCTGCACAGTCAGGATCATTACAACATGCATGTGGATCTATATGCCGTTTCCCACAGTGCTAAGAGGGTTACATTTACAGTATTTGTAAGTGCATTCAAAAATAGATTTCTATATATTTTATTTATACACATATTTAATTGACATATTTAACGATATATTTTTCACCCCACCTCAAGAATCTATAAAAAAAATAAATACAACTGCAGCTGCTGTAACTCGAACACTGACTGTTACCGGTGACCAACTTAATGAACGACACGGAGCCAAACAACATGCTTCAGCCACAGCAGAGAAATGGGAACACCTAGTGGCCAGAATAGATATAGCAGATTTTGATCTTTGTATCCATTAGTCGGACATATTTCACGTATTTCAGTAACTTATCAATTTATGATGAATTTGGGTAATTTTCTAACTTGTGGCATGTCAATTATTCAATTCTATTTAAAATAACTTAAAAAAATAATTCTCTCTCTCTCCTGCTATTAATTGCTACAAAAAGATATAATCTTAATGGCACTGAGCAAAACAGGAGTCAGAAACCGCCATCTTTAAAGAGGGAAAGCTATATGTAAGAGGTGGAGGTGAAGCTAAGCGCTATGAGGGCACAAAGCGGCGGCGTGACAGCCCAGTTCCTTGGCTCGGTGCTCTGTAGACAGTGTATAGTGCTCATGTCCCCCCCCCCCCCCACGTCCATTTCTTGCGCTCAGCCACTCAGGGGGTGCAGGTCGACCTTCACTTTCTCCCCGCTGCTCAGCATGCCGATGGTTGGGTAGAACCCACCGGACGGAACTACCACCTCCCGCTTGCCAATGATCTTTCCGTTTCGGGTGAAGAACACCTGTGTGAGCACAAGAGGGCGATGGTGAGTCACTTGCCGGAGTCTCAATACCATCAGTCCCTTTTGGTATTATACCTCCCTTAAGAAAAAAAGATATGGGTTTGAGACATTGCAGGAACACATTTTTACATTTGTGCGTACATATTTCAGTACAGGAGGAAACTGCTCTGAAGTAGTAGGCTACTGCACCGGCTGGCAGAGCACAAACTAATGCCCCATTCAACGTGACAGATCTGCTTTGCATCTGGGTATCATTATTCTGCAATGTGGGGTTTTCTCAACATCATAGCTGCCAAAAGCTCTTACTGGAAGCAATGGCAGGCCCCTACGCTAATGTGACGCAGCGTGACCAGTCGTAGATGATCAGGCACAGCACGTGAGTAATAAACAAACAAACGAAGATGGTTCCCAGACAAGAGCAGCACCCAGATTTCAAAGCTTCCATACTGCTGGACTGATCCATGGACACCTGACTGGCCCAACCCTCAACTATGCTGGCTGAATACTGTTTGTTGAAGCAAGGGTTAAGTTCTGTGTGCTGCAGGAGCAGGAGCGGTGGTAACAGGAAGGGCTGCACAATATCACACTGCAATGTAATCGTGATTATATGAAACATGCACAATAATCACCAGGGCTTTAGATAACAGGCGAAACATTTGTCCGGATGCTGGTGTTCCGATATTATGCGGACGTTTACTTATCCCCGCAATTTGGTAAGTAGTACGCCTAAAATATTAATGATGTATATGGTGACGCCCAAAAGTTAGCAATCTATATAAATTCAGCATATCCTCATGTTTATTAAATTCGATTAGCAGTGCACGCCTCATACTGCCGTTTTGGTAAATCATGGAAGTGATAAGCACTGAAGTCACGGTGAAGAAAGACAGCTGAACAGCCACAACATCTTTCAAAATAGGAGATTGTTGTGGATAAGGTAAACAGACATCAGTGGTGTGGCAATACTCTTTGCAGGATAAAGTTAGACACTTATTAAACAAACATATGCTGAATTTTTTACAGATTGCTAACTTATGGTCGTCAAAATACGCCTCATTAATATTTTAGGCGCACTGCTAATCTGCTTACAATCGGCGGGCATAAGTAAACCTCTGTACAGTATGGAAACGCCGGCATCCGGACAAATGTTTACGCCCGATATCTGAAACCCTGTTGATTACCGCGCATGCGCCATATGATCGCCATGTGGTATCAGGACCATTTCCAGTCAGTGCCAGCACTGCACCTGATTTCCAGACACTGTTTCTGACAGCTTGCAGGCCTTTCATCCTCCTAACTAAGCAGGATGCAGGGTCACCAACAGCCACACTCCTGCCATCAACATCTAAGCATGAATGTGTCCTCACCATGACCTTCCTGCCTTCATGCTCCTGTTCCATCTCCTCGCCATCCTCCTCCTCCTCATCCTCATAGTTGAGGTACAGCACGTTCTGGACTCTTCTCTGTTTGGGACGCACCTCCACAGAATCGCCGTCGTCGCTGTCATCTGCGTGTGGAGAAAACAAAGAATAACTGCATACCAGGTGTACAAATCATAACTGCATTAAAGTTATTTAGACCAAGCCATTTTTGAAATTAAACTCAAACAAAGAAGTGGTCTTTAGTTAACAGACAATGAGAAAGAGCACGTGCCCCAACTAACCTTCGCTGTCCAGAATGTAGTCTCGTGGAAACATGATTCCGCAGCCCATGACATCGCCCTCAAAACAGCGTGGGCCAAATGGATCCCCAACTCCACTGCCATGGAAGATCTTCCCATCATCTGTGCGGAGAACGGGACACAACAGAAAACTGCAGCTTAGTTGAAACTTCAGAAGAACCCTGGAAATGCCATTCTGAAGAACTCCTTCCTTTGGTGTTCCTAGTGTTTTCGTCAATGAACCTTTTTGACGTGACGGAGATGAGACGCAACCTAAATTCTGGTCATGTGACGATAACTATAACGAAATATATTGTGTAATATTGTTGACTAATAAAAACGAGACTAAATTTGATTTACAAAATAAAAACTATACTAAAATGTCTCTTCATTTTCGTTGACGAAAACGAAACGAGATGTTATTTCCTCTCGTTTAATCGCATTATTATTATTATTATGCAGTATTTTTTCCTGTCTCCCCCATTCGGCGCACAGATGGCGGAGAAATGTGGCCACAAAATATCGGGAAAAAACACCACAAACCTTAAAACCTTAAAAGACATCTCAAGGCATTCCACAATGACATTGAGGTAAGTAAAGACATTAACGCAACGTTACTTTCTATTTTAGAAAGCTCATGCCAACTCTGGTCAACATGTTATCGTTAGCAATAGATGTTATCCTGCTAGGTTTAGGCGTTTCGGAGAAAATTATATTTCATAAGCATGGACACTTGGTGATCTGTACAAAACATCTTTCTGATAAGATGTTTGATAAGAATACGTGGGTAAAGGGAACACTTTGAAGCTATGTAGGCATTTTAGCAAGCTAAAGCTAAGTAGCAAAATGAGAACGACAGCTCAGTTGTCTTGAATCCTGGCGATCTAAACTTTCAAGCTTTCATTACTGCGTGACTAGATATATGTCGAAAGGGGTAGTGTTTGAAACATTGAAAGAGCGTTTTTCGGAACATCGTGGGTTTGGCTTGCCAGGCTAGTTATCATCCACATAGAGGTAGATGCTCTGGCTACAGCGCATGTAAATACCTGCTAATTGTGAAATAATGTTCTTGTGGAAAGGATGTTCGTGAATTATTCAGGGCATGATGCATTTTGATTGGCATCCCTTATGGTCTTGTGAGGCCTATTTTTTCTGTTAAACAATTGTAGCTGAAAAATAGCCAAATTACAACCAATAGTTTCAGTCATTGAGGGCAAAATAGGCCTAATAGCAAGGATTTATGCGACTTAATATTTACAACAGTTAGATTTTCCAGAGGCTGCATCTGTCCTGACATTGTATCTATTCCTGTGCTAGATTCCAGAAACAGCTTCAGTGAAGCAAGTCCCGTGCAAGAAGAAGAACATTATTTTATTTAAATTCGTGTGTACTTCTAAGTTCAAAAATGTTTGGTTGGCAAAATGTTATAAATTCAAATCAAAGCGTCTTCCGTGTCTGGAATGGATGCAGAGTATTCTTGAGTCTAAGGTAACAATAAAATAATAAGAACCTTGTTTTAATTGTGAAATGCGTTTGACTAAAAGAAAATTTTGTTTTTGTCTATTCTACTAGGTACTTGTACTATATTGACTAGGTAAAATAGAATTGCATCACTAAAATAGACTAAAATACAATTTTCACTGACTAAAACTAGACTAAAATGTCATCAGTTTTCATTGACTAAAACTAGACTAAAATAGTCAAGGATAATTCTGACTAATGATTTCTGATAATTATGACTAAAATGCTCAGACTTTTAGTTGACTGAAACTTGACTAGACTAAAATAAGTATGAACATGACTAAAACTAATAACTAAAATGACAGCTTGACGCAAAGACTAGACTAAAACTAAAATTAAGACAGGTCGCCAAAAACAACTATAGGTGCTCCTTGCATGAATGTTTGTTTTAGAGAATAGCTCTGAGAGGTCTGACTTCTGCCCAGGTGTTTCCCCTCGGTGCCTCCATCAGTTTGTCCTGGTGCTTCTGGACGACCTCCCTTTCATATCTTCTGTTCCCTTCTTTCCCATTTGAAAACCCTCTGACTAGAGGAACAAATACCCTATCATGTTTTGACAGACCTTCTTGTTTTGCAAGAAAGGCTCCTTAAATGCTATTTCTCTCATGTCGTATCATAGTTGCTGTTAGGGCTCTGATTTTCAAATGGGCAGCTATATAGCTATTCATGTCAGACCAAGTCCATACAGTGGACCCTCCTCAGAATGACCGTGTACTCTGTCCTGTCCCAGTTCCGTACTGTTTCTGTCTCCTGATGTTCCCCTTAATCCGACATGATGCACAGTTTGTAGAGCAGCACGGTGCTACTCATCTCTTCAGGATGTTAGTGTGAAACGGTTCACAATCACACACCCAGGAGCATACAAGAGGACTGAATGGCAGAAACAGACACATGGCATGTAGATTCCTTGGGTCAACCTTATATTAAATGTAAAAAGAAGAGAAAGGTAGATAGAGGGATGTGCATATCAGGAAGACTTTACAAAAGGCTGGAGATGGAGCTAGTGGTGAGCACAAAGCTACAAGCATTGGACTGGAGCAGTAGGAGACAGATGAGCGAGAGGTCAGAGGTCAGAGGTCACAAGAGTCGCCAAGGACCTGAACAAAACAGAGAGCTGGTGGTGGGATCCCTACAAATGGACTGGCTGCTGACTGATTGGGCACCTTGGACTTGGCTGAGAGAACCTTGTGTAGCCAATATCACAATGCTATGAGCAAACATCAGGAACAGCAGCAGATACGATCTGAAGTGCAGAGTAGAGACACCACTGCTGAAGTGTCTCAGCATAGGAGGAGCTACGCCATCTGCAGCCCCACCATCAAATTTGAAGTTAATCTACTATTTCAACACAGATTCAGCTCCATAAACGACAACTCTGAATAAAACTAAAATAAACAAAATCTGGAAGATTTCTGGTAGCCATAACTACAGACACCACTCCCCCAAAACCAAGCCTCATTAAGCTCTCTTGTGCCCATGGAAATGTGATGTAATGGGTTTGTAATGAAGACCTCTGGTCCCCCTAGCAGAAGAAAAAACTGAAGGGAAATCACCAGGAAGGAAGGGAGTCCCCCAGAGGAATCAATGACCTGAAAGCATGACAGTGATGATTAACCGTGGACTGCGGACAAAGGGAATCGCAAAGTTTGGAATAAAATGACTTAAAGATCTTAGCTGTGCTGTGGACATTTTGTTAGGGTTCTAGAAGCAATGAAGGGCAGCTATCACAGCATTTCACAGTTTTCCTGTTAGACGTCCACTCTCTGGGCCGGAAGGGCCTGGCCGTGCTCGACGCGGTTGGTGGGACGGCAGACATTTCTCCAGAAGGACAAGGGGAGTCTGCAACGTGGTCTGACCTGCAGCTGCTTGCTTTGGACCACGGCTGTCTCGCAGTGTCACAAAGGCAGGACGCGAGAGCCTTGAAGGTCTTATCCGTGCAGATTTCTTCAGGGGCAAGTGGTGCTCAATGAGCCACGTCTCTCAGTCACCCATGGGTTCTCAGGCAGGCCTTACCAAATCATCAGGGTGGGGGGTATATGACCAGTGAAAATGAACCATTTCTCATCCACACCCCTGCCAATGGCAACAATGCTAATTACAGAGTTAGATGTTCCTATTGTGTCTGATTCCAATAGATCTGTCTCGGTGTCTGGTTTTGCCCCAATTATCCTCAATTCCATGCCTCTGTACCACCCATATTGAGTCAAACTTTGGTATTTTCTCAAGCTTTTTTCCACATAATAAACACACACTGCTATTATGTCTTTCTTCTGCTCCACCCCTCAACACACACTATACTAGGGCATGGATCAAGGCATTTCCCCATATATATTAAACACAATAGATGAGACTAATGCTTTATATTAGTGATGTGACAATGTGGAAATTGTGGCCAATGCAGACTTCCATTTGGTCTAATATTACACACCATCTTATCACAGATCTGCATTGAAATCTGAGGTCAGCGTCATTACTTCCTAAGGTCTCGTGAATGTGAATGTGGAGAACACATTCCCTCTAACCTAACAGCATCCCTAACTCCAAGCCGTAGGGCAAGCCTAACCCTAAGATAACCCTAAGTTAACCCCAATAATAAGTCTGACCCTAACTATAACTCTAATCCTAATAGCAGCCTTAACCACAGCTCTAAACCTTAAGGCAAACATAGGTGACTGGCTAGGATGCCAGCCGACTTGCGCGTGTTGTACACGATCCAAGACAACGCAAGAATGGCTTGCTTGTGCTCCTAGGAGTATTTTCACCCTCTGCAGCACCAGAACAGTACAGGGGAAAGGTGCCAAGGTTAGCATTGTGTGACCAAAAAAAAAAAAGTTAATATCAAAGAAATAACATATTAAAACTAAGATTAACCCTAACATGTTGACCAACGACCCTAGTTATAAAATTTACTGACAGTTCTACAGCTCATTGTACTTACAATGACAATAAAGCACCGATCTACACCACGTTACAACAACCACTAGACTAAGGTTACCGGAGCTCTCTAGAGAAAGAGAAATAACGGAACCAGGGTGTGTGAAGGTCCCCGGCATTGTCTACACTCTGCCGATGCTGACGGACTTCCTGACCCAGCTGTGAACATGGTGTGCATCAGGGCGGGGGGGGTTATGACCCGGAAGGCTCACCTGCGTGGTAGGCCACAGAGCCACGACTCCATCCGGGGTGCCTGTTCTTGGGATAGTCCTGCAAACCAAACAAAGGAGAGTTACTACATGACATGCGTGTTAGACAAAAGATGCGTGTTAGGCAAAAGATGCTTCCTTTCATCTCCGGCACGGTGGGAGCGGGGGGTGACATCCCCCCCCCCCCCACACAGCTGTGTGGTCCTCTGCTTCTATCGCCCCACTAACACTACAACAAAGAACACAGGTGTACCCTGCCAACACACGGAGGAAAAAAAACGACCCGCACTTGATAAGATCAGACGATGACTCACTGTTAATTATCGACGGTGTTTTTTTCTCTGCACATCCCTGCAGCCACTCTGCTGAGCTCTTTATCAGAAGACAATTGCACCCTTCAGGCAGCGCGATAAAGCTCTCCATTAACTCCGATGCAACCGGCCTAAACATGCTCTTGCCTATCGTTCCATCATCCCCACCCCCAAAAATAACCGAACAGCGGGGATGAATACCACACAAAGCCTCTTTTGGGGGGGAAGTCTATGTGATCAAACATTACCTATTAATGCCTAAGCCAGTTCAAATGACCGTTGATAATGATATAGCACCTAGTGCAGGTCATTGCCTTGTCCACAGACCAAACAGACGCTAACTGCCATTACCTAGGAGGAGTTAAAGCGGCTCGTATCCAAGGGGTATAGTGGGGGGGGGGGGCATTAAAAGCCAGGTTTTCAGTTTCCAGTTTAACCACAAGTCCTGGTATTTTTTCGTATCAATCCCAGAAATGACGTCTCCCGTGCTGTAATCCCGCCACCCCAGGGAATCTAGTTCCGATGAACACCTTGTTGAAGGTTCTGCTTGTTTATTATTTTTATGTAATTAGAGGGACCTTGGGTATAACCGCAGGCCCGTGACGGATTTACAGCGGTGATAATTTATTTCTGAACGATCCATGAAATCATTGTTCTTTAATTTGCTTTATTATTCATAAACCTTGTTCCTTTGGAAACTTGGTCTAACCACAGTGTGCAAAAAACCAGCTACAAAACCAACAACAAGTCTATAGACTGACTGAAAGGCTGACGCCAAGTGTGAACGTGACCTCGCTTTTTATCAAAAGACTTTTGACTAATGTACAAGACCCGAGAAACTGACCTTATTTAACAATTGTAATGAAAAGCGGTATATGTAATCAAAATTGACCTCAGAGGTGCTTATTACTTTGAGGGCACAGAGAGAAAAAGTTAACAAAAAGCAGAGATTCAAATGGTGACGGAAGGAAAGGAAAGGACACCATCTGACCCGAAGTGACATGAAAGGGAACCAGAGCATAAATCCACTCACTTCTGCTATCATGGAATGACTCGACTCTTGCGGAAAGAACGCCAGTTCTTGTAATTCTTGTTCTGCTACCATCTGCCGCTGGGTGCTGGGGTCACGGCCATGGCCATAGGTGTAAATTACAGGGGAGATGGGGGGTTGTAAACCCCCCAATAATCACGTCTCCCCGTTCATGGGTGGAGACCTCAACCCCCCCAATGTTGAAATGAAAGTTATGCCCTTGGCCACGGCACTGGCATCCCAAAAGCAAACCCGGGGAAACAGGAGGAGGTTGGACCAGGAAGGCCAGTACAGCCACAGATTAAACTGCCCGGCAAGTTGTTAATGTCAGAAAAACAATGTAAGACAGAGTGCTGCCTGATTGGCAGGTTTGAAATATCTGCCAGACAAAACCCAAACACTCTGGACCACGTGAAGCACTCTGGACTCAGAACACCAGGCAGTTCAGCAAATCAGTCTTAACCACGGAGAGACAAATTCCAGTGAAACTGCTCTCCGCTACAGAATTGTTATGGTACCCTCAAGCGGGTGAGGTTGATGGGTATTTAGGCAGGATGCATCCTAACAGCAAAAAATCCAAAAAAAAAAACCCAACTGCAGGTCAGTCACTTTGATAATCTGATATTTATGGCTTCGATAGAATCCCTAGAGGACAGGAAACTTTTGGGTACCTTAAAAGCAGGGGCCTGACAGCTCAATCCTTTTCCAGCAATCCGGGAAAAACAAGATTCAAGTGCCAGCCTTGGTCTCAAGGCCTGAAAGCCATTCTGAAAGGGCAATCAGATGACCCACCACCAGCAAGTCAAATGCCCAATAGCCCATTAGTGATGGTAGCCATGGGAACACCCAATGCACCAAGACAAAGTGTTCTCTTAGACACATAAAATAAATATCACCTAGTGGAAGCCAAACCTCATTTCACCATATTTTGACTGAGTTTGGTTCTCAGCACTGATGCGGCATTGTGGAAAGGGTCAGAACAAAATGTACAACCAAAGACAAGTGTGGAGCCGCTTCCAGAGAGAAGGATGATGGTGATGACGACGACGATGATGATAAAACCATGAGGCCATTTCCAAGCCGATTTCAGTTGATGGTAAGCCAATGCAAAGACATAATTCCAGAGGAATCCCTAGGTACCATCACAGAGGCCAAAAGCTGACTAAGTACAGTGCCAGCCTACCATGGGTCTACACCCAAATCCCTGGGTTCCCTTCACTATACCTTTCCTAACCAGGGCAGACCTGAAGGCCCGTTCCCTGGTTCTCAGGCCTTCTGCAGCATAAAGCACCACATCATCCTGTCCACGGGTTGCCAGCATGTGGCGGAAAGCCCCGGTTCTCTCTCGTGATAGGTGAATGACAGCTTCCAAAGACGGCATCCCACACCGACGCAACGGGCTTCGTCACCCATTGCTTAAAGTGTGGTGAAGTAGACCATGACCGTCATGGGAGGCTGGTCATGCTACACCCTAAAATTACCTTAATATGGGCAGGGTGTTCTTCACGGTGAAGCAACTGGAAACCAGTCAAATTAGATTACGCTTGAAGCAGACGATGATGAACACTTACCCTTCGCGCCAATCCCAGGGCGATGTAACACTTTTCTCCGGCATCCACAATCTCCACCTCAAAGTAATGGCTTCTTGGGCTGAGGGAAGTACGTGCTTGGGCAAGACCCACGTCCATGATGCTCTTGCCCTTACCCGTGTACTCCAACACCTGGGAGGACAGACAGACAGAGAAGGGAGTCAGCCTCGGCGAGACGGACCTCACCTAACCAAGCTGCCAGGGAACAGGGAAAGAGCTGCTCTTCAACCGACCTCAACAAATCGATTCCCTTAAGCAGTTATTCATTCAGGTAGCAAGTCGCCACACGAGAGGCTCCGCGCATCAGCGAGACACTTAAACCGAACGTATTCTACAAAAATCAACCCAGCCCTCCAGGAACGGGGAAAGCAAGCTGCTATTACTGACAGGCTTGATACAGGGGAAGAGATCATTTCAAACAGAAGATCAGAAGCAGATTCCTTTCATTCACCAACACAGAAGTAAAATCAGGGGTGGAGAACCTGTTCCATGGAGGGTCTTTGTGGGTGAGGGTTTTTGGGATGACCTTTCAATCAGGAATAATAAAACAGTGGTTCTCAACTCCAGTCCTGGGGACTCTGTTATTGCCTGATTGAGAGGCCGTCCCAAACACCCGCACCCACACTGGCCCTCCATGGATCAGGTTCCCCACCTCTGGTGTAAATGATGAATAAAGAACCAGATGCAGGGAACAAACAGCTGTGGGGAATGTGCAAATAAGGTTATAAAAATTAAAATTTAGTCACCCACTATACCAATTTTATAAGAAAAGATTGTATTATGACATTTAATAACATCTCAGAAAGGTTCTAGACTGGGTTTCCAATATGCTCATTGAGTTTGGCCCATCAACAATGGTGGGTGGGCGCCTTGAGCCATGGACCTGCAAAGCGTCGTTTGCCACCGACCCGTTTTATGACAGTGATGTGGCGGGCAGAGGCACGAACACACTACGAATTTAGAAACCCAACACACCAAAGACCATTAGAGGGGAAATGAGAACCATTCTGCTTGAGTAACACTTATCAGGCCTGTGACTGGAGGCCAGCTCTGCCTGTGTGCATCTCTCATGTGCAGCGGGGCCGAGTGCTGGTTTATTTACAGCCTGGCCGATGAGTGGACGGCTCGCTCCATCTCCATCGGCAACAAAAACAATGACGCATCTCTTCACATCAGACCCATTCCAGACCATTTGGAGGATGAGGTAGAGGAAGATGGAGGGGGAAACAAAGGTCAACTCCTTCTATGGTGACCGTTCTTCATCATGTAAAAAAGACTTGATGATGCTGAAACAGTCATACTCAGTGGATCTGAGGAGAGTTCCTCAGAAACATCACCATACAAACCCCAGCAGTCCGGCGCTTAGGACACCATTCACTTCAGTTTACACAATGGCTCCTTTCTTGCGACAGACATCGCTTTCGTGGGAACCACAACAGCAAGCGTGCACAGGCATGCATTCCGCACAGGATGACCCTGTGAGGGCCTCTGCCTGATGCCTGTGCATGTGGTATTGGGGGTGGGTTGCCTGGAGTCCCTCGACTCCCCCCAGCATTGCGTGCCTCGGCTGCAACGCAGCAAAGACGAGCGTCACGACGTCCGAGGAGCAAGTTTAATGGAATTTTTGTGGGGAAGGAAGAAACCTAAAAACTGCCCAAGGTGTAAGTGAGCATTCAGCCACGTCCTTCGCAATCAGCACTCCATCAGCGTGTCCCAGACATGAAACCACTGCGTCTAATCAGCAACATGATTTATCTGCTTCTATTTCTGTGAATTAAAACAAAAAGCACCCCCATAGCCCCCCACAAATGGAAAAAATGTTGCCCCTGAGGCCTGGTTTACAATTTTTGGCATTCTTGTTTATCTGTGAAAGTTGCTGCGTGTCATACGGCACGGATTCCAAAGACAGCGGGGACGTCAGGCCCCAAAATCGCAGCCATCACTGGGGGGGGGGGTGGATTATTGCAGATGCCACAGGGGCCAGATTCCATGCAACATGAAAGCGGAGCTTTTCCGTGAGGACAAATTCACTCCACAAACATGAAAATAGGCAGGAATCTGACAAGAAAAAGTTACCACTGCCCTTCTTCATCTTGCAGATTTAAACAAGCCTGAATGCAAACCGGTTTGGAACTAGTAAATTATACACACTGCTTTTTTTCTGTATTTGTATGGAAAATGAATTCTTCAAAGGTGTTTGACCAAGTTCAGAACCATGGGCTCGAGAGAGGCTCAGCCAATAAGTTCACTGTCCTACAGGCCAGACAGTTTGTCAAACAACCTTCCAGGATCCAATGATACGCTACTAAAGGTGGAGAACCTACCTCACCCACTCTTCTGCACACTGCCCTGGATCTGCCAGTATAAGCAACCAAGTTAAGAGTGCATGTAACTCTTACATGTACTAAACCGATGTTCCTCAACCCGGTCCTGGGGAGCCTCACACAGCCTACCCCAGCTCCTTTCCAGTCCCTAGGACAGGGTTATTCAACTCACGGTCCTCGAGGTCTGAGCACTGCTGGTTTTCCAGCCTTTCTTTACCTATCAGTCAGGTGTGAAGCCTCTGACCAATCAGAATCAGTAATTATTAAACAACTACCTGGGAGAACTGAAAACACGGCCTGGATTTGGAATCGAGGTCCATAGTTGAAGAACCCTGCTCTAGGACATCCGAGGGTCCCCAAGAACAGGGCCGAGAAACACCACACTGAAGATTCAGGAAGGCCAGGCACAAAAAGTGGAAATCAAAAGAGGGCAAATAAGGCAGCAGGAGAGTTGGAATTCATACAGAACTTGGCAAATGAGAAAATGGGCAATGATCATTCCAATCCTATTTTACAATCCAACGGTCTTCTTCAATACTAATTTACACAGGCCCATCAATCTCTGAAACCATACAAAGCATTCAAAGTTTATTAAAAGCTTGGAAATCATTCATGGGTGGCTGCAGAGTGGCAGGCTACCTCAATTTAGCATATTTTTAGGTTTGACGCAGAACAGTAGATTTTTCAATCTACTGTCATACCTGGGAATGACATATTCCTTATAAATGAGTCACTTTTTGGGGAACCAAACTCAGAATAGATAGATAAGACAGTTTCCTGCTTACATTATCACAGAAACCATTACACCTTGTATAATTAAGTAGATTCCATAAGCAGTGTGCAGAGAGGAAATATTTTCATGAGGAATTTGGCAATGGCAAGTTTGTCAGCCATGACATGTAGCCTATTTAGAGATCAGGCTGACAAAAAAAATGATAAATTTCACACATAATGGTATTTTCAGAACAGGAATTATTCCTTTAAGCTATTCATTATTCCATTCTGATCTGCGACACGTGGGTCGGCATTCATAAGGAACGGAGAGGACCAGAGCATGGCCGCCCGCACCTGGGGAAGAGCTCATCTGTTCCCCATTACACATGGCTCCCACAAGAAGCCCCGCCCCCCGGCTTGGTGGCCAATGAGAAGCCAATTAACCACGTGAGTGCAAAGAAACTTTTCAAAGGCCTCAATTGACTGCTTAAACATTTTGAGCTTCGAACAAGACAGACATCATAGGACTTGCAACAGCTTAAAGTCAAACATTCACACAAGGCAGCTTCTGTCAGGGTTTCCAAGCCTAAAACCATCCTGCCCATTTATTTATAAGGGAAATGGCACTCATCAATCCCAGTACAAATGCAAGATTTATAAAGAAATATGATTCATGCAATAAAATTTTATTTTACATGGAGAAAGGGGAGAAACAAAACTACGAAGTGGAATTTGTTTCCCCTAGAAAGAAAGAAAAAAAAAAGCAAATATGAGAGCATGACAATCCATCAGCAGCTGCCCTGGTCCTTCCACTCCTTACTGCACTTTCTGTGCCCAGGCTACACTTGGCTGATAAACGACAGCCAATAAAAAAAAAAGAAAAAAAAGAAAAAAAAAGAAGCAGATTCCCCTTTATTTATTTCCCGTTCCATTCCATCACTCCAGTAGTCATGCCTGGACAATTGCGAGGTCACACCTAATCACACCCTCCCGCCTCGCCGATACTCAGTAACGAGAAGGGGGACGATGGCTGCAGTCTGACTTGCATCTTCTCCCCCCCCCCCCCCCCCCAGCACAGGCGTGATCAACCGGGGGCAGGTAGATCGAGCGTCGAGCAGGAGCATGTCTTGTTGACCTGGTGCCCAGGCAACAGAGATTCCACATAAACATGCATGTTTAACCTAGATTTAACTGGACTTGTTGAGGTGGAAACCTGACATGATCGTGCTCTGCCATGCAGCTCCGACAGAGTCAGGCTGAGTCAATGCTCTACGTGTACCGGGCCCAAACCATCTTGTGTGCAAACGGTAGTTACTGGCCGAATTGGGTACTGCCAGGACAACTGCGGCCCCCATCTCCAGCGTCCATGTGGCATCGCACCCACAGCGGAGATGGACCGCTCTAACCCTTGACTCGTCGCATTTCTGCCTGCGTACATGCGTGCAACATCTGCGGTTTGGTCTCCGAGAGGCTCCCGAAATACGACTTCAGCGCCAGCTGTTCAGGTCAGCGTAGCAAGACTGGCTCCCCAGTAATTAAGAGCAAAAATAAACTATGTGACCATCGTGGCTGCAAAACACCACCAGGTACGGTAACCATTAGCCGAGATGCCATTTTTAGAATGGAGTGCGGCCCAACGCAAGACTGCAGCATGGCTGTGATTTCCTGCACCCCGCATTCACTGCGATATCAAAACAGGCTGGCAGAAGGCTCTGCCCCTCATACCATAATCGCATGCAGGACTGTACCAGTACCTACCACTGTTTTTCTCTGGGCATGTGGAAATTGTCACCACCCGTTAATAAACTGCTTATGAAATGACTTCAGGAAAGGTATCGCCTAAGCATCAGCAAGATCGGAGGCCAACACACAGACACCAAAACAATCACAGATATTTTATTTCATATTAATAAACACCGACAACCTTAAAATGAGAAATGGCCCCAACTGACTTCCCCTTGCAGCTGAATTTTATCAGTCGGCAGGACCCAGCTGGGCCTGACCCATGACTGGGTTCCTTCGCATTCCGGGACTGTCAGCACCAACTGCAGTCTGCGGGGAGAGTCACATTCCGCAGGATTCAGGCACGTCGTGGTGTAAACATCTCCTTACAGACCATATGCTAACCGGTTTGCCTCCCCCGGCAGAGCTGCGTGCCCCCAGACCGGACAGCGGCAGTGGACTGGTGGGTTCTGCACGCACGGGCAAGGCGGGGAGGGACAGGTGACCCGAGGGCAGCTTCCCGTCAGAGTGGCGGCACGCTAAAGTAGAGAGCGGACCTACTCCCAGTCGCACCGCCATCAGTAACCCAAGCTCACATAGAGTCACCCCCCTTTAGAGGCTCTGCAATCACATCACCTCCTCGCCAAGGCATTCTGGGAAAAACCCTCCACTGTGGTGAGCACCACCAACATCTTCATGACATTGTATGAAACGGTAGGATTTTGGTGCCGTTTCAAGGAAAGATGAGACGGTAACAAGAAAAGAAAGATCCATCCGTTCAAGCCTCATAATGCAAATCGTGGTTCATCAGGCTTCAGATGCAAATTAAACCCAAAACCCCACATCAAGCTAAAAATACTTGCTACTTTGCATGAAGGATGAAAAGAAACATATTTATTGCTTAAAAAAAAGCGAGCGTGGAGGCCACTGAATCCTTTTCAACATTTTCACATAAGTTTTTCCTGGTGACACATTGCAATTTTAGTGCGGTAAGAATATAAAAAGTTAAAATGCTCTAAAAAGTAAAGCGTACTGTGACAGAAACAGTTCTCTGTGACATGTCTGTTGGGATCCTACAGAGACATTTATTCATTGCAATTCAAAAACAGGAAATGTACAACAATGAATCACCAAGAGAGGCAACCATGCAGACACTTAATCTACCACTGCTAGAGTTCACTTTGTCATTCTTGTGTTAAACACTATAATGGATGGCAAAACACTTCATAAGCCATTCACCAGTATATAAAGAGGTCCATAATTCAACATGCAAATACTTTACAAACTGTACACCTCTAAGCTCATGCTATTCTATAAAAAAAAATTGATTAATGATACAGCCTGAAAACTATTTAAATCGTAGGTGTATTTAAAAGAACGTTCCGATTGATTTTACAGCCCACAGGCAGATCAGAGACAGGTGATTTAAATTTCCCTGTCATTTTATTCTCCAACTTCAAAGAAATGTAAATAAAAGTCTCTAACAGAGCCGAGGAGACAGAGGAACTTTCCTCAGCGTCTGCACGCAGTCAAACGCCGGAAAAAGGAACGAAATGGAGGATGGTTTTTCCTTTACACTAGTTGATCAAAGAAATGGTGCGAGTTAATCACATTCGTGAGTGGGTCTGCCTGCACTGAAAATGACAGCAGGATACAGTTCACGTTGGTTTTTAATATTGCGGCCATGTTAAACATTTTAGACATTTAAATACTCTTCTGGAATATCTTCAGCAAAGGAAGAGATCCAACATCTTTTTCACATTGTGCCACTCAGAGCGGCGTCACCGAACACCTATGTCTGTGGTTCAGTCTGAACACCCAAGCAACAGGCTCCATCTGCATAACTGCTGAAGTCCTATGTGACCAGCTGGCACGTGTGGGCAGGACTGGTCGTACGGAGAGCTTGAGGACACTGGGCGCTCACCTGCAGGTTAATTCTCCAGAACTGAGGATAACGGGAATAGATGTGCATGAGAGAGAGGGTGTATCCGGCAAATGTCACATTCACTTTCCGGGTTTACTCATCATTTCATTAGAAAGCGCACGTGAGACAGCCAGCTGGCCCTCTGGCAGAGAGCGTCTTGGACACGTGAGAAGAGCAACGTGATTCCCAGGCGCGTCTCGCTGACGAGGGTGGGGCTCTCAGTTCAACCGTAACGCGCTACCCCGGGTACGTCCGATCGAACCCACGCCCTCTAATCCCAGGACACCCAATTCATAAATCTGTGGCAGAGGCGGTTCGTGGAATGGGGGAGATGGAGAGAACAAGTTAGGACGCCGGCAGAGCCGGCCGCATGACGCACGTGTCCGCGAGACGGATCCATCGCTGAGGTCTGACTCACGCACTGTGCGGGGCCGTCACCACTGACAAACCGCCGGCAACCACAACAGGGACTTAGCAACGGCCTCTACCAACATGCTCACGGGGGAGGGGGGGTGATACTGTTAATCTTTCAGTTAACAAGTTAGAAGTAGGAGTTGAGGGAAAAAAAGAAAAACACACTCCAAGAATGAACCCCACCCAGAAACTGTGACACAAGGTTGTATGCTGTTCTGACGTAGGTAGATTGCATGCTTGTTGAACTTTGACCCCATTGCCAAGTCATACTGCCTCATGGCACCACCTAAGAAAAGCATGACATTGTGTCACCAGCACTAGCTTTCATCCATTATATAGCGTTCAACATTATATAGCGTTCAACATGCCACTGTGCAGTAGAGAGCAGGTGGGGGCAAGGTGGCCAGCAGCTGCGGATGACAGAGCAGACGATGACCGGCTGCAGTCACACGGGAGGCACATGTGCTCAGCCACACGTCAGGAGATGGACACGCAGACTGCAAAGCCTGTCTGTCCTACAAAGAGGACGAGTAGGAGATCTTGGCTGAGAGGCAAATCAAGAAGTCATTCAGATAAATCGCTTGTTGATGTTTGTAACACTGATGTTTTACAGGATACTTTGTCACCTTCAGTCGCCTGTGTGTGTCTGATTCCAAGCTGGTTCACTGAACCAGAGCGGGCCTGTCTGGTCCCAAGTACAGCAGAGTTCTTCAGGCAAAATGTCAGCGGATGCTGGCAGTGCCGAAGGTCGCCTCTCGCCGAGTCTCCGGGAACGTGGAACCCAACGCGCCGCTCAGAGAAAGGGGACCAGAACCAGAGTTTCATTTTAATGACCACAGCCAATGAGGGTGTTGTGGAATGGCTACGATCCCGAAAAATTTCTAGTCGAATCACAGATCATGTCAATTCCAACGTACAAACCCAAATCAGAAAAACTTGGGACGGTATGTTAAATTAAGATCAAACTGAAAACAGTACTTTGTTAAATTCTTTTTGACCTGTATTACATTGAAAACAATACAACAGCACATTATTTAATGTGTTCCTCACAAATTTTATTGTTATCATCAAAATAATTTTGGTTCTTGCAACACATTTCAAAAAAAGTTAATACAGTAAAGCATTTACCATTTTGTAATGTTGCCATTCCTTTTCACAACACTTAAAGGACGTTTAGGGACTGAAGACACCAAGTGATGAAGTGTTTCAGGTATAATTTTGTCCCATTCTTCCTGCAAACAAGTCTTAAGGTGGGCAACAGTACGGGGTCTTCGTTGTCGCATTTTGCGCTTCAAAATGCGTCACACATTCTCTATTGGAGACAGGTCGGGACTGCAGGCAGGCCAGTCAAGTACCCGAACCCTCTTCCTCCGCAGCCAGGACTTTGTAAAGTGTGCAGAATGTGGTTTTGCATTGTCTTGCTGAAATATGCATGGGCGTCCCTGGAAAAGATGTCTTCTTGAAGGCAGCATATTGTGCCTCAAAATCTCTATGTACTTTTCAGCAGTAATGGTGCCATCACAGAAGTGCAAGTTACCTTTGCCAAGGGCACTGACACAACCCCATACCATGACAGACCCTGGCTTTCGGACTTGCTGCTGGTAACAGTCTGGGTGATCCTTTTCTTCTTTGGTCCGGAGCACACGACGTCCATTTCTCCCAAAAAATACCTGAAATACTGATTCATCTGACCACAGTACAGGTTTCCACTGTGTGATGGTCCATCCCAGATACCTCCGAGCCCAGAGAAGTCGATGGCGCTTCTGGACACTTAACATATGGCTTCCTTTTGGCACAGTACAGTTTTAACTGGCATTTGTGGATGTAACTACGTATTGTGGTACTTGACAAAGGTTTGCCAAAGTAGTCCTGACTATTCTTGATGCAGTGCTGCTTGAGGGATCGGAGATCACGGTTGTTCAGCTTGTCCTTTACGCACTGAAATTCCTCCAGAATAATTATGTTATGCACTGTTGAAGGTGAAATATCCAAATCTCTTCCTATCTTTCTTTGAGGAACATTGTTTTTAAACATTTCAATATTTTTCTCACGTTTGTTGGCAAACTGGCGATCCTCGGACCCATCTTTGCTCCTAAAGGACCTTTCTTGGATGCTGCTTTTGTACCAAATCATAATTACAATCACCTGTTGACATCACCTGTTTCAAATCACATCATTTAACCAATTTACCTCATTACTAGCCCTAAATTGCTCCTGTCCCAACTTTTTTTGAAATGTGTTGCAAGAACCAAAACCAAGTGTTTATTTTGAGAAAAACAATAAAATTCATGAGGAACACATTAAATAATGTGCTGTTGTATTGTTTTCAATGTAATACAGGTCAAAGATAATTTAACAAAGTACTGTTTCCAGTTTGATTTTAATTTAACATACTGTCCCAACTTTTTCTGATTTGTGGTTGTAGACTTCCAGAGATCTATTATGCCAACACCCCCCCCCCCCCCCCCAGGTTCCGAAGTAGCGGAGAGAACAAGCAGAAGAAAAACAAGAAGCTTCTGTACTTGGATCGCAAATGCAACACCCGCTGGGTGGAAAAACTGACAATGGGACGAGGGCAGAGAGACCCACCGCTAGGGCTGTGGCGGTGGGCGGGGGGGGCAGAGCATGACACAGCAGTACGACATGTCATAGGGCATCAGGCACTGCCTACCACTGGCTGACACCTCAAGCTGGTGACAATAGAGATCAGGTTTGCATGCCGGCCTTGAAGGAGCAGCCCTGTTTACCTGCGTGTGACTCATCTCCATAGGAGGTTAGACTCCTGCTCAGCACGATCCAGGCTGCAGCAACCCAAAGCCAGCTGCCCCACAGACTCTCCTCATACTTATTACAGCACAAACAGTAAGTATCATCTCCTGTTAGACCATGCAGTCTGTACACTTTTAAATTCACACCAGAACAATGGAGTGTAGAGTGTACTGCACTCGCTGTACTGTGCACTGCATGTACGGAACGTAACCAACTCACCGAAAGGAATTCCGTGAGCATTCAGATTCTGGGTATTGGCTGCAGCTGGGAACCAGCAAATGGACTCTTACCTGACAGTTGCTGGTTCAAATCCCAGGAGAAGCCCTGTTATAGGAGCCTTGAACAGACAACTGAACCTGAATTGGTACAGTATAAATATCTGTATAAAATACCTGAGATTTTGGAAAATGTCACTTAAGAAATTTTATGCACACACATTTTAGCTCATTAATCTCAGGGTTAATTACACACCTATTGCCTCATAAGGTGGCATTTAACTTGGCACTCCTCACTATACATTTGTAGACCGTGAAAGGGGGCATTACAGTGCAACACTGGCAATCCACTGGAAGGGACGGAGCTGGTCATGAACTCCACACTGGTTAGTTGCAAATTCATCTCATAGCCGGCCTCATCTCCACTACATTTGCTTACTTAGCAGGTGCTTTTATGTAAAGTGATGGACAGATAAGTGCACAGGGTTGACCAGGGCAGGATAAGGGCCTTTCTCAAGGGCCAAACCCTAACATCACTCTGCCAAACACGGGATTTGAACTGGTGATCTTTCGATTTCAGGCACATCATCCTAACCTGTTGACCCACAAACCGCCTCCACAATAAGAGTATAAAGAGACCATGTGTAACCATACAGAGAAGCAGTGAGCACACACCAGACCGGATCACACTCAGGGTGCAGTCAAGGTGAACTTTATCGTCACTGTGTGCCGTTACCACAAAACGCGGTATAAACCAGCGACACTGATCTCAGCTTGGAACATGGATATCCCGCACCGCGAACCACAGCCACCCAGTGACCCCCCCACCCCCACCCCTGGAAGGGGCCTCACCGTGCCGCTGACCCGCACGTCGTGCAGCCGGCTCCACTCGTCCTCGTGGCTGTCCACCATCATGGCGCTGTCGTCCTCGTCTGAGCCCCACTCCGCCTGCAGGTCCAGCCGCACCTCCTCGCCCAGTGAGTGCATGCCCACGGCGGGAAAGAGGCCGTCCGAGGAGGCGGGGACCACCACCGAGCCCACCTGCGCTCCCGGCAAGACGAAAAAAGAAATCTGTAAGGCACTAAGTACACCTGAAGCCAACCACATCTCCAGAGCTTTGCTTCCACACAGACCCCAGAGTCTGTGTGGAACAAAAAAGTTACTGGGACGAGGCCTCCAAGCTGAGGCGGGACACGGCACTGGCGGCTCACCTCCTTGCCATTTTTGGTGAAAAACACCGTAGTGGGTCCTGTCTCGAAGGAGTCCAGGTAAATTCCACAGCCAATGCGGTCGCCACGGTTACATTTGGGTCCAAACTGCTGTCCTACAGTGTTGCCATTGTACAGCCTGTAGGGTTAGGGGAGAGGGGCAGATAAACAGCTCAGACAGGCAGAGAGAAGCAGACAGACAGGCAGAGAGAAGCAGGCACACAGGCAGAGAGGCACACAGGCAGAGAGGCACACAGGCAGAGAGGCACACAGGCAGAGAGGCACACAGGCAGAGAGGCACACAGGCAGAGAGGCACACAGGCAGAGAGGCACACAGGCAGAGAGAGGCACACAGGCAGAGAGAGGCAGGCACAGAGGCAGAGAGGCACAGAGGCAGAGAGGCACAGAGGCACAGAGGCACAGAGGCAGAGAGGCAGAGAGGCAGAGAGGCAGAGAGGCAGAGAGGCACAGAGGCAGGCAGAGACAGGCAGAGACAGGCAGAGACAGGCAGAGACAGGCAGAGACAGGCAGAGACGCACAGAGTTGTGGGCTAATGGAACTCTGCTATCACAGTAAGCACACATTAAAAGCTTCTCCTTCGGCAGCACAGACATGGTCCACGAGGCGGCTGCTCGAGCAGCTCGACGCCCGGCTCTGCACACACCCCGCGTGCACCTCTCCAGCCGCACACTCACTTGCCGTCATCGGCGTGGTAGGCTACAGAGTGCGGCAGCCAGCCCGGCTGCTGGTCCAGCTTGTAGAATTGCGGCACCAGACCCACCGCAATAGTCCCCCTCACTCCCGTGTCCACGATGGTCACCTGGAAGGGAGGATGGGGGTCAGACAGGCATCACTGCTGGCTGTAATACAATGCAAGCCAGTGGGGAGGTAGCTTTACGCAGGGGATTGTGGGATAGCTAGGCAGCTCCCTGGAGGCCAAGCAGTAGGCAATCTGCTTTGGCGGCCAACGTGGCATAATCAATGCGGCTGCAATACTTCAGCACTATCTACTGGCCATAACATAACCAACATACTGCACCAGGTCAGGTCACGCACCGGCGGCCAGAAGCAAAATTGTCAAAACCAAAAGTTCACCTGTCCAAACCTTTGAACACTAAGTTGTGCGGTCATCTGGGGATTATAGGTAATACTCGCTCACCCTGCCCTGAAGCAGAGACAGAAACCAGATTACTGGGAAGGGAGATTCTTAAACCTATTAAGACATCAATGAGTTTGTGCTGTGTCAAGCTCCCGGTGTTGCATCGAGGTCTGCAGGATCTGAACAATGAAAGTAGGGTACTTCAGATGGAGGGCCCTCCACTGCCCCCACCTAAGTGGTGGAGCCTTGTTGTAGAGCTGGAGACAGCAACAAGACGATGCTTAAAGAAAGTGCATTAACCCTAACCCAGGAGGTTCACTGCAGTTGTACCTTTAAGAAAATCTCTGCAACACTTCAGTGACATTGATCGTTCCTATTGCACAAAAAGTCAATAAAAATGACTCTAGCAATAAACTGCACTCACTCATTTCTGTGCCCACTTACATTTAATTTTATTTTTGAAAAAGCACAGTCAGCCAGTCCCTGGCACACCTAGGGGTTAAGGGCTTTGCTCAAGGGTCCAACGGTGACACCACTCTGCACAGCCACAAGATTCTAACCACAGACCTTCTGGTGACAGTCACCCAGCTGTACCCAGTTCAATCAGCATGTTACATAGAGAAGCATTACAAATACAAATAGCTATATATACACCATGACTTCAAAAAGGCAATAACACAAACTGCCTGTATAAGCAGGATGGACCTGCGTTCAGTAAAGAACCACAGCAGACTCACATTAAATTTGTGGGACGTGTACACACAGGCATGTCATTTTTATGAAGCGTATTCGGGTGTCATTTATGTTTCTCATACCAACTTCTTGTGCATCATAAAGTTCAATTTATGTTGTCGCTGTATTTGCCACGGTTACTTGGTAACAAACAGCAGGAGAGGCAAGAGAAGAAGAAAGAAAAAACACGTCTGTGTGTCAAATTCCCTCATAAAAGGATGGTTTAAAACTGCAGAGGGCCATAAATCAAAATCGTTAATATTCTGGATACTTGCACTATGTTACCGATGAACAGAACGTTTCATGACATAAAGCAGCAAGGCTCCCCACTAACAGCACAAGGTCCAAGCACCACACACTGACCCTAAGTGTCATGTGACCTCGGGTCATGTGACACATGCACTCCCAAAAGCACAGGAATACCATCCCGTCGCTTTCATTTTGCAATTATCCTGCACCACAAACAGCACTACGACTACTACACTAATGACAGAAGAGCTAAATGAAAAAGGTGAAGTTTTTTTTAAGCCTTTGATGGGTTTGCAGGGAGGCCTGGAGCCCCTCTCAGGCAGCGTAGAGCAGCAGGCAGGAGACACTCAGGACGGGATGCCAGGCCACACAACAAGTGCTGTAATGCTTCGGAGACAGAGACCGAAACCGCAATACAAATGTTCGCCATTCACAAGACCCAGGTGCAGCGTGTTGAGTGCTGAGTCGCATTAGTTATGTTGCAAAACTTAATATTCAATGTCATGATTAACACTAACACACCAGCATCACAAAATAATTATTCTAAAAAGTTAGGGCAAGTTGTACATTTTTCAAATTTTACACATTACGCCTATTTTTTTGTATTCCAACTGCATGTGTCGTGACAAATTTGGTCCAATCATGATTGAGTGATCATGCCTGCAGTAAAAGCTAGGCTGGTTTCATTAACTCAAGATGGAAACTACCAGATCGGCGAGCATCTGAGCACATTTAAGTCAGCCGTGTGGAAACATTGTGGTTATCCAGTACAGTATAGTATTTTTTTTATTTTTGTTTAGTCATTTTATGTGAAGTTGAGCAAACCTGTTTAGTATTCTTCTGTTTAGTGTTCCAAATTATTGTAAAACACAGAATTTTCCCACCCCTTTTTTTGTCTAATTAATCCCCCCCCCCCCCACAAAAAAAAAAAAACCCTGGGGTATGAACTCAAAAATCAAGGTCTGAACTGATCCATGGATTTGGGAAGTCTGTGCACTCCTAATCAGTACAGACAATTCAAAGATGATAATTAGCCTAACTGTCTTGTCTCTGGATTCTAGGAAGAAGTTGTTGGAAGTTGTTGTTGTTTATAAAATCCATCCATCAAACTCTTAATTCATTGCGAAAAACAAATTAAACTGGTTCGGCTAGCTCAGTAGAGGATGCTAATCAACGTCAGCATCACTAATATGGAACCCAACCAATGCAATGCATGATGGAGGCAGAGTGAGAGAGAACAACTTAGGATGCAATGGTCACCCTACGGAGAAACTTAGGTGAGAAGATACAACTTCTGTCAAGCACAGAAGAGCCCCCCTGAGACGAGGATGAGAGAGAGAGACTACCACAGAGAGACTAAACCAGGGGTCACTAACATGGTGCCCATGGGCACCAGGATGCCCCCAAGAACCACGAGTCACCCGCGGACCTTTTCTAAAAATAGCACAACTCACCAGTGAGCAGCGTCTAAAATTTAATTTTATTCTGTTGCTATTCTTCTTTACTCACATTTGCATTTATATAGATTTGAAAGTGATGTTAAAAAAAAGCATTTTAAACATGTTTATTATATTGAGCAAATTTGTTATTTAAGAAGAGTGTGTCAAACTGGTATCCCTTGAAGTAGCTCTGTTTCAAAAAGGTTGATGACCCCTGGACTAAACAGTAATGACCATTGTGGGGTATGAAAGTATAGAGAGAATCTAACTAACAATTAAAACCTTCCATGAAGGAGGAGTCAAAATATCACCAGAACACCCCCTGCAAACTGCTGGGGTTTCGCTCACTGCAATGCCTCCATAGAGAGACTAAATCAGCAACTACCTCAAGTCAGTGATCATTCGCAAACAGGACAGTAATTTTACAATTCGTCTTCAAACCAATCTGAGGACTATTGAGCAAATTTTGTACACCTGACAATGCATGCCAGAAAGAGAGATCTTTGAAGTAAAACAGACAAAATGTCAACTCAATGAGGGTTAAAAGAAATTGAGTGTGGAGGTGAAAGCAAAGTCGTAAGCATGTCTGCAGTCACGTCTGGGCTACCATGATATTTACTTAGCAGCCACTTCGCTGGGTTCGACTAGGTTGTTGGAACAGAACTCGGGCGCTAAACAAGGAGTTCATTCAAATGGAGAGGTAGGGCTGAGGGATGCATGGATAGTGGGCAAAGAACTCAGAACTTAGAAAGCAGTTCATCAGAATGTGTCAATGGGCCGAGTTGGATAGTTAATACACAGATCAATTGAATCTCAAGATTAAACTGCTACTTATTAACCAACCCCACCCCCGAATCCGTAAAAAAAAAAATACTTGGTCTCTTTAGATACCACACAAAATAATGAGGAAGTGACTTTTTGGCAAACTCCACAGCACTCACAATCATGGAACTGGATGATCAATCAGCCCTGTGAGATGGAACAGCCTTAGGAGTCACACACTCTATCCACTATCTCACCTTGGTGAGAAATTACAGCATACATTCCACAACCCGGGGCCCCTCACTCCAGCGCTTCAGACGCTATTCGCTATGGAAAAAGAACGGAAAAAAAAGACACGATACACAATATATGGTAAAACCTGAAATATCCGGTGCCCCAGGGACCAAAGGGGCGCCAGATAACGTAATTTTCCGGATATTCGAGCACCATAGTCAGTGTGTCTCTCAGTGTACCTAGCAACTTCACGGACTGACCCAACCAGTAACTCTGCCTATCCGCACGTCCCATTTCCCCTGATGCACCTTCTACTGACTTCTAGAGGCGTACATTAGATCTAAAAGCCCAACAAAACAATGTGACACTGAATTACTGACATTTGTATTTGAAACAAATCTTCCACAATCTGCTTAAAGATTAAACAAACCGATTCTCGGATGACTTTAGCCAAAGACTGCAAGTCACTCTTTATGCAACATACAGCCACCAGCAAAGGGGGGGGGGGGGGCTGCCAGGCACACGCCCCCACCCTAACCCAGCTGTGCCAGCACCACACTGAATTCTGCGGTATGATGCTCTATTCTCCCAAATGCACCGCTGCACTTCTCTGCCGCTTCCCGATTGGCTGGTTTTGCTTGCCGCTGGAAAGGGTACACATCCCCAAAGCTAGAATTCTGAGCATCGTTTAGGCTTTTCCACCAGTAAGAGCTCAATTATACGTTTCCAACTGAAAAAAAGCTGCAACGCCACCATCTGGCCCCTGTTAGGGGAAATGTGCCGATGTTTCAAATTCTTCGCCCGAGTCTTTCCAGTTAATAAAATAATGGAATGTAATAGGCTTCTCAACTGATTTCCGGGTAATAGCTCTCTCAATTTTCAATATGCTACCATTTCAAAATATGGAACGCTATGAAGATTTACAGACTGGACAGTAACTGAGCCACTTTACCAACCAGCTATGACCCAAAGCACCAGGAAAGCTTCCCCCAGCGCTGTCGGGCTCCGAGCACAGAGAGCACGCACACGTGGAGGGGGGGGGGGGGGCGAACACAGGCTGAGCCGGAAGACGGGGAGACAAAGCGGCATATGACAGAATTAACGGTGAATACGTTTGGGCACGACCCAGAGAAAAAGAATAACAAAAAAAAAAAAAAAGAGGAGGAATGTGAGGGGAGGGGGGTCTCTTCATTTGTAAAAATTGACATTTTTCTCCCCAAACAAAACGTTAAAAAGTGCTACCATAAAAGCAGTTTATCATACTCCACTGAAGCGCTTATTCTACCTTTGCTTTTCTTGCACATTAATTTCAGTGTGTGCAGGTAGGACTCTGGCCAGTGCATCTGGTCACTCCTAGGTATTTTTTAAAATAAAAAAAACATTCTTAGTAAACCAGGAATCTGAAGAATTTATATTTGTTCTGCCCTTTAAGCTGGTTGTGAAGCAACTGCAGTATTTCCAAACTGATCATTCATTTGGGAAAACAGAGATGATAACAACACTAGAACTTACTGACATCACTTATGCCACACAATACAGACATTTTCTACGAAGACTCAGTACTTCACATTTGGTCTCTGCCCTGGTTGCAGAGCACTGTTATTCATAGCTGCATGACCTAAGGCCCATATACGGCATGATCTGCTGTGAAACACTGCTGTCCAGCCAAATGGCTTTTTAATGTTTGCAAGTTAGCGGAAGACCACAATCGCCACCGCCGCAATGACAGTTCGCACAAACCACTACCGATCATCCACACACACAAGCTGTAAATAGCCAAGAAAACGATGATGTTCAGTAATGACAAAAACGGCCAATCATGGATCGGACTTGTTTGTCCAGCACATCCCACAGATGCTCGATCAGATTGAGATCTGGGGAACTTGGAGGCCAAGTCAACTCCTCGAAATCTTTTTTATGTTTCTTAAATCATCCCTGAATTTTTTTTATATGTGGCAGGTCGAATTATCCTGCTGAAGGAGGCCACTACCATCAGGGAATATAGTTGCCATGAAGAGGAGCACTAGATCCTTAATAATGTTTAGGTTGGTAGTACATGTCAAAGTATCACACACATGGATGCCAGGTGCAAAGGTTTCCCAGCAGAACATTGCCCAGAGCATCAAACTGCCTCGACTGACTTGCCTTCTTCCATGAGTACATCCTGGTACTCTCTCTTCCCCTGGTAAACAATACACATGCACCCAGCCATCCACATGATCTAACACAAAACGTGACTCATCAGACCTTCTTCCATTGCTTGATGGTCCAATTCTGGTGCGCACTTCATGTGCATCAGTGACATTTAGGTGCCCATGACCCCATCGCCGGTTCACCGGACCACTTTCGGTAGGCACTGACCAAAGCATACCAGGAAAACCTTACAAGACCTGCCAGTTAGGAGATGCTCTGGCCCAATCAAGTACCCATCACAATTTAGTCCTTGACAAAATTGCTCAGATCCTTACACTTGCCCATTTTTCCTACTTCCAACAAATCAAGTCAAGAACTGTCAACTTACCCAATATTTAATGGCACGCTTGACATTAAATACATTACTCATTGTAATGAGTTTATCAATGCTATTTACTTCACCAGTCAGTGTTTTTAATGCTATGGCTAATCAGCGAATTCCCTCTATTCTGAAAACATACAAAAGGTTTTAAGTCTCCTTCACAAGAGAAAAGTCCATAAGATCAGGTTTCACAAAGAAACATTTTTACACAGCTGGCCAAAAACAAAGGATAAAATAATCAACATTTTATCAACTCAGAGGCAGACACTGTCACCTGATCCATAGAAAGTTAATTATCAGCTGCCCCTACAGTTTCCTTTTTTAAAGACATTTCTGAGAGGGATGAGGTTCAGAACCACCTCGTCAGCAGGTGACCCAGCCCACTGGCCATGGAAATTGAAAACCATAAAGTTAATAACCTCTTCCCGTCCTTGCAGTCCCTGAAAACCCTCAGGCTTTTTTTTTTTTTTTTTTTTTACTTAAAGAGGTCTAAAAAGGTATATATTTACTTTGACAGCTCAAAGCAAAAAGCCAGCAAACACCCACAATCTGTGAGTCATATCAGTGTCAAACGGGAAGAGACGGGACCTGAGGCGGTGAGAAGGGAGCTTACAGCTGTGATGCAAACCCTGCTCCACATTAATTTTCCCCCAGCTTCAGAGCTTGGTAGCCCTGGGTAGCCGTGTCGCCATAATGCCCTTCCTACCTCAAAGTAGCAGTTCCCTTTGGACAGCGGTCGCGGAGCCACATAGCAGCCAACTTCATCCGAGTTGCCCTGGTAACTGGAAGAGAAGACAATTTAAATAAGGGCACATTTCACAGGCTCAACAAAATGAAACACTCAGACTCGACTGGGGTAGCTGATATGACCCAAAAGATCATGTTGTCTTAGTGTAAAAATATCTGGGCTCTAGTATGAGATAAGAATGAAGTTGAATGTATAAGGCACTAAAACAGGACCCTCTCATATCCCCTCCCACCGATTCCACAGACTGAGAACAGGTGAAGGCCATGCCTAGCTTCGTTCCAAAATGGTCTCCCTGCCTGCCTGACCCACCTGAGTGTGTCCCCATCCTTCAGCATCCTCTTGTACCTCTCCTGGAATCGGACAGCCCGCACCTCCCGGATCTCGCGGATCCTCCGTCGCCAGTTCAAAAATCTGTAGTGCAGGTTGATGTCATCCATTCTGGTCCTATATGAGGCAGGGACAAACTATGAAGACAGGTCTGACATTCAGGCGTCACGCGCTTGTTTACTGCGACAAAATTACTCGACCGGTTAACAGGTTTGTCAGGGTCAGTGATGAGCTAAAAGCCGCATCCCCAACAAGATACTCGCGGTTTAGGGTTAACACCTTTTGGCTATTGTTTTAGGTCATGTTGGACTTGGCATTTTCATTATTTTTTATGACACGCTCCAGTAGCATTGTACTGTTTTACATAACCTCAGGTGTTATCCTCTTCACCATGACCGCGCGATGAGTAGCCGGCCGAGACGGCCGACTGAGGCAAAATCTGACCAACAAGTTCATGTCTAGGAGCTCGAAGTTGTCAATGTGACTAAAGTCGACGGATCTTAAAACGGAGTCTAAAAGCTCCGTCCCTATTTCTAGATACCAACAACAAGGTTTAAAATGACAGAGTCAAGCTACAGTAAACAAAGCTAAGTTAGCCACCTACGTGTATTACTTGCTAGCTCCCGTTAGCTACACACATAAACAGCAACGAATATCAAAGTAACTGCTAGAAAATAATGGACTGTCGTATTATGCTGTAATTTTTAAACTAATAAATTAAGTAAAATAAAACACTTCACTTTTTCGGAATTAACAGTGACTTGGTCACGGTTCATAGCCGCTTTAAGGTAATTAATTTACCTATGATCAGTGAAGCTCCACGTCACTGCTAGCAGCTAGCAGCTGCAGACACTTTAAACCTCCAAGCGGGATCGCCGGGACCGGCCAGCCTGCGGACCGCCTAGCATTGGTACAAACGACCGACCCCGTGCTGCTCCTAATGGATTATCATTAATGTATCTTTGCAGACATACTAACGCCGGTAATAATTTCAGCTGCTGAACGCCGACTTTTCGTTCGCCATTAACGCAAACTAACGACGAACCACAGTCGGCGCCTACGGATGACGTCAAAGAAGACATTCCCTCATACAGACCTTTAAAGCGACAGTCGGCTCATTATCCTAAGCTTTTGCTGATGTAATACAAATTATTTGATAAAATATGTTACATACTGTAGTTATGGATATACCTGTATAGGGACTACATTGATTACTGATTCGATTCTGCTGTCTCACGTTGAGTGTCTCTTAATTAGTCTTTTGTTGGTTTATATTCAAAAACACTTTCTGTATTAAATTATATCTGCTCATCTCCAGTTGCTGAAACGTACTGCCTTGGTACACCCGACACTGCAGTAAACCGATTTCACTGTATAAGAATGACCCTGCTATTACAGCAAGAACAGCGATGCACAGCTCGATAAAAAGCTGAAAATGATTTCACAAAACTGAAAATATGAAATTAATAATATCCGAAAGGTGGAAACTGTCTTAGACATATTTTTATCTCGTACGAGTGTGCAAAAATCGACTGATCTCCTGTCTCAACGAAACTCTGGAATATGATCGAAGAACGATATCATATGCATTTGTCAATATATTGGCTAATATAAAAACTGTTTAATGTAACGCGTGTTGCAGGATAAAAAGGAAACCACACTTTAGAGGAGATAGGAGATAGTTTGCTGGGGATGGAAGAGCAGAATCAACTGTTTGGCATATTTACAGTTGGGACTCCATATAGAGGTGAAATAAAGTGATTTTGAATAGCTTTCCAGCACATCTTTCTGCATGTTCTACACTGACTAACTCCTGCACAGGACACTTCACTAAGAGCATTAATAAGATCTCACAGCTTTGGGGTGACAACTTAGATGTGTGAAGCCGGTGAAATTCAGACATTTTTAATGTAGCCGGTGATTTGCTGCCACTTTAGTTTCCAGCAGGAGAGCCGCAAAACATCGGTGTTCTGAATGTAAAATATCTTCTCACTGAAAAGGTGTTGCCTTTGCTGCACAATCTTCTGTCATCATGTGCTGTCATCACAAATGATATTTTAAAACGATCACTAATTCAGACTTCAGAAAATATACGTGACAAACCAAAATAAACATGACTCGAAATACACATCAAACGGGAATTCTGAACAAAACAGAAACCAAATGCTTAAATAAATAAGAAAAAGAAACCCAAGACTTTAATCCTGAGTTTTTGATTACTTCGTTAAACTCGCGATATTCCAGCAACACAAAGCTCCACTTCATTTAACTCCCAGCGACGCCCTCTAGTGAGTTTAATGAATTTCCAAATTTAGGCAAAGCACTCGTGCAGTTTCCCTCTATTCACTGAATGTCGATTCTTTGTTTGGAAGCTCTACATAATACCTGAAGTAATATTCCATCCATATTCCGACCAGTTATACTTTACACTGCCGTGGAGGGACTTCAAGTCTAGAATATTCCCCCGAGATCAATCAAGTTCATCTTAATCTTAACCCAGAGGCAGAGGGCACAAGGCAGGGGTACACCCTCGATGCCAATCCATCTGAGGTCAGATAAACAGACATGGACAGCCATTTTAACCCAAATGCATGTCTTTGAACTGTAGGTGAAAATCCACACAGCATTTTGGGAACATGCAGGCTCCACCCACACCTAAAGTGAAGGTGATATATGGTCTCACAACCCAGGAGGTTTAAGGCAATAGTGTTTCCCCGATCACTATACTGTCCCAGAAATAATAATAATAGCATTAATTATCATTAATATTCTCAGTCACAGTATGCTGTATTTCAGCATGCAGACATCTATTCATATTCTATCTGTTTTTCCTGGTCAGGGCTGTAGGGATTTCTTTGATGAAGATAACATTCTCAGTTTGCAGCTGTATATACTATGGGTTTATATAGGCACAGGTACATACCCCATGATCCTGACCAGAATAAGCACTTGGAGGATGAATGGATGAATGAATGTCTAGGCAGATGTTTACTGAATCATAGGTTTTAAATACTCTCCTTAAAGGTACAACGTCTCTAAGCTCTGCTCCTTTGGCTTCCCTAAATTACTAGGACTCAAAATACCATTTACTTAACAGACAGAATGTCTTTGATCCACATGACTTTTTGTATCTGCTTCTTATGTCTTATTCCATTAGCAACTCCTGTTACAGCCTCCATGCTTCTTTCACATTTGCCTTTTATTAAAGTTTGATAGAAGTACTTGTTACTTCTAACTCGCAACAAATGCAGGCATCGCACATACAGAGCCCCGGAGCTATAACTACCAACAATCCGACAATAAAAACAAAATCTGAAGTTATACTAAATCTTACTTGGACAGATGGACTGGAAATGCACGTACGAAACTTACTAGGCAATGTTATCCTATTGAAAAGAATGACAAGGTAACTGGTGCTGAGGTCTGTCAATGACTAAGAGTGTGGGGGGGGGGGGGGGGGGTCATCGGCAAAATGGGGAAGGAAAAACACACATAATTTCTTTATTTCCCATTGCTCTGTCTTAGCTCCCTCCCCACTCTGAAATCCCAGCCCCTGAAGGTGTCATAACAGTCCTCTCTCTCCTGTTCTCCTGCTCTCTCTCTCTCTCTCTCTCCCTCCCTCCCTCTCTCCACCTTTCAGATCTTTAAAAGCCGGTGTTCCCAGTGTCTTTCTCTGCTGTCTGCGCCATCAGTAGTCCCAGGTGCAGAAGGGAATTCCTGTGTCCCTCTTGTCTGAACAGGCTGAACATCCCCGGTGAAGCTCTCTCTCTTGAGAGAGAAAGGCAACAGAGAGGAACGAGGAGGAGGAGGAGGAGGAAGAGCGTTCAATTCAGTAAATTAAGAAATATATACAAATATTCAGGAGCGTCTGCTTCAGTGCGAGGAGGATAAGAGTTCTGGGCAGGATGGTTCACCTCTCTGACTTGCTGGCCTTCACCTTGATGCTGGGTGCTGTGTCTGCTGTCCGGTCAGGCATTGCTCGCACGCACCTCCTCAAAGCCGGCGGGAAGTCCGAGGGTCCCAGGGACCCAGTAGGAGACCTGAGCACCACGACACTGGCCCTGGGGGAGCCCTGCGGGGTGTACACACTGAGCTGCGCCAAGGGACTGCGCTGCATGCCATCGGCACAAGAGACCGGTCCCCTTCAAGCCCTGCTGCAAGGCAGGGGCATCTGCACCAAAGGCAGCAGAGCTAGCCCACCCGAGAGGCCTCATCCCACAGGTATGGCACGTGTTGAAAGGCAGAGGTCTCGTTTGAACCCAAAGTCAATGTCGGGTCATGAGGGCGTTAGTCTGATTTACCGTTGGGGCGGTTGCAGTCGGCATGCAGCTTAATAGGGGATTATCATTTTCCCCAAAATCATACCTAGTAAATAGATGTGCTGCCAACTCCGAGAAGTCATACCTCCCACAGTGAATGCCTTCTTTAAGTTACCCAATAAGTTACTCAACGAAAAAAGCATGTGCATGAAGCGATGGCAGACATTGCTCAAGGTTATCTGGCCATAAGTCAGAAGGGACCGGAGGACATTTGGCCGCACTCTCTTTAGACGGGCCGTGAGTGTGACCTCATGCCTGCTTCCTCTCAGCCAGGCACATTAACGGGGCTAAGCGTGCGTTTTATCTGAACGCACAGTGATCGTATGGATATTGCTCGCCGGCAGCTGGGATGGGGGGCTGGATCATTAGCTAGTGCGACAGAATCAGACCCTTCGTGAATGTATAAAACATCGCAGTGCCTGAATTTATACGTGTCTGGGCGGAAAAATGAAGGTCTTAAGGATAACCGTAAGGTAGCGTACGGGGCTTCATGAGGCACCTGCTGAAATTGTATGTACTCAACATCTTTGAAATACTGTTGTGTTAAGCAAGTGGCTCCACCTACTGTTCAAGAGAAGTCATTGCATCAGCAGGGCAGTCACACTGTAGCCTCCTCAGCTAAGCTACTTCAATGCTGTATTGGCGTTTCTAGTCAGTTTAAATATAACCAAGACTGCATATAATTATTTTTTCAGGTGGAAACCCTTCAAATACTGGAGAACTGGAAAAGGTAAGGCTTACGTCTCCTATCCTGCTGCTCTCCTCACAAACTTTCATATCCATTCTTCTTCCAGTCACTTGTCCTGGTCAAGGTCAAGGGACAAAGTTTCATATGTTTTTTTTTTTAATTAATCATTCATGTGATCTTTTTTTAAATCTTGAATTTTTGCAAACTTTTAAGTGCTTTTATTAATCATCAACTCTGTTACTATCGACCCAAATGACAGTAATGATTCCAAATAAGTGCTTCTATATGAGATAACATGACCTCTCTCAGACAGACCTTAGTTTCAGGTATCATGTGACAGGGTCTCCGAGTCTTGTGATGAAAGACAGATCAAAAGACATCTGAATCTTAACGTAAACATATATCCAGGCATGTCAAAATGTTCACCCACATTATGCAGCAAACAGTATGCAGCAAACCCTACACTGTATCCTTCCTTCTCTTGCTCTCTCTCTATGTCCCTCTCCATGGCTCTCTCTCACTCCATATCTCGGTCTCCCAGGCGCCCTGCCGTAAGCTCCTGAACACATTGCTGCAGCATCTAGAGCTCACTGTCTTCCCATCCAACAGTGACATCTACATCCCAAACTGTAACACTCGTGGCTACTACAGGAAGAAACAGGTAGCGACCCAGTTTTGAAGATAATAATTCATTTGTGATCATTTTTTTATAAGACCGTAAATGTTCTGTTCTGGATGGGGCAGGGGTAGTGAGTGATCTAATGTCCCCCATGTGACTTGAAATAGACTGCTCCACAGAAGAGAAGCTTATGCTGAAGGTGATCAGGGGTGCTTTCACTTTAGCAGTTAGAGGGGGAGTTCAGTGGCGCGTCAGTGATACTGAGTCAGTGCTCTGTTTCTCCTTACAGTGTCGGTCCTCCATGGGCATGCAGAGGGGCCAGTGCTGGTGCGTGGACGAACACGGCACCCTACTGCCCACACGTGCCAGCAATGATGGCACCATATCATGTGATGGCCAGTGAGGGGCGCCGTGGGTGCGGCGTGAGCCTTTGGGGGGTAGGAGGAAGGGGCCTCAGGGGGCACCAGTAATCACCTGACGGCACGGGTGCGACGTTTGCATGATGTTCACGGTCCTGCCAGAGCCTGCGGTGCCTCAAGCAGGAGTCAACAACGACAAGCCTTCTGCATCAGACACAACAAAGTCAAATGCAAACTAAATAACCACAACCACAAAACATTTCAGAAAAAGGATGCAGACATGTCAGTGTGCATCATATGGCTCAGATATCATCTGACACGAGACCTGGTGTACGCTGGCGATTTTTCAGATTCTTTAGTGATATGCAGTACAGTCAAAAACAAAAAGAAACGTGTTACATGTATATCTGTGTAAGAAATCTGCAGTCTACAAAACAAGAAATGAAAGAAGATTTCCGTAACAAAGACATACACAGGATACTGAAAATTGTTTCAAAAGGGAAAGTAATATTCCAAAGAATACATTTTTCCTATATAAATAGACACATGTTAGAGTTTGTGAAGGGCTTCATAGGACCTTGTGCTACATATTTTTTTCTTTTCATTAAAAATGACCAAAATTAAGAGTCTTTAAGAAAGGAACAACCAATGCACACAATCTAAATCCAACAAAACTAAACTCAGGAAATTCAAGATGCAACTTTTGACCATCGATTTGTGTTCAGGCTACTCTCTCACGGCACTTATGTTGGTAACATAATTTTCATAACATATTTTACTCATATTTTTTGTTGAAATATATATTGTTTTCCACTGTATTGTTTATAAGATGTTGACTGAATTAGTGTTGACATATTTATTTTAATTTAAAATCATTCCTCAATGACTCTCTATTATGGTACCTGGGCCAGTAGTTCAAATATTGTTACATGACTACAGGTCATTTTAACAAAGTATTTACAAAATATCTTCACTGGAGGATGAAAGGACAATAAACAAGACTAAAGACAGTTTTTTATTTTCACTGTATCACAGCCATGCTCCATTTTTGAAAATGGAAGAAAATAGATATTTCTGTAAAGGCTTCAATTAAAATCAATGGAGACAATGGTCATTATTACTGGAGGTGTCAAGATAATGGTTGCAGGTATTAGATCTCTGTTTGGACCCTGTCTCTCCTGACAAATCCTTCTCCCTCCTTCCAATGGTAGTAATAAGGATGGAAAAATTTGTGTAATTAATGTTCTAATATAATTTATCGGACCGAGTACATTTGGCACTTAAGCGCATTCATCGCAATAATATGCTTAAATTACATAATCTTAGCACGTATAATAATGAATAATATGTTTGTTTCTTAAAAGGGTTAAGATTTATTGTTGTACGTATTTAGTACCGGCTGTACCAGTCCTATACACACCAAATCATTATTTCTGATGATTTGGATAGAATACTGATTGCGATTTTTGGTCTTTATGAAATGTAACCCTAGTTTCTGCATATTTTTATAAAGGTTTTGATACATATATAAATTAAGTATGTTTTATTATTTAATGACCTACTGTATATTTTTTAATGGCTTCTCCATGTTATTTAAAACAAGCTAGAATTTCTAGCTTGTGAATTAAGGTCCATCACACCTTAACTGGGAGAATATAAATACTTGTACCTGCATCCCTGAGCTCTCCCCTCTATACTGTTACAATTATGTTAATTATTGATTTATTTATATGAAGGTAATTTAATATAATATGTTCAATGTGTAAATCAGTGTAATTCAAACTATATGCTTTTCATGCATTATTTGAATAAATTAAGTTCAAAGCTGTTAATTTTTTTTTTCCAACTTCAGTGTGAATACTAAGAGTCAAACTTGATAATATATGTTACGGTTCATTTGGATTAAACGTTACGGTGGAATTAACAGCAAGCGTAGGTGGTGCTAGGCCCTGATTAGGGGGCTTCAGCCCCCCCAGTATTTCCTCCCACTCTTTCCCTTCGAGTTGCGATTCCCCGGCTTCCAGTGTCAGGAAGTGCAAGGAAAGGCGGGCGGCACTTTTGGAGAGACTGTGGGTTTGTCACATGTCACCAGCTGTTAATAATGTAATAATCGATGTATTTCTAGTTGCTTATTCTTGTCATATCCCACATTCTCACTGGGGGTTGAAGCCCCCGAACGATCAAATCCTTGAATAACACCTTGTTGCACTGATGGATGTCTGAATGGTTGCATTATCCTCAGTAACAAATTAATTTTTACAATTTGTCTTGTCTATTTATGCATTAGCAGGGCCATGAACGCCTTAAAAAAAAACACCACTTTTGTTCTGTTTTTTGAAATTCACGCTGAAATGTATCTGCAGAAAAAAAGTGCATAGAGATCCTATCAGAAGTAGGAGACAAAAAACGAAAGCAGCACCAAATGCTGTGTGATTGTCTATAGATAATTCGCCTGAATACGAAGCGTTATTAATTTATAATTTTTTTTTATTTTCAGATGCAGTTTGACCTCATCAGTAGATGAGCACATTTTGAACATGTCGCATCTCAACCTGGCCACCAGAGGGAGTCAGATTTAGAAATGAGCAGTAACAACTTCAAAATGAATACTGTTTTGTCAGTGTATTGAAAATGACAAGAGAAGTAGTCATGATTCCTAGATAGTCAATCAGAAAGTGTAATTTAAGCGAAATTTAGGTGTCTGTGCTAAAGCGAAGTTTAGAAGTGACAGGTTTACACAAGGATTTGGTGCATCCTTCACAGAGCAGGAAAAGAAGGATGCATTTCTAAACTGCATTTGAAGGAGCATTTGAAATGGGACAGCCTTGTCGCGCCGCTGTGACACATTCGGTGTTCATTGTGTCCTAAGTTCGATCTTGGAAGGAATGTTAGTAAGAACGCTGGGCTATACACTGGGCTACACGGTTGACTACACACTGGGCTACACACTGGGCTATAACCTGGGCTACATCCTAGACTACATACTGGGCTACACCCGAGGCTACACCCTGGGCTACATCCTAGGCTACACACTGAGCTACAACCTGGGCTACAACCTGAGCTACATACTGGGCTATATCCTAGGCTACACACTGAGCTACAACCTGGGCTACACACTGGGCTATACACTGAGCTACATCCTAGGCTACACACTGAGCTACAACCTGGGCTGCATTCTAGACTACATACTGGGCAACACCCGAGGCTACATGCTGGGCTACATCCTAGGTTACACCCTTGGCTACACGCTGGGCTACAAGTGCACCGTCAACTGTCATCTGCCACAAACCCATGATGATAAAATTAACATCGTTAATCTGTGCACAGCTTGAAAGCAGCTTCAGAAATGAAAAGTACGACTTGACCTTTAGTGGGCTGTATGAGCTGCTTTTTGGAACCGGAAGAGAAATGAGACAGAATTAAAAGTTGAATACAAGGAGCTACATGAAATTAATGCAACAGCTATATATATATTTACTTCTCCTCTGCATAATGCACAGCTTGTCGTGCATTGACCCTTACTTAATGATTAATGTGCTCATTGCCACAAATTATTCCACGAGGCACATGCAAACACACAGCACAGACTCAACCCCTGGTCCCCAAAGTGTGAGACAACAGTGCTAACCACTGCACCACCATGCCACCCAAATTTTGATTTATGTAATCTTAATCTTTAAGAATAAAACCCCTAATAGCTTATATTGTTAAAAAAAAAAAAGTACCAACTACTCGATGATACACCTTTTTAAAGTTCTGTCTAAGCTTGTAATTTATATTACGAGCATCAGTTAAGACGACAATGGTGGAGATGAGGATGGTGGGAGAACATCAGGAACCATCCTGTCCTTCCACTATCCAGTCCTAATCCATTCTTGGTGCTCCTTTAGCCACCAGCTCATTGTACCATGGTGTGCTAAGCAGTACTTTTGGATGTTCAGACTTCCCGTTTCCTTCCAAGAAGAACTCCAATTTAACATTAGAATTGTATATTTTTACATTGCCCATTGTTTATATTTGTGCAGCCAGTACATACATGTAGGTGATTGTTTTATGCACATATAACTTACCATGCTTGTGGCAAGCAGCAGTGTGTTGTTCCCAGAACTATAAAAACACAGCTAAGTTTAAGAAATGCATGCTCTTGCCCCATATATACAGCTGTGGCAACCATGATGCTGAATTAAACGGAAGTCATGCATAAGCTCACTTTGGTAATTTCACCCACTTTTCCTGTTAAGGGTCACATGGCGACCTGGAGCCTATCACAGGGCATAATGCAAGGAGGCATCCTGGATGTGATGGCCGGTCGTCAGAGGGCACAATCTCACAATCAGACCTTATCAGCCGCCATGCTGCTCCTCACTTAATAAGCTACAACAGCATGTTTGCAAAGGTACATCTAAAGCACACAGAAACACATATCTGCACACATACACTATATGCCCATTCACGACTACACGCCTGCCCACTAAAGGAGACAGTTGCGCAGACAGACCTTGCCAGTGACCCATTTGTGCTACCATGCTGCATTGAAAAAGCTGGTAAGAAGAGACAAATTGCCAACTGGCTGGGATTTCCTGTAGGTGGGATTTCCTACCCTGTTACAGATAACTAGCACATATACAGCAGTCTTTCCTTCCAGGATCAGGACTTAATTATTATACCATGGGCCATAGAAGGGGCAGGGATACCCTGGCAGATTCAGGGGCCCAGCACTATAGGGGCCACAGAAGGGGCATGGATACCCTGGCAGATTCAGGGGCCCAGCACTATAGGGGCCACAGAAGGGGCATGGATACCCTGGCAGATTCAGGGGCCCAGCACTATAGGGGCCATAGAAGGGGCAGGGATACCCTGGCAGATTCAGGGGCCCAGCACTATAGGGGCCATAGAAGGGGCAGGGATACCCTGGCAGATTCAGGGGCCCAGCACTATAGGGGCCATAGAAGGGGCAGGGATACCCTGGCAGATTCAGGGGCCCAGCACTATAGGGGCCATAGAAGGGGCAGGGATACCCTGGCAGATTCAGGGGCCCAGCACTATAGGGGCCATAGAAGGGGCAGGGATACCCTGGCAGATTCAGGGGCCCAGCACTATAGGGGCCATAGAAGGGGCATGGATACCCTGGCAGATTCAGGGGCCCAGCACTATAGGGGCCATAGAAGGGGCAGGGATACCCTGGCAGATTCAGGGGCCCAGCACTATAGGGGCCATAGAAGGGGCATGGATATCCTGGCAGATTCAGGGGCCCAGCACTATAGGGGCCATAGAAGGGGCATGGATACCCTGGCAGATTTTGGGGCCCAGCACTTTGGGGGCCACAGAATGGGCATGGATACCCTGGCAGATTCAGGGGCCCAGCACTATAGGGGCCCTTAAGTATGTCAACTTATAAGTCATACGCTCAGAGAACATTATACAATGAATGCGAAATTTTAACGTGACTGACCAGCCCCCAGCTAGTTAATTTTACCATCAGAGGGTGGTGTCCGATATTGCTTGAGAAAGAGGCATCCCCATTGGGGGTGGGGAGGGGGGTGCAGAATTTCTAGCTACACCCCTGCTTATTTTTCAGTACGACACAATTTGTTTCAACTGGGTGTCTGACCAGTGCAGCAGAATCACTCAGGCACAGCAGGTGCCTCACGGTATCTGTTCAGCAAACATTCCTGAAAGCCATGAATAGAGCACTTTCAGAAATGTGTTATTTGTACCGCAGGTTGGGAGAGCAGCAAACCTGACTGTACGCTGCATCTTAAACTCTTAACTCCAGTATTTTGTTACTCCGTTGCAGCTGATGGAAAGATACTGCCTGCTGTTCTTGTCGTCGTTTTTCTGTACCGGTGGTTCTTGCCAGGGTCACAATACTTCTGTACTGCACTCTGCAGATACACTCAGATAAACACAAGAGCACCTTCAAAAAGGTGCTTCTAAAACATTCTGCCTTTTAATCCAATCTCAATGACATGTAAGCAGATTTATATGTAAACACTTTGTGGAATATTCCATGGTTTGTTTCTAATCTCAGTAATATGTGTAAGAATGTTAGAAATCTTGACAAATTCAAAGAGATTCTTCTTTTATAAGTAAGATCTATATCGTATAGTTTTTTTTCCCATCAATGCTCTATGTGCATGGGATTTTCACATTAATCTTAGCATCAAGACTTAAATGTCAAAATGTCCAATCAGATTTGAGGAGACGTACTGGCAAACCATGATGGATGTGGACGTGAAACAGGATAATCTACAGCAGTGTGCTTTAAGGTGGATTTAGATTCATACAGTGTGAGCTCAACACAATATTGAGATAAACTGGGATGTGCACTTATACTGGGATTATCTTGAGCTGGTTAGCAAAACTGAGCAGTATATCACATCTGCAGGGACTCTCTTCCAGCAGCATATAATTGAGGAATTTCATCCTACGCAAACAGAGAAGCAACTATGTAGACAAAATACAGAATAATTAGAATCCATACAAATAGCTCTTCACCTGTGTCCCTTCCTGTGCTTTTTCACTGTGACTATGTTTGTTTGTAAACAAATAGCAGACTCTCCAGGGGGGTATTCCAGAAAGCAGGTTATGTGACATACCCGGGTAAGTTTAAGGGCAAGTTAGTGGATAACCTCAACTTTCGGTTCCAAAAACGGAGGTTAACTTTCTGGGTATGTATGTAACCATAGCAGCTTACTCTCTGAAGATAACCTGCTACTGAGCAGGTTATGTTCCAGGGTCAGTTTGTTGCAGAAGGTTACTGAGCATGGCGTGCCCTTTTGATGACGATCCTGTGGACGTGGAGGCACAAATTATACAAGGTTTATTTCGCCGGGAGAGAGTTATAAGACCGCGTATTGATGTCTTTTCATTTCCTAATGATTATTTGAAAAAGCGTTATCAGTTTTCAAAAGAATCGTTAATTTACTTAACATCTCTTGAAACCGCATATTGCAAATGTCACAAACCCAAACCGCGGGTCTGCGCTTAGCACAGAAAACATTCTGTACATAGCACTTCGGTTTTTTGCGTCAGGGCATTTTTTGTACAATATGGGGGAAAGGCAACTGTGTGTAGAGCCGTTCGCACAGTATGTCTGGTACTTAACGCTTCTTACACACGTTTGTACAGTTCCCTGTCCATAAAGCTCTGCGTGTTATTAAAGAGGAATTCCACAGAGTGGTAGGTTTGTCCTTTGTAGTAAAATCTATGACGCATATTTTATATGTAGTCATACTATTTATATCTATACATGTATTCATCCTGCACACACACACACATGATACTTCCATATATGACTTTCTATTTCAGGGTTTCCAAATGTAATTTGGAATACATGTAATACATGTATAGTGACAATAAAATGCATTCATTCATTCATTCATTCATAATTGGGTGCATTGATGGCACCTACATTTCTATTAAAGCTCCTTCAATAAATGAGGGAGACTATGTTAATAGGAAATCTATTCATAGTATCAATGTGCAGGTAACTTGATTTTGTATCCTTAATTTTTTGCCTTGTTAAAATCATCAAACTCATTACTTTTTTCCACTAACTATAGGTAATCATTACAGGACAGTACAATGCTGGTTACCACTGGTTGCCCTCAGATGGGGTGAGGGGAGGTGGTGGTGGGCTCCCGCCAGTTAGACGGGCTTCAGCCTTTTTTCTATTAGCTACATGACAGAAAGAATATACTAAATCGTGTTTAATAAATAGTTAAGTGATCGTGTAATCAATTACCTTTTTGCAGAATGTTTTTGTGTTTCATTTTGACTTGGCTCAAAGTTCTTCTGTCTCCAGAAGGATTACACCTTATTAAATAAGAAACCATATATTCCTAGTCGATACATATTGTTATTTTAACCTAAAGAAATGAATGGCAGGAAAAGTAAATGCTTTCATAGTGATTTAACATTAAAAAGGATGCGGAAGGGTTATGTGTTTAATTATTTTGCATTATAATAAAAGGGGAGGCGATGTCAAATTTGCAATTTAATACACACGCATTTACTCTGTCCGTTATTTTTTGCCAAGCCAACTCTCTTTCTTTAGCCGATGCAGCCGTATTGCTTTTTTTCATTATTATTGGCTTGAATTCCTCATATGCGTGCATTAAAACGTCCAGTACTGTATGCCGCTCTCTTTTTTTCACTTTGATTTTCCATTCTGACTCGTGAAATCGGCGATCAATCGAAAACGTCTTTATGTATGCACGGTGCACGCGCATTAACTCTGGGTAAGCAATAGGAGGTTGATTGAACTTACTCTTCTCAGGTGTTTTGGAACCGACATACTCATGGTATGCGGGTTTGGGGTATATCAACCCAGAGGTTAAGATTTACCAAATGGTAAGTTAACCAAGCTTTCTGGAATACCCCCCAGGAGCACTACGCTTCAAAGGTCATGACACTTGGATTCTTATCTGATTCTTATGTGAATCGTACCAATTAATAAAGCTGAGCATTTAACAGCAGGAGCTGAAGTTAAGTGCATTTCTCACAACCACCCATCCATTTTTTGTACCTACATATTCTATTAGGGCAGGGGTCTCAAACTCCAGTCCTGGGGGGCCGGAGCCCTGTGTAGCTTAGTTCTTTCCCTGTTCCACCACAAATGATTCAGCTCAAGAGCTGTGTGGTAATTAGCACAAGGAGTTGAATCATGTGTGTTAAATGAGGGTGAACCAAAAACTGTGTAGGGCTCCGGCCCCCCAGGACCGGAGTTTGAGACCCCTGTATTAGGGCTTATGGACCCCATGGACACAAGGCAGGGAATAGCCCCGTGACATAGCGGGGGGCAGCTAATTCAGCGCCTGGGGAGCAGTGCTTGGGGGCGGTACCCTGCTCAGGGCACCTCAGTGGTGCTTTGTTGGTCCGGGATTTGAACCTGCAATCTTTCAATCACAAGTGCGCGTCCCTAACCATTAAGACACCACTGCCCAGGAAAAAAAAAAATCAGGGGAGAGTGGGAACACAGCCCCCCCGCTACCAGAAATTATGCAGCGGAGGGGTCAGCACAGCCGCAGCAATGGCTGGGCCTCACCCTGGGTGAAGCACCTCCGTGATCATGGTACCTGCCCTGCCAGGTAAGTATTAGCAACTTCAATTTACCTCAACATATTTTTGGAGCGTCAAGGGAAAGCAGAGTACCAAGAGGAAATCCCATGACATCATGGGGAAAACATGCAAACTCCACACACATAGACGCATGGCAGAGACCTGAAGCCCAGCCCCAGAGGGGTGAGACAATGGTGCTAACCACTGCACCACCACTCAGTCCTTCAACAGAGCCCCCAACAAAGCACCACAATTTGAAATGGAAATGTTCTATCAATAACATCTCTTGCTATTGTGCTTTATATACCTTTAACTTATCACTTTAAAAAATCAAGCTTAATCAAGCCTTTGCAAAAACGCAAATTTCCATGTATATATTTTTATCAGCTATAAGAACATGACAAAAATGAAGTTTTATTTTAGATACCTTTTCAAATGCAGGCAATAAACGTGCGTTTTTGAATGCTGCGTGCAATCAGCACTTGCACACGTGCAGTGGGTGTTAAAAACCACTGCCAAGCAATGGATTCAAAAGATCGCAGTGATAACCAGTCTTAGAGCCTGTTTAGGGGGGCTCCCACCCCTTGTCTTTCGTCTCAGTTCCCCTCAAAATGTTAATTAGTATTTCCCAGATATCTTCTGCGCAGGAATTGTGAAGTGGCTGCACAGCAGTAAACAGCCAACCAGCTCTCCTTTGATCTTTGATTTATGGGTTTGAACTGAACCAGATTCTGCTTCAAAGGTTTGTAGAATCTTAACTCGGAAGTACAGAGAAGGAAATGGGTGCAGTGCTTTTGGTGAGACTGTAGCTTTGTGGTTTTATCATGTCACATGTCAGCTCTATGGGTATTATGCCTTACATATGTCACATTCTGATTGGTGACTGAGCGCCCCTAAGGATCAAATCCTAGAACCGCCCCTGGCAAAAACTAATTTTAACCCGAATAGTACGTGTCTATACTGAGTGTAGGTATTTGTGAATTCTTCAATGCATTCGTGATTTTAGCTAGGACATTACCAAAGAAGCAGGTAATGTGAATGACTTTGGATGTGGATTGACTTGGTATAAAATGTGTAAAATTTGCTTTGAAATAAGAGACTTTGCATGGCTTTATAGTGACAAATTAGTTGCTAAGCCTAACCGAAAATACCTACAAATCCTGTAAATTCCACAATATATTGAGAAGACTATGCTGCAGTTACATGAATCAACCAGTAGAGGGACCAGCATATTTTTTCAAAACATCTGCATCTAGCTTGCGGAACTGATTTTGGTTCATTCAGCCTGTAATTGCAAGTATATAAATAAAATCATTCCAAAAATATTAATTTACAGGCTTCTTTCACACGCAGCTTCTTATATATATATATATATATATATATATATATATATATATACACACACACACACACACACACACACACATATATCCTCCTGAGACCCCACCCATTCATTTACGTCCATTGTAGTGGACATTTTATTTTTGCATCTATCTTTTCACTGATGTAAGAAAACATATTTATTCCTGTTGTACACTAAAGAGGACATGCTGTCAAATTAAAAATTCAAATAATTTTGAAAAAATCTAAATTGTAAGATGTCTTATTTCCTCCAAAGACAAATAACCTAAAATTGAAGGACACTTTTTTTACTTTTATCCTACAAGAGACAAAGGAACACAGGAAAAGTGTGTGAATGGGTTTCAGAAGTTTGTGGCAAGACTAAAGTAGGTAAAAGGAGCCTAAATCCAGACTTAAAACTTACTGAGACATCAAGGCAAGACCTGAAACAAGCAGTACATAAAACAGTAAACCTCAGAAAAGAAGGAGCTCTACATGGAGGAGGAGGCCAACATGCATCCATCTCGCTGAGACCAATAAACAGAGGTGGAAAGTTCGGGTCAGAAAGTAAAAATCCAGACCAATATTTTGTTTCAACCAACCGGTTGAGTTCTCTTTGACTGTGACTCTTCATACTCAGCTGATTGGTTGAAACAAAGTCCACCTCTGCTGATAAATTTGGGACGTGTTTTGGTTGTTGCTCTTGCCCCAGATTTGTCGTTGAGTATATATGGGGCAGATCGCAAGCCAAAGTCAAAGGGCCTCGAGGAATCCTAGAGCCTTGTAACTCTACATTTTGAATATTATTTTTAGATTTGATTATCTCAAAGTATTTCAAATTACTAATAATGTAATTAAAGAGTCATTAGGGATACTGATCAACAGGCGGGTAGTGGAGGGAGAACAGGAAGTAAAATTCGGTTTGTGTGGGTATCTGTTTTTGCAGAAGCTCCAGAGCACCACAAACGATCTTCTGGGTCTGTCCAACCTGAGGACACTGGGAAGGCAGCAGGTCACATGGCTCAGGTAAAGGTCAGGTGGACGTGGGATACAGCATAGGAAATAGACTGCATGCCTATCAAATGGTGGGTCATAACTGTTTGACTGGTGTGGACTTCAGAATGGGGGCTTCAGGGAGTTTGCTGTCATGCTCCTGAAGTTCTTATGGTTTTCATTGTGGTGTCATGCCTTATTGACGCCAAGGAGCATCAAAGGAAACCGTTCTTCAACCTAAAACAAAGGAAGTAATTCTGCCAATAACTTTTCCTGTCGCTCTAAATACAGACGGACTCCATTCATAAAGATGAGACTGGCAGACAAGTGGGAAGCAAGCTGGAGGTGCTGAGAACCTGAAAAACCAGACAGCGTGTTCAGCCCCCTTTAGTTTTAGCATTACACACACATGTGTAGGTATGTGTGTGTAATGGGCCCGTATGGGCAAAAGCCCAGGGCCGATTTAATCTCAGTCCAGCCCTGCTCCCAGCTGCTTTTGTTGAACCAGTATCCACTCCTTTCTCCATTTAAAATCCACAATTGTTCCTCCCATCTCCAGTTCCTATTTCCCAGTTCACAACCCAGCCTGGGGTAAGTCTTCCAGGTAACAATTAAAAGGATTAGTCAGGACAATACAATTCCAGGTGATGTTACTGCAGCTCAGGGGGGTGGGTCTTAACTTGTTGGATTTAAGGTAATTTGGGCTAAATATACTTTATCTTCGTTCACTTACATTCAGCAGAGACTGTCTTAAATCCAACAAGTTATCTGGCTAAGCAAGAAATCCTGCTTTGTGGACCCACCCCCCAGATGATTAAATTTAGTCTCAAAAGCCCAGATGAATGTACATACATGTGTTTGCTTACGCTCAGGACAGCAAAACTCATATAAAATTTTTATTCTGTTCCTTTTCATTCTACACTGTTGCCATTGTTACAGCTGATACGTTTCACATAAAAATATATTTAAAAAAAAAAATTCCTAAAAATAAATTAGATTAAAACCACACACAAAACAGGCCGTAGTGGAGTTATTAGTAGAGTTTCCATGTACATCACAAATGAAAAAAGGCTTTTATGTGTATACAGCACAATAGAAACATAAGGTGCCAATATAATGTGTCCGGTTTGTCTTCACTATGATGTGGCATGTTTTGTCCCCAAAGACTAAAGCGATGCTATTTGTCTCATTATCACCATGTCTTTTGTGTGTTGATGACAGCACATGTATGCATGTCTAAGTTCTTTGAAACCAGCGAAAAAGATCAAATGTTTTAGGAGAATGAACTGCTACGACCCCCAAGGGGTTAGTTTGTAGGTAGTTGGAGGACTTGTCTAAGTGCAGTGCAGACAAATGTGTCACAGACCAATATGTCACAGAAGGTGCCCTGTGAGCTTAGGTTACGTCAAATGATATTTATGGAAGAAAGGGGCGGGGCAGAAATGTTTAGGGGGGCAAATTGAGAAAATGTTTTAAAAATACACATATACTCAAGAACACTGATTAACATAAAGAATAGGAAATTAACAAAGAGTGACCTATACCATCACAACTGATGCAAGCGTGTAAATAGGCTTCTCATCATCCAGACCACTTATAAATGAGTCCTAGATATCCATACAAATGTCACTACATACAGTTACAAGGATGGTTCATACAGTTAGTAACACCAGCAGTAGTAGTAATGTCAATATGTCTATGCAATCTTTTATAGTTCCAAGGAAACTTTCTCATCATTGAAATTCTCTGGTATTTTGCTTGGGGGTGATCACAGAATGGAGGCAGCTCATTGCAGAAAGACTTGTTTGTACTCAGTAGCAGATGTAACGGTATCACCGCCAAGTGAAACTCCGCACCGATCTCTCCAGGCAACAATTGGGTTGATCCAATATCCTCAGATTGCTAAATTATCCAACCGTGACTCTGACTGACAGTTTATACAAGGGAATGCAGCTTCATTGTTGTAGAAAAAATAATTTTTGGAAATTAAATAAATCTTTTGGAAGAGAGTTTAAAAAATTGAAATTCCTTCATATTACCTTAATGCCCTGATTTCTCTCTGAAATATTATTTTAAAAAATCCAAATATTTACTTCCCTCCTTTACCTGCTTGTACATTTTACACACATTCTATACATATACACTGATGTCATCAATATAATAATGGCATTATTGCAATAATCTTGAGATCACATCAGGGAATCTGCTTACATACTCACCAGAACCACAGACCTTAATAACATCCTTTTCCTAAAAGGGTTTCCCTGTGAATGTGACATCAAGTCCAGCACAATGATGTCACCTGGAAGGAGATGCCTTACCAGGTCACCTAATAAGCGGTCCCCTCCATGTTTTGGTACGTTCCACTGGCACATGTCAAAAGGTCTACGCACATACTCGCACAGGCACACACAAACACACAGATCTACTGCTACCGAAAGGTGCTAAAAGTGCACAATGTCTAAAATTTAACATGCGAATGAAAGAAGGCTGACCGCTTGAGAGACAAATTTTTTGATGACCAGAATCAAATAAGAAGAGGCTTGACATTAGTTTATCCATCAACAAATAAGAGTAGAGAATTTCACTGTGGATACCTTTGCAGCGACACCAGAGGGACTCGAACCAGTTACTTGCAGTTTGCATCCTTTGAAAAGTCCCATCTGAGCTCCATCCGAAGTCCGTGCTGCTATAGGCTCCTGCTTCGTTTTCCTGCATAAGCCTCTGGATTCATAGTTCAATGCACGGAGGATAGCGCCATTTGCTCAGTGGGGTCAGCAAATACATGACGTACTACTGAATTAGGGTCACCATCCCATTACTTGGGTCTTGGCAGCATAAATGCCAAAACCCCTCCTTGCTTCTTCACTGGGAGGGAGGTGAGAAGTCTATCTTCTATCTGTCCTTTCTCTTTTCCTGCATTCAGAAAATGCCACGCCATTGTTCCCTTGGTCGTACGTAAGAGGCCTTGTTCTTTACGTCATCCTCCTAAGACCAAGGCTGCAAGTTTACTGCACAAAGGAAAGGAAGTGGCTGACAGACGGGCACACCCACACGCACACGCATACACACACACACACACACACACACATGCACGCACACACACGCACACAAACAGACACACACACACACACACTGGTGCAAACAGTGCCTGCCACAGAGGAAACTTCCTGCTCCTGCGAAAGATCCGTTTTGCAGTACAGGGTTACTGATCGCTACTGAAATGAAGAAACCCTCTCCTGGAAGTGGACCGGCTCAGGCTGGCACTGCTGACCTTACGGGAGAGACCAGGTGTCGCAGCAGCAGGGGGAGCCTCGTTGGGGCACCCATGCTGCAGCAGGATGTCGGCGCACTCCTGGCTCCCCGCTTGCCGGGCCAAGGTCAGGGCGGTCTGGCCCTGGGAATCCCGTGCTTTCACGTCACTGCCATACTACAGAGAGACGGAGTGGAAAGTGTTTGAGCACCAAAAGAGCCTTTGAATTCAAAGCTGGCTAGCTGAACATGCAATCCTTCGCCTATCATCCAGGGTACTTAATGCGCTCATATAGCCTTCACATGTTTGCATTGTGTAACCGGTCACTGACAGGAAAAACCGACACGCTGAAATGCAGTTGCGATTACATCAATCCCTCAGCAAGCTCACAGATCCGAGACATAAGGGCTCTCACCCAAACCAACAGCTGAGTCATGACCACATCAGCAAGCTGGCAGGCAGCATGGAGGGCGGAGTGAGGCTGGGGGGATGGCAGGGGGGCGTTGATCTCCTCCTTGGTGCTGTGAGCGAGCAGCAGAAGCAGCAGAGGCAGATTGCGCTCTAAGACGGTGGCTAGCAGCCGGGAGGGCATGGCGCCCCCTACAGCCTCCCTGGGAGCAGGCAAAGGGGCGACAAATGCCCGCTGCTCGTACTTGGCTCGGATCCATGACTCCCGCTCCTCTCTAAGGGACACAGAATGGATCAGGGTTCAGGTGACACTGTGCCAGAAAGCTGTTTCTGTGACAACATTCGTTTCTTGGAGGTGTAGCACTGCCTGCTGTCCTTGCGTTAATTTAAGCAAGTATGCACTCTGTTTACCAACTAACCAGACAAGTGGTCCCAAATATGAATATTCTTAAATATTCTTGACTATTTTCAGGACTGTGCAAAAATCAATCCAAGGCAATCAAAGAAAATTCAAAGATATTTAACTGAAGCGCAATAAGTAATAAATGTATATTTGCTCAGAAAAAAAATGCAAAGTTTAACATTAAAACAAAAAAGAATGTCTTCTATTCTCCATAACTGATATTTAGTTGAATAGCTATATGAACACCGCTTCAGTTCCCAAACCTCTCTTCAGGGGCCACTCAGTCATTCCATGTATCCACTAAATTTGACCACAAGCTCAATTAACTAATCAATTTACTCAGTTAAATGACTTGATGAGGTATTATTGATTAGACAAACATGGTAGACTTCTGCACAGTTTTGTATGTACTAACACCCAGGTTGTTAAAGCCCAGATGTTCACATTTGATCAACTGCCACCTCCTTATGACCACAGAGGCCTCACCGTGTCGACTCAGGGATGGGCTTCTGGCGCCCCTGTGTACAGCCCTCCCACACGCCGTTGGCCACGTGGTTGCCGATGGCGGCAAGCACACACGTCAGCTCGCGTGGCCAGTCGTCCAGGTCGAGGGAGCGCACACGCGACAGGTGTGTACCCAGGTTGCGGTGGATGCCTGAGCACTCGATGCAGATCAGTGCCCCCAGGTTCAGGCTAGCCCACGTTGGATCTGAGACAAAGTTCGGGGAAAGAGTACAGTTGATCGATAACGCCATAACAACTTGGGAGCAAGGATTACAGCGTGAGGGAGTTGTGAAACTCACGGGGAGCATCACAGTCCACGCAGAAACCATTGCCTTTGGCATTCCGGATGGCCTGTAAAGCTACTGCTTCACTCTGGCTGTTCTTTCTCGCCTGCCAAGAGAAGAAGTGAAACCAGATTTAACCAAGATGCAGTCAACATCCCTCTGCCACACCTCCCCAATGCCTCACCCTCCTGAGCTGCTGCAGAGCCCCAAGAGGACCTGGGACGTACCTTGTTCTTGCCGCTCTCGCAGGATTGCAGACTTGCCAGGATCTGGCTGTTGATAGCTTGGACCCAAGAGTCACGCGCTTCTAAACTCTGCGCCTCAAAAGTCCATGTCTGTCCCGTGCTTGAGACTATGATGAAGTCGAAATTCTCCTCATCTAAAAATGAAACATACAGAGGCTGTCAGTGACTGAGCACCCCATAAACAGATCCACAAACACATACCTGCATGCACTCGCACACATACATCTATTTCTATGAGAAGGGGGCACTTCACAAGGAGATGTGCAGAGGGAACACTGACAAGCAGTGGCAACATTCTGCAAAAGCTATGCTGGTTACAGTCAAAAAGTAATTCTGGTTTTTAGGTTTAGGAGATCTTACAGATGTGGACTTCAGAGGGGCTAATGATCACAAGCATGGTGTCATGCAAGGAGTTCCCGCACCCCCTCCCCCAGTCGCTGGTTACCTGCTCTGCTAACGTTTCTCAAGCTACCAAAGCTTTTGAGTTTCCACATTTTGCGCTTGGCTATGGAGTGACAGGTTAGCCAAGTGTCCCAGGAAAGCAGAAGTGCAACAGAGGAAACAAGGGAGAAGCCATCAAAGTGGGGAGGAAAAAAGGACAGAAAGGACACCCCCACCACAAAGCATAACCTTTATTTCCTTTGCCATGTTCTGCAGCTGAATCTTCTTTTTCACCCTCACTTGATGTGACACTAACTGGATTTCTACACAGACTGACCCATCCAGAGCTTTTTCAGCCTGCTTCCTGTGCGGATGCTCACCCTCAGCTTGGCCAGCTGCCACATCCCCTTTCTGGTTCATGCTCTTTTTCCTCCTTTCTCCCTTCTTCTTCTTGTCACTCAGGTTCGGGGAGGCAGGTATCGTGTCTTTAGCAGAGGGAGGGCTACTCATCCCCTCGGAGGCCGAGTCTGTGACACCGATGGAGAAATAAATGTTAGGAGGCCTGTGTCTGATGTGACACTGCTCACTTTCTTCTGAGTTTGTGCCATAAGGGACAAAACAATTATTAAAACCCCAATCACCTGACTCTCCAAAATGGATGTAAGACCTCCCTCCCTCCCTCCCTCCCCCCCACACAGAGACATACCCATACTCTGTCCTTTGTTGGACAGAGAAGATGGGCATCGTTGGACCCCCGGTGAGGAAAATGACCGCTCTGCTCCTGCCCCCTCTTCTACCGTCAAAAGGCCGCTTGGAAACTGAGGACCTGTAAAAGGACACAAAAATATTCCATAGTCCTGCAGGGAAGGCACAATCCACTGCATTTTGCACCCAAATAATGCAAAACTGACCAACTGCTCTGCTGGTCCAGGAGAGTGGCTCACCTGCACTGGCCCCATCGGGGCTGGACACCACACCATTGAGGCCGGATGCAGGGCTGCCAGCCGGCACTGCTCGAGGGGGCCGCTTGCCGGGAACCTTCACTGTCACTCGCAACAAGTCAATCTCCTTGCCGTGGATGTTCTGCATATAGTCCTGTAAGGTCAGGAGTCAAAGTCACACCTAAGGATGTTTGTTCAGTATATAGTGGCATACTGGAAAAATGTTATGTTATTAGTAGAAGAAGGTTGATCATGCCAGTTAGTTATAAACAAATTCCCACAAATAATACATAGAAATTTCAGAGTAACAGGACACTAATCATGTGACTTACATTGATACTGGAATGGTAGGACAAAATGCCCTTGCTGGACAGTGTGACCAATTTCTTCTTCCAGTCCTTGTTCAGTGTGTTGCCACTGCGCTTCAATAATATGCCCTGCAGGGATGGGGAAAGGGGTACAGTAAAATTGGGAAGCAGGGAGAGGCACGGAGAAAAGGGGGAAGCAGGGAGAGGCACGGAGAAAAGGGGGAAGCAGGGAGAGGCACGGAGAAAAGGGGGAAGCAGGGAGAGGCACAGGGAAAAGGGGAAAGCAGATAGAGGAACAGGGAAAAGGGGGAAGCAGGGAGAGGCACAGGGAAAAGGGGGAAGCAGGTAGACGCACAGGCAAAAGGGGGAAGCAGGGAGAGGCACAGGCAAAAGTGGAAAGCAGATAGAGGCATAGGCAAAAGGGGGAAGCAGGGAGAGGCACAGGGAAAAGGGGAAAGCAGGGAGAGGCACAGGCAAAAGGGGAAAGCAGATAGAGGCATAGGCAAAAGGGGGAAGCAGGGAGAGGCACAGGGAAAAGGGGAAAGCAGATAGAGGCACAGGCAAAAGGGGGAAGCAGGGAGAGGCACAGAGAAAAGGGGAAGCATGGAGAGGCACAGGAAAAAGGGGAAGCATGGAGAGGCATGGGGAAACAGACAAGAATATGAGGCACAATGCAGACCATCAGCAGTGAGCAACAGGTTATAAGGCCTTTCAGACCATCCCACAGTGGTGCTAACCTGTTTAACTGGGATTGACCGGCCACTCCCCACATCGCCCCTGCTTTCAGCACTCTTCTTTTCTGCATCACTGCTGTGCTGTGAGACATCAAGAAAGCAAGAACGGTGGCAACAAAATGAGATTAGCAAGTGAGACTAAACAGTAAGGCAGAAACATTACCGTTGAACACAATTCAGTCGGGGGGTTTAAATACCGACAATCATATTCCTAGTAAATGGAATAAACAGAACAGACTCGGGGGGCATGGAGACAGACTAAAATTATGTGGTGTAAGACCAACTGACTGGGAAGCGGCGACGCCGAGGAGTGCTGCCCTGTGTCCCCGGGGGGGCACTCCCCCCACCGTCCGCTGGGACCATGCTACGTAGGTCCTTACGGCTGCCGACGGGGGTGGAGGGCAAGGAGGAGGAGTAATCACTGCTCTGACCTCCATTACTGGCCTGTAGGAGGAGTGGAGGTTGGGGGGAGGCAGGAAGAGTAGGGAGTGGAAGGGAAAGGAGTAAGGGGGTGGGACAAGGGAGGTACAAGGAGTAAAACACATAAAAATAATGCAAAAGTAAATAGCACTTTAATAAACACAGCTGGCCAAATCACATCTAATTTCTGTGCCACGACAACACAGGTTTTTTCCTGTCATTTAGTGCCTAGGGATTATGGGTAAACAGGAGGTTTATTTCAGGGGACTGTTACCTGTCCTGGAAAGGCACCAGACACCGGAGTCGAGTCCCCTGAGTGACTGGGGGTGTTAGGCAGTGATCTGCAGGCGGCTTGTAAAGAGGCCTGTCTTTTTATGGCTGCTATCTTCTGGGCAGCTGTGAGGGAGCAGACGGACAGCAAGTCAGCAGGGACAAACTTAGTTACAGGAAAGCAAAATCAATCTGCCTCTTTTCAGTATTTCCACTTGTATCACTTTACCATAATTCCATCAGCAATTCCAAAGATCTTGTTGCATAAAACAAGTTCACAACTAGGGAATTATTTACAAATGAGTTTACAAATGAGGTGACTCAGAATTCACAGCTGTGCACTGGCACTGTGCATAAGGTGCATCACATTCATTTAGCAGATGCTTCTTTTGAGAGAGAGATAGCAATGGGGGTTAAGGGCCTTCCTCAAGGGTCCAATGAAGAAGTCATTCCACTAACCCCAGGTTTGGAACTGATGACCTGCTGATCACTGGCACAGCATCCTGACCTGCTGAGTCACACACTCCCCCCAAGAGCTCAAGAGTTAAGCTAAGTTAGAGTGAACAAAAGGAAAAGCCCGTCACCCTCAGTGAAGACGCGGTTGACGTTAAGCCCGTAGGTGGCGCATGTCTCGTAGTACGTGCAGCGGCGCAGGTCAGAGCAGAGCTGGCGGGCTCTCGCATCCTCGATCACCCGTGGGTTGGAGCTGCTGATCTTGTCTGGGTGGGGTGAGGGGGGGTGGTTAGATCACACCTCACATTACACGTCTCCCACCTATTTCCCTTTTTAAAGCTGAAAACCAAGTGAGGTTATTCTCTCAGCATGAGTGACGTTATCAAAGGGAAAGTATTTAAATCGCAGTTTAGAAAGGAATGCTATATTTATATTGGTTATTCAGGGTTTCCATGTCGTTCATAGGATATACACCTCATAGTATGGGTACTAGGTTAAAACGTTTCTTGATTTCTTCTTAGTAAAATACCTTATACATACAATGAAGCCTGAACTGGTCTGTTAATGAGCATAGAATCCCACAATTTACTATGGCTCTTACCCTGCGTTGCAACCACAATCAACGGGATCTCCACTATATTGCGATGGGTGTTCAGCTGGCTGTAGTTCCGATAAACCTCCTGGAAACTGTTCTCGTTCTCCAGGCTGAACACCAGGATGACTCCATCCACCCAGCTGCAGAACTGCAGGTCCGGGTGGGGAACAAGGGAGGAGAGGAGGAGATCAAGCACCACGGAGATGTGTGAGATGCCACCACTGGCCTATCTAAAATCGAGCTGGAGCACAGGTGCGCCGAGGGACACACCTGTGCGTCGGGTGGTCCCGCCTCCTCCCTGATCAGCAGCAGCTGGCTCTGCCCCTCAACCAGGACCTCCTTCTTATACCGTCCCCCTGTCAAGTGAACAGAAGGGTTGTCAGTGTGGGGCTACCCCTGGGCGGGGCCTGTCAGGGTCTGAACTGCCCCTGGGTGGGGCCTGTTGGGACCTGGGCAGGGCCTGTCAGGGCCTGGGTGGGAGGCTGGGCTGCCCCTGGGTGGGGCCTGTCGGGGCCTGGGCTGCCCCTGGGCGGGGCCTGTCAGAGGCTGGGTGGAGCCTGTTGTGGCCTGGGTGGGGCCTGTCGGGGCCTGGGCTGCCCCTGGGCGGGGCCTGTCAGGGGCTGGGTGGAGCCTGTTGGGGCCTGGGTGGGGCCTGGGCTGCCCCTGGGCGGGGCCTGGCCAGGTACGTACCATCCGGGGATTCCACAGCCAGATAGGAGCCCGTCATGTACCAGTGCACCAGCGCTGACTTCCCACTGCGCAGACTGCCAAGCACCCCCTGCATGGACGTAGACTCATGAGTCCGGCCCCCCTGGCACAAGGGAGGGGGACGAGAGGACACACCCCACAGGCAAAGCCTCCATGCTCCTCCCAATACATTTAATTAGCTTTGAAACTGTTCTTACTCATTTTTGTGAAATAACAAAATTATCCGCAAGCTTAATTTATGTACATGGGGAGAGGGAGGGGGGGACACTGTCACATAGTCACACTAAATTATACACTTATTGTGCAGCCTGCAAATTAGCTCATCTGCTACTAAATTCAATTACACTCAGTTGCATGTATTTATATATAGTTGCTTTTCCTGTGTGGTTGCCCCAAACACTGGCACTTACTGTACTGACACACACCAGTTTAACGTGCCAACTGAAAGGGCAATGGATGGGTACTGGATGGATGGCTGACACTGCACTTTGGACCCCAAGCTTCGCTATCATGAGTGTGTCTTTAAAACCGGAGACCAACATGGGATACAGTATGTGAAAACTAACACATTCTCCATTCTCATGTTTGTGCAAATCGCAAATAAAGTTCAACCTCATTTAATTTCAAAGCAAAGGCTAAATATGAAAGGAGAGGAAATAAAACTCCATAGTGTCAAAGGAGAGAAAAGCTCTGTGGGGTCCCAGGCCACCCCTCCATCCAGCCCCCTGTGGGACCGCTATCAATAAACAGGGCAGAAAGCGGCAGGTCTTTTTGCGTAGCTCTGCCTTCTGTCACGCCGTCTGTGGGTCTCTCTTTTTCACATGAAGCCGACGGGGACGACGGGGCCGCCGCTCACCAAACGAAGCTCTTGGACGGAGCGGCTCAGGGTCCATTCCTGACTGTTGGTGCAAGCCGCTGGAAAAAGGACAGGCAGTCAGTGAGGGAGGCCTGAGAGAGCCGCAAGGGAGGAGCGTTCATTACTCTGAGGAGAACATCACCTTCTGCATTTACACAACACGTGCTTCTACAAACCATTTTAGAGAAGTCTGAAATGCAAAAATGAAATTTATAATTGTATGCTTTAGATTAGTGTGGAAAATAATATTTATATATTTACACATAAAAATATGTTTCCATGTATCCATCCATCAAACCATCCATCCATCCATCCATCAAGTGGCAGCCACTCAATGTTTACTGAGTGTCACTAATAAAATAGCGCAAGCTAACAGCAAAAAGTTGTCTTAACCTGGGCACTGCCCGTACATGTGTACACACACAGATTACAGTCCAGTCCATCACAGGACACACTCAAAAGCCATTTCGATAACTTTTTGGGGGGGGGGAGTAGACATGAGGAGAACATGCTACCTCTGTACACGCTACCTCCATACATGCTACCTCCGTACACGCTACCTCCATACATGCTACCTCCATACATGCTACCTCCATACATGCTACCTCCGTACATGCTATCTCCGTACATGCTACCTCCGGGGCACAGGAGTCAAAGCCACAGCCCTGAGGATGTGAGACATCGTGCTGCCCACGTGCTGCCCTAAGCGTACATGCAGAAATGCCAGCCTAAGCACAACAGGAAGGTCTGCAGTTCGGAATTCCATCAGACAGAAGGTCACATAGCTAGAGAAAGGTATTCAACAGCCACCTGCTAACAGCTAATTACAAATGCGAGCCCACAGACACAGCTGGCCCTTATGGCAGGAAAAAAAAAACAAAAACAAAAGTCTTTCAAAGTCACGGTGTGTTTATGGGTACTTTTCTCCCGTGCAGAATGGCGCTTGGCTTTGGCAGTGACGTGAATCGCCCCATATGGGTCCTCTCACAGGCCCAGATGGCTCTCAGCAGGGGCCCAAGGAGAAGCGGGGGGGAAGGTAAACGACAGCGGAGGAAGAGGAGGGCCGAGGAGGCGCAGATTAATTGCACGGACTCTGTGGGGCAGCAGCCGCGAGACCCAGGTTCATTAGCAGCTCTGTGCCTGGACTGTGGGGCACCGTGGCACGGTTCGGCCCCCGTGATCGTACACGTACAGCAGTGCGAGAAAATGGGCAGGAAAAAAAATGCACAGGGAGCACTGCAGTTTCTGTCCGGACGTTTACATCCTGCACAGCTGACGGCTGGGGAAGTTCACCTGAACCGTGTCGACCTCCCTCTACAACAGCCTGTCCCGTGCCGGCAAGATGCAGGGAAGTGACCTGACGCCGGGCGGAGCTGCTCTTTGCTGTCACGTGCGGGATCACAACATGGGAGACACATCCACAGGTGCCGGCGGCCTCTTGCGCAGCATCTGGCCTTTTAGATGCCACTCACAGCCTAATCCCCATTAGCCCAGGGGTCTGGATACTGACGAAGATGCAAAATTAACTTATATACCACATTCACAGAAAAACAGGTTCATGTAGCTAAACCACAGCCGCTGTCTCACAGGATCCCTGCGTCAGAGGTTGTTGCGAAACAACAGGCACATATACATCATTTCCCTTACTGTAGAGGTATTCAAACTGTGGTGCGCAAATAAATTTTGGGGGGGGGGGCAGGGGCAGGTTAGGAGAAAAAAAACAGAGAACTGGGTGGGGTTTGAGGTAGGGGCAGCTCTATTTCGAAATTATAACCGTCAGAAATATAAAAGATTTGAGCTCATTATACACATTATATGATGCTAAAAAATAAAAAGTAATGGCACCAAGTCAGTGTGTGTATGTCTGTTGGGGGGGCGAGATCAGCACAAATACATCAGTCCTGGGGGGGTCCTATCAAAAAAAATACTACTGCCTTACATCCATACAGTTGCAGATGAATGTAAACTGTACCCAGAGGACTAATGTGAAGCTACATTCAATGGGGGGGGGGGGGCTTAACCAGCCTGCTCAGCCGAGATCCTTCAAACAGGTTGTGTAGTACACAGGAGGAAAGAGAGTAGGTGGGGGGTGGGTTGGGGAGGGGGTAGCCAGATCCACCCCAAGCGTGATCTCTGCCACCTCAATGTTCCCCCCCTTATTTAATGTGACACCTTTTATCCAGAATGACAAACACATAGATCCATTATTACTGACAGCTGCCTTTAAGGACACTACACTACAGTACAGTACAGCAGGCATGTCTGTGTGATTAGAAAACTGCTTCCAAAACACACCGGCTTGACCCTTAGATACGGTGATAATGGCAGGTCAGCTTGCAGACACGGAGGCTCTCATCTCCGTAACATTAATAGATCCTTCTTCCCTTGGTCTCAGGGGACAGGAATTTCGATTCCTTTACGCTCCCCCCACCCCCCACCATCCCGTCCGTTCCCGTCTCTCTCTCTCTCTCTTTCTCTTTTTTTTTCAGCTTCACACTACCATCCAACAGGCATCTCTTGCAACCCTGTTGCCATGACAACACTTCCTCCGGCAAGCTTCTCGCACGTCCAGAAGACGAGCGTGTGGAAGGTAGAGCCCGTGCAGACAGCCAATTGACGTGCTCGCACGAGAAAGGGAAATACATGTCACATAATGTGTGTGTGTGTGTGTGTGTGTGTGGGGGGGGGGGGGGGGTCGCTGAAGATGGTCATAATAAAACCATTACAGTACCTATATTCCCTCATTGCTGCCGCACACCGAAACAACACACAGCTGGGGACAGATGGACATTAATGTGGAGGTGAGCTCCTTCCTATGCTCCCCGTCCTCCTGTCCTCCTCTTTCACAGCACACAGCAGGACAGCGCCATCACCTCCTTCCTATGCTTCCTGTTCTCCTGTCCTCCTCTTTCACAGCACACAGCAGGACAGCGCCATCACCTCCTTCCTATGCTCCCCATCCTCCTCTTTTAAAGCACACAGCAGAACTGCGCCATCACCTCCTTCCTATGCTCCCCGTCCTCCTCTTTTACAGCACACAGCAGGACAGCGCCATCACCTCCTTCCTATGCTCCCCATCCTCCTCTTTCACAGCACACAGCAGGACAGCACCATCACCTCCTTCCTATGCTCCCCGTCCTCCTCTTTTACAGCACACAGCAGGACAGCACCATCACCTCCTTCCTATGCTCCCCATCCTCCTCTTTCACAGCACACAGCAGGACAGCACCATCACCTCCTTCCTATGCTCCCCGTCCTCCTCTTTTACAGCACACAGCAGGACAGCACCATCACCTCCTTCCTATGCTCCCTGTTCTCCTCTTTCACAGCACACAGCAGAACTGCGCCATCACCTCCTTCCTGTGCTCCCCATCCTCCTCTTTTACAGCACACAGCAGAACTGCGCCATCACCTCCTTCCTATGCTCCCCGTTCTCCTCTTTCACAGCACACAGCAGAACTGCGCCATCACCTCCTTCCTATGCTCCCCGTTCTCCTCTTTCACAGCACACAGCAGAACTGCGCCATCACCTCCTTCCTATGCTCCCCGTCCTCCTCTTTCACAGCACACAGCAGAACTGCGCCATCACCTCCTTCCTATGCTCCCCGTCCTCCTCTTTCACAACACACAGCAGGACAGCGCCATCACCTCCTTCCTATGCTCCCCGTCCTCCTCTTTCTCAGCACACAGCAGAACTGCGCCATCACCTCCTTCCTATGCTCCCCGTCCTCCTCTTTCACAGCACACAGCAGAACTGCGCCATCACCTCCTTCCTATGCTCCCCGTCCTCCTCTTTCACAGCACACAGCAGAACTGCGCCATCACCTCCTTCCTATGCTCCCCATCCTCCTCTTTTACAGCACACAGCAGAACTGCGCCATCACCTCCTTCCTATGCTCCCTGTTCTCCTCTTTCACAGCACACAGCAGAACTGCGCCATCACCTCCTTCCTATGCTCCCCGTCCTCCTCTTTCACAGCAGCTCTCTGCATTCTGTTTAATAATTTATGCGCAACGCAACGGATTATTCAGTATCTATTTTGACCGCGTCGCTCGCCCGCCAGCGTCTGTTCCACACTAATTTATGCACCGGCTTTATTTCCCTCCCTCTCCTTTGGCATCGCTACAGCCCTAAGTACCATCTATCAATCTCTCCGTCTCCTGCTTCCGTCTCCCCAGCTCGTCTCTCTCCCACGGGCCGGACACCACCGGAAGCCTGAAGTCCTTCTGCTGTGATTCCATTCCGGCATTCAGCTGTAATTCCATTTCCCTTGGTGCTGACGGGTTAGATGTTGGTGCCGGGGGGGGGGCAGCCTTGCAGAAAGCCCACGTGTGTTTTTTCGGTCCCTGTCTGGGTCAAACTGAAACTGCTACCTATCCATCTGTTACATAAGTTATACATCAGCACAGGGGGCCATTGTACGGTTTGACCCTTGGGGGGGGGCTTGGCGCTGAGTAGGGTTGCCACTTCCAATCAGATGAAACACAGATGCCGAGGGGGGGAGGGGTGTTATAAAATTTATATGAAATGTGCATGAAAATGTAGAACAAATCACTGAATGGATTTAGAAAAATCATTTTTCATGGGGAGCTGACACAAAAAGCACGACGGCTGAAGCGTCCCTCTAAACAGGGTCTTGAATCGCTTTCATGGCATTTCTGGGCCGTGGTGCCCCTGAAATACAAATGAAATGAGGTGAAAGATGCCTTAGTACTGCACCAGAGGCTCCTTATCAGGGAATTTCTCTCTCCAAAGCTTCTACCTAAAAACATCACAGCCTTTAAGTCAAGTAAAGCTGACCATTAAATCCCAACAGTCTAAACCCTCCCTTCAAACTGTTGGTATCAATATTTCCTTTCAAATTCATTGGATCAATTACTATCTGATTAAATATAACAAAATCACCATTTATAAAACAAACTCTGGCTAAAGTAACTAATTATAGCCCATCTAAGAGATGAACATCCTCTGTAAAATAAAGTCGCATTGTGTACCACTATCTTTCTAAGAGATTCTTTTGCAAAATTTAGAAGAATGTTCTGGAAAGCGCTGCCGGCGCTTAGTTAGTGCACCTGACGTCGTGGTTCTGCTAAAAGATGTGTGCAGAATCCGCCAAGCAGACATCCATCCATAGACACAGAGAAGGTCTGGGAGGGGCCTTGCCCGTAAATGTCATCTGTACCACCTTCTTTCAGATGTCCCCATCTTCTCAAGACCTTTAAAACTCTAAAGAACCAATCAGGACTGGGGAGGAACTAAAATAAACCAGGAATCCCCAATAAGGAAAGAAGGAAGAGTTGAGTAGCGTAACTGGAATTGAGGGAAGGGCTAAAATTGGAGGCTTACCTTCCTCTTCACTGGATTCCCGCTGCAAAGGGCTATAGAGCGGGGTAATAGTGGTGCTGCTGGTAGGGACCGTGGTGCTCTTGGTGAAAATGCCGCTAATGAACTTCAGCATCTTGTGGTCACGGCCGGACGCGCGCTGTGGGTGACCGTACGCCGCCTCGCTAGCCGCGCGGCACTCCTTTCCCCGCCGCAGGTCCTCGGACAAGGAGTTCAGGTCACTGTTGTCCAGGGTGCGGCTCTTACCTTTGCGGGGGGGCTTGATGACCTGGCCGGCCGGGCCCGGCAGGGAGGCGGAACCAGCCTTCAGTCTTTCGGGACGAGGGGCATCGCGTGTAAACGACCCTCTTCCCCCCATCACATTGCCACCGTGAGCTCTCGCCTTCTCTTCGGTCCCCATCCATGACCCCCGGTTGAGTCCCAAGGCCATGACTGCCTCCAAAGCGCTACCCACATCGCTGCCCAAGTCCTGGGAAAGGGCGGGGGCGCTTCCTCTGGCCTCCTGCCAGCTTCTATCACCACGCTGGGCTCCTGGTAGGTCCATCGGCCTCTGGCTGAGTCGCAGAGGGATGGCACACTTATTTGGGGTGCGATTCTGAGATCCCACGTCCACAGACCTCCAGGGTGGCACTGGTCCCAGTGGGGCTTCCGGGGTCCTGTCTGCACCCCTCTGGACCTCTGCTTCCCTCCCTCTGGCCTCCAGCCAGTCAACTCCAGGGCCCTGATCTGGGGTCTTATGACCGCCTCCTGGAGACACTCTCTCCACCACAAACCTCCTCTCTTTGAGAAGTTTGTCCTTTTCTCTCTCTGCCCCGCCAAAGCCGTCTTCCCCTTCCAACTCTGCATGGGGCCTTTCTCGGCGACGTTCAGAGGAGGGCATATCTCTTCCCTCCATGGACCCCCCAGGCCTGCCCCCATGGCCCTCTCCTTTTCCAGGGGCCCTGGCTTCATCCTGCTGGTCCGCATCCTTGCCCAGAGCCTCAACCTTCACAAGCGTGAGGGAGATGAGGTAGGTCGTGCGTCGCTGCTGTGCGCCGGCTTGGCTCATGTGGTCACACTTCAGCAGGCAGACCTTCTGAGCCGGGAGATGTGGGAAAACTCATAGTGAGGAGGAACTGGACTGGAATGGTCAGCTAGATAGATAGCTTGACAGTCAGCTTGTTCAGAGAGGTCTGAGGAGGATTCAAATCCAAAGTGAACATAGGACACGGATTATCCTGAAGTTACTCCACATCCATCATGAAACAAGACTGAAGGATGACGGACAGGTGGAGAAAAAGAATGATCTTCACTGAAATGTTGGCCCATAAGAAAAGAGGTAAGAAAAAGAGGAGGTGATTCACCCTACGCCCCCACCCTTGGTTTGCCTTATTCTTAAGTTAAACTTTGTCATGGTTTGTTGTTCTTGAGTATTGACTCCTCCAGTCCCTCTTTTGTTAATGCATAAATTCCCCTAATCTGTCTTCTGTCCTTCCAAGAGGGTCTCCTTCTCCTCCTAAAACTATGACTATAATCTGCCTTTTCTGTTTTCGCGCATCATTATTTCACACTACCCCTCTCCTTCAGCTGAATTTTTTTAAGTGCTGGTTCAGATACTCCCTTTTGATTATGAATTGTAATCCACATAGAAAATTATTCAAAATAAAATAACATCGAAATTCCAAAGCGAGAAAACACTCAGACCCACTTTTTTTTTAGAAGCTTTAAGTATCGGCGAAAAATAATCGGCAGAAACAAAGAAGGTGGCGTAACCAAGGAATCACCTAAAACGACGCGGTTACGGGGATCCATGTCCAACGTGCTCCCATAGCTAGGAGCTGTAAACACGCTTGTCTACACGCACAACGCCAGCATCCGTCCTCATCGTGCCCAGCCACAAGGAGCGTCTTCCCGTATGATCTGTGACAAAGCATCTATCCTTCCCAGATGATGGAAGTGAGACGCGGAGCTGCACAGGGAGTGGATCGCAATGGGAGGGCGGGGGGGTGGGGGGACAGGAGTGGGTGGCGGAATTCAAAAGGTGACATTCCCAAGCAGAAAGAGAAGGACGGCTGCTTCACGCCGGCGTGCCCATCCTCCGCGCCGTCTCCACTCCCAGCGTCGTCGCGGCGATTAATGAGTCGCCGGGGTCCGTCCGTGAAAGTGCCGCCACACTCGATTCCTACGCCGACAAGCCCCACAGCCCGGATTCCCAAGAGACAAGAGCACAGCTGGTCTGGGACCAGAGAGACAAGCTGAGAAAGAAGAACAGGAATCTGACGGAGAAAGAGGTGTCTGTGATGAGCCTCTCCTCCGAGCTCTCCGCTTGCCTACCAGTAATCCTCCTCTTTATTCCAATCTCTCTCTCTCTCTCTCTCCCCACTCTCTCTCTTTCGCTCTCTCACACACAAAGCAGTCTCCAGGCAGTCCCTGCTGCCTCTCTCTCTCCCTCTCTCACACAAGGCAGTCTCCAGCCAGTTCCTGCTCTCTCTCTCCCTCTCTCTCTCTCTCTCTCTCTCTCTCTTTCCCTCCGTCCTCCCTCTTCTCCTCTCTCCCAAAAAAAAGGAGGAGGAGATGAATGATGCAATGAAGAAGAGCAAGGAGATCAAACGTCAGGACCTGCAAATAAGCAAGTGAATAGAAAGTGAGGGAAAAAAAGATGAATGATGACAATGGAGGAAAAGGGACACCAGGGGGACAAAAAAGCCCCAGGGTCGAGGTAGAAGGACGGGGGGGGGGGGGGGAGGAGGAGGTGAAGGGAAGGCTCCCCCCTTTGCTGCTGCATCACCAGCAGCCTCTAACTGCTCCAGAGACAAAGTGTCACTCGACCCTTTTCACTCCCTTTTCACCGACAGTGTTTGGCATGTTTTAGGCATCCCCAGCGACGCCCCCGGCCCCCACCATCTCTATTGCCCCCCCCCCCCAAAAGTATGTTCATCCCCCAGCCTTTTGATCTGTTTGCCAGTGTGAGTATGTTCGTGAACAGAAGCAATCAGTAGTGATCCATGCTGTCAATGGGGATAAGGACAGTCGGGGGGGGGGGGGTCTGCTCACTAGCGCCCCCCTCAGGATAGCAGGAGGCCAGTAGCGCATATGGGTGAGGGATCCTCATGTGTGACCTGAGTGGAGATGGACCTCGATATAGTGTGTGTGTGTCTGTGTGTGTGTGTTCTGTGTGTGTCTGTGTGTGTGTGTGTGTGTGTGTGTGTCTGTGTGTGTGTGTGTGTGTGTGTGTGTGTGTTTGTGTCTGTGTGTGTGTGTGTACACGCTCATGCACACTGAGGATGGCTTTTATTTTATTTATACAGAGGGGGAGCAGCCCCGACACACAGCCCTGCATGCCATGCCCTTCGTTTAAAGGGGGGTCACCCCTCGTACCAACACACCCCCCCTCCTCTCCCTCCTTTCCCTCCACAGCCCCAGTCTACTTCTGCTGTCCCTTCAGCTGCTGTTTTCTGGCCCAAGATAAACACACCTCCTGTGATTCAAAACTGGGTCCGGCCCCCTCATGGGCATCACATCTTGTTTATTTATCTCTAAACCTTTTTTTTATTATTTATACCCAAGGGAACAACAATGCCCTGTCACTGGTGCTGTGCTCTTATAGCCATCCAACATGATGGCCGCAATGGTTTGTAGAACAGAAATTCTCGCTATTTAGCATGTTATGATTCATTTGTGTATATTCTAATAGTAAACTGTGTCTTTATTGTTTATTGTTATTATTATTGCAATTATTTTTATGAAACTTGTTTTATTCTATATTCTCTGTATTTTATGGCTATATGCTTTATTGTACAGTATCCTTGGGTGCTAGAAAGGCGCCTTTTAAGTAAAATGTATTATTATTATTATACATTTTTGCTACACTGATAAATAACTTTAAATATATTGTGTGATGGCCTAAGATTTTGCACAGTACAATATGTGTATATTAATATTTATTAGATAGAAAGACAGGCAGAATTTTAATATCATTCCTTTTTATCTTGTTTATTTCTTATTAATAGCACATTACAAAATAATGCATTGCACACTAAGAAATAGGGAGGTCTGTCATATTCAGTGAGTCTTTCATCAGAAATGGAGGAGGAGAGATTGCATAAATGCAAAATACACACAACTCCACGTGGTGGGTGTATGGTGGGGGGGGGAAGGCTCCCTGCGGGCCCCCAGGTCACTCCTCCTAGGTCATGTGGCTCCTTCCAGCATGCAAATGAAATAAGGCAAGACAGCTCACATCTGCAGTGAATTATACGCCTCTCCCACAGCTTGCTCGCTTCCATCGAAACAGTCAATAAGTCATATGTGTGTGTGGCTACAGTTCAGCAGCCCAGCAGAGTTTGGGGGGGGGGTTTCAATATAGCACTGGTGATGTCACACCTGGCTTCCCCACCCAGTGGTTCACATGCAGGAGTAACCGGGGCGTCTGACAGTCAGAGACATTCTGAGAGGCCGCCATGTTTTAAAGAGTGCCTTCAATCGGAGGTAGGTACAAGGGAGAGAGCTGTGAATCTTCCAAATCACATCCACATCCCCAGCATATAGGTCAGGGGTCTCTAAGTGCAGTCCTGGAGAACGCGGGCCCTGCACGTTTTTGGGCTTCCCCTCATTTAACACCTGAGGTTTCGTGGAACAGGGAAATAACTAAGCTCTGCTGGGCTGGGGCTCTGCGGGACTGGGGCTCTGCGGGACTGGGGCTCTGCGGGACTGGGGCTCTGCGGGACTGGGGCTCTGCGGGACTGGGGCTCTGCGGGACTGGGGCTCTGCGGGACTGGGGCTCTGCGGGACTGAGGATGAGCACTTTATCTTCTAGGAGCTACAGACCTCTGAGGTCAGACTGGGTTTGCTCTGGGCTGTACTGAGTCTATAAACATACAATCTAAGCAAGATGGGTTCAGGTTTAGAGAGATGGACCACAAGTGCATAGCTAGCTGAGGGAATGAGACTGCTACTGTGTACTAGAGACCGATCTCTGCGCCGTATAACATGCTACACGTTCCTTTCCTGCAAAATGGCGGGTCTGGCTGCTAGCTGGTACACTTATTAACTTGCACTTATTTAGCAGATGCTTTTATTCAGAGCACTGCACATTTTTGAGAAACGCTGTCCCAGGAGCAACTGGGGGTCAAGGGCCCAGTGGTAATATCACTCTGCTGACCCTGGGATCTGAACCAGTGATGGTTTGACCATGTAGCGACCTGAGCTAAGCTTCCAGCAGGGTATTGGTTTGAGCTGACTACAGTCAACTATGAGCAGGTGATTGGCCACAAGATGACACAGCAGTGGAGACCACCTGGGGTGGGGGGGGGGGGGGGGGCAGGGCTGTGGTGTGTGAAGTGTGGGGGTTATAGGAAGAGAAGCTGGAGAACGACAGCTGAATCGGAGGTGATGGTTTGGCCAGTAAACAGGGAAAACGCTGCAGCAGGAACTGGATGGTAATGTGGTAACAAGGCCTACAGTGTTAAGCCCCTCTTGATGCAGGGGGGCCAGAGACGGAATGGGCCAGCCAGTCACAGGCTTGGCTCACTCCAAAGCTAGGCAAATGCCAACCAATCAAAATTAGAGTTTTTAGTGATTGTAAATAGGAAGGAAGCCAGACAAAAAAAAAAAAGAATCCTGTGGCCCAACCTACATCCTTGAACTAGAGCAGCAGCGATTCAAGGGACTCTGGAGGCCCTGGGCAAAAAAAATTCATGGGGCCCCCAACTCACCCTCCCCCAACATAGTAAAATTGATTACCATTATTTTAGAGTGAAATCTAAATTAATAATATCAACAAAGTGAATATAAGAAACGCAAGTCCTTTATTTTCACTTTTGCGAAAAATGTAATACACAAATAAAGCAGATGCGTTGTTGAAATGTGCCATGTAATCAGCCACCCTAGAGGGCCCCCCCCCTCCCAGCCGGGGGCCCCTGGCCGTTGGGTGTCTTGTCTGTCTTGTCACTAAACTGAAGAACCAGATCACAGGTTTAAGGTCAGCTGGTGAATGCAGCTGTGCTATTGCTTCTGGCCCAGATCTGCTATGAATAAATTTATATAAAACTAAATTAAATTAAATTAAATTAAATTAACTTGACTGAAATACACTTCCTGTAAATCAATTGCATGATCAGTCCTCGGAAGTAAGACTGTAGTAGAGAGACAGAGAACTAAGTAGGAAAACATACAAGCAAGTGAATGGTGACCACTGACAGGGACCGTAGAAAAAGGGATTAGCAGATATATTTAAAAAAAAATACACAGAAGGCTTGGTCAGAGAAAACCATGGAGAAGCTGTGAAAAATGTAGGGCAGTGCTATCTTGCACAGGGAGGAAGTGGGTTTAAGAACTGTTGAAGAGTAACAGGAAATAAGCCAAAATTTAGCAGGTCCTACTGTCATCAGCGTAGGCAGCCCACCCCTTAACTGAGGCAACCCATAATTACACCAAATAAACACGGTAAATCAATATAAGCAGTGACTTCATGGAAATATCCAGTGCTCTGTGATAAGGGATCATCAAATAAGTCCTGCAGAAAGACGTTTGCACTGCTCTGTTATTAATGCTATTGGAGTTCAAAGAGAATTTGTTATCAAAAGCATCTCAAAGCAGGTTCACGTTATGCAATTTGTAGCATTCAGTTACACTAGGGTTTGATTGGATACCATAAAGTGTATGTTAAAATACAGACATATCTTTATATACCAGCGTAACATTAACATCATAAGGTGGTCCATCTGAAAATACCAGGCCAATTCACTGTTGTGCAAACCTAAAAATGCCGGTAATATTACTTGTACTTGAATGATGTGGTGAAGCTTCACTTTCACATAATGTAGCACTCAAATACACTTTAAAATCAGATTCAGAAATCCCTGATCATTAATGTAATTAAAACGATCTATCAATCTATATTACTATCAAAAACAAAAGATAAGCATCCACATTCTGCTCTCCTTTTGCTGCAGACAGGATGTCAGATATCTGAAATTACTGCGGTAAAGGTCACGTGTTGGTTTTTTCCTCTTACGTATACCACTTAGGTTTTGGACTCAGGATATTTAACGTCCTTCATGCTATTTTAACTATTTCCGATATGAAGCTTTGCTCCAGTTCACACCATTGCGTGTATGATGAATACTTCAGTCTGTGATGCATATCTGAAAATAAGAGTTTCACTCTCATAAAAATATCTCTAAACTGGTAAATGTCAAATGAACCAAAAAGAAGCATAAAGTGTAAAGTGACCAGCAGCCAGGTTAAGTGCTCTGTCGATAGCTGGCCTCCGACCTTTTTTACATTTAAATGTTTCAAGCAGTTAGCAAGTGCTGCCAGCCACACAGCATCTCAGCCGTTCGGGCACACATCAAATGGCATTTCCTGTTCAAGCAGCATCGCTCATGGCATTTACCTATAAATTAACGTGTCGATTGCTGATTTTCGTTACTGAATAATCGCTGAGCTCTATCTGTGGCCCGTACAAACTTAACGTGACATTGACCCAAAGACCCACTATAATACAAAAAGTACCCCAGACAAAAATTCATTTTACTGCAATAACAAAAGAGACTGACCACTCCATATCATCCACTTACATCACGAGGAAATTGGGCTAATGCATCAGTTTAAACAATAATGTATTTTAGCCAAATATATTAAAATTAAAACTGAACGTGTGCAAATACAAGGTTACAATTGCTGAGCCACTAAGTTATACGTCTCAATCCGCTGGCAAACACGCGGCGGCGATCCATGACACTATGTTGTATTTTGTCACACATCCCGGGGCACAATCCTCATAATATTACGAAAGAGGACCTCGTGACACGGCGCGCTCTCACCTTGGACGCTGTGCAGGTGTAATTGTAAAGTACTGCGAAGCTCTTGGTCGCCAACTCGCTCCAACTGCTTGAAAATTTTCTTGATGGTAGTTTTGGCACTTTCGTGGCGTTTCACCTCCGCACGAATGGCACTCGAATGTGCTAATTTCATGTTATTCATCTTGATTCAAGGACGGAACCAAAAAATCCACCTGCGCCCACCAAAAACCCGGCAGACAGTCCCACGAACAGCATCAATCAAAACATTAAACGACAGCAATTGTAATAAAGGTTAAAGGATTCCTGATCCTGACGACAGTATCGGTGAACGCACTTCCTGATTGTAACGAGCATTCCGATTTCTGCGAGTGACTTTCTTTAGTTTCTTTTGAAGAGCACATGAAACTGTGCGGATGCTTAGACCTACCTTCTCTAAAAGACGGAAAACAAACATTCGCAGATTTCTAACTTTGGTGCGGGGGTATTTGCAATAATAAACTGAAATAAAGCTATTATGTGTCGTAGTATGCCAAAGTATTATTTGATTATCAAGATGGATTGATATCATTGCTTACTGATCTATATATATTTTCTCCCTATTCATTTACACTGTCATAAAGTAAGGGCAATTCTAGGTCTCTAGCCAGTGCGATCATCATTTCATTTTATAAAAATTATTATTTTTTTAGATTTAAAATATAGGCCTACACTATGATATTTATCAGATCTAATGTAAAGTGATATTATACTTAAAAAAAACCTTCAGATGCATAACTGTAAATACTGGCCTGCTTCATATTTTATATACAGAAAAACAAAGTTTTACTCTGTAACTGGTGACGGAACAGGTTGAGAATACTAATTTAACCATGAAAGGTTATAAGGTTTTGTTTTTAAAACGTTGCATACTGTCACCACCTTCTGGAAAGTAATAATAACTACTCCATACATAATTAAATTGACCATGACCGGTGAAAAAGAGTATCCATATATTTTGCACTTTCCTCCGTGTGTTTATTTGATAGTATTATGACATGGAAATCTAAACATAGGGCCTAACTGCATTTTTGTTAAAGCTGAATGGATCCGTACGCCCTTAATTATCACGGTATTTTTTTTACAATGTGATACCCTTAAAAAGGCGGCAGTTAGAACTATCTAACAATGTGACTGGTAGAATGGGGGTTTTATTCATTAGGGAGATTGAAAGGAGCGTTTCCGCGTTAGGATCGCGAACATCCGTAACCAACAAAACGGGCGCCGGACGGGCGTTTTTCAGACTATAGACGGGATTATAAGTGGCGAGAGAAAACAAAACGCAAACTTTCATAAAGACCAACACAAGAGACAGACCAACGGAATGAGTTCACTCCTCACGTGCTTTCACCCCGCCCAAGACTTCCACCCCCCCACATGCTCGCAGTATTAGAGTGCTTGAGTGTTAGTACACTTACTCACCGTGATTAATTCCTCAACCAACGATACTCTTCTTGTTATTTCAACCCAGTAAGTAAACTCTACCTTTATAAGGCTTGGCTTCAGCTGTGGACCAACCAGGATTTTTCTTGACTGACTTGGCTGGAGTACGGGATGTTTTTACGGGTTTTTGTTCTTTTGGGGTCATTGTATTTTTTTAAAAAAGTATCAAAATATAGTTTTTCATACATGACTTTCTGTTTTTTAGTTTTAATTTGATTCGTTTCAAGTTGTCATACTGTAGGTGTTCCTTAAAAAATCTAACAGGGTCACCTTCAGTCTATGATTAAATTAAGGTGCATATACTGCATTTTGATTTACATACACACCCATTAAAGCTGTTATGTCACATGACCACACAAGCCACCTCAAACTCCAATACAGCATCTGCTTGATTTTACTTAGTGGCTGTGAAAATCTTGCTTGTTCAGTTCTTATGTTAATTGCTGGGAAGGTCAACCTGTACATGTCCCTGGCAAAGCTCGTCTGTGTCCATGCCAAAGTGTTTTAACTGCTACTTTGCATGTTGATCAAAATGTCTATTAGAATTCAACTTGGTGTTGACCCCTGGTTAAGTGTGATGTTCAATGTTTAGTTTAAATCCTTTACCAACTTGGTTTTAGATTTAAATAAATCAATAAAGAAAAATTACACTGAACTATAGTGGTACCTCAGAACTCAGATTTAATCCGTTCAGAACTCCGGATCGAATCCTAAAAAGTTCAAGTTCTGATCGAATTTTCCCCATAAGAAATAATGGAAAACCAATTAATTGGTTCCCGGCACCAAAAAATTACACATAAATATGTTTTTTTTTTAGCATTTAAACACAAAATGAACCGGATAAAACAAGAAGAGCATATACTGTACTAAAGACATCTAAGCACATTTATCAAAATAGTCATTTTTAAAGTAAGAAAATAAATGTATCCAAACAATGTGTGAAGTTAAAAAAAACAATGTGTCCTGCCCCAATCGTTTGCTCCTTCCGTGTGCCACGCCCTCTCGTTAACCCCGTGTGGAATCCCTGTGTGATCAGCTGTTTCTGGTTGTTGTCATTAGTCCTCTGTATTTAGTCCGCGTTTCAGTTTGTTTCCCCAGTCCGGTCATTGTATTGTCCGTCTGCGGTTTGCCTGCCTTACCTGTAATTAAACCCCGTATTCCCCGATACCCTGACGTCTGCGCCTTTGTCTCCGTTCTGTCCCCGCTCCGCACGACAATATTATTATAATTAAATGTATTAATGGTTTATTATTAATATTAAAATAATTAATAAGAAATCTATTTTAAAATGTATTTTATTATATAATAATAATTACTGTTACTGTCTATCATTGTCTAAATGTATTTTTACTGTCTAAATATATGTATTCAGCTAGTGTAAACATGCATGGTGCTATCACAGGCAATGTGAGGCTGAGATTGAAGCTTTACCCTTTGTTTCTGAGGGACGTGCGGCGTGACTCATTTCCCCAAGCGTACAAGTGATCTTAGGTCGGCATTCATGGTTTAACTTCTGAGATTCAGATCGAGTTCTAGGTAATTTTTTTTCAAACTGGTTGGTTCGACTTTTAAGAAATTTGAGTTCTAATGAGTTTGAGAACTGAGGTACCACTGTACTAACATTTTCTGTAATGTAACTGTTGTGCCATTTTCAGGGAAAATTCACATGGATATCATAATAGTATATAGAAAAAAATGATACTCCCAAAGTCAAGAGATGGACTCTTCACTTCTCTCATAAATTGTCACATTTCATGTGCACAGGCAATGTTGCAAGTGGGCAAGAAAAGCCACATCCTTGACTCATCTGTTTCTTTCAGACAGCTCTTGTGAAGTGTTTGATCACCCAGTTGTTGGACATAGCCAAGGGGATAGGCTGTGCAAACTCAAGCAAGGGAATCAAGTAGCGACAGACTTCTCCCTTGAGCTCTGGACTCTCTTTGCAGGATTGGGCTGGCCGTTGTTGTGCTTGCAAGTCCTTTATAGAAGAGGGGAGAATCCTGAGGTCCAGGCTCAGGTCGCTTGTCGACGAGAAGCTAAGTTGTTTGAAGACTACGTAAAGTTGTCGATAGCTTTGGATAACATAATTCAAGAGTGGCACCAGTCTCAACCCAGGACCAAACCACCCCGGACCAGTCCATTACCAGCAAGCCTTGAGTCAGAGCCGATGCAGTTAGGAAGAACATCGCTTACCCTGGAAGAGAAACAGCAACAACAACAACTGTGCATGTACAGTATTGTGGAGTAGCTGGTCACCACATTCACGCCTCCCCACTATCACGAATCTCCAAGCGAGACATAAAGGTAGGAGCCTCTTCCCGGTTGAACATCATACAGAAGCAAGTAGTAGCTCCAGGCAAATGCAGGTGAGTGATGTGACACTGATCTACTCTGGAGTCGCTGATAACTTTGTCACCGTTAAGTTTGTAGAGAAATTTGCTGTCCCCCTAGTAGGTTGTCCAGCCTTTTAGGGTTCACGTGTGTCTGAATGTACGAAGTTCCCTTCCACTTACATCACAGCAATGGACTTCATTAAGCAACATTTTGGAATACTGGTCAACGACTAGTACACCTCTGTGATGGGGACAGGTCGGTTATGAAATCCATACTGATGCGTGAAACATTGTCTTTGTGGCACTGCAAAGACTCCAAGGTCCCGGCTGGCATCAACATAGGGGTCTTCACTTGATTGCATATGTGACATGCAAGCACATAGTCCTGGACATCTACCAATGAGGGCCACCAAAACTTGCGGTTGATGAGGTTCAAAGTCTGGGTTATTTCCAGGTCACCAGAACAGAAGGAAGTGTGAACCCAGATCCTCAATATAAATTATCAGGAACTGATAATGCCACAGAACACTTTGTTAATGAATGACTGAAAAATGACTGCCGCATTATCTAATCCATAAGGCATCACCAGGTACTCGTAGTGCCCCCTAGTGGTTACGAACACAGTTTACAGTCATCCCCTTCTCTTATATGGATGAGATTGTAGGCACTTCCCAAGTCCAATTTCATGAAAATGGTGGCCTCTCCAATTTGCTCCAGATCTGTCGGGATCAGTGGTAATAGATATCTGAACTTCACGGTAATATTATTCAAGACTCAATCATCTATGCAAGGATGTAGACCCCCATCATTCTCAACAAAAAACCTTAAGGCTGCTAGAGAGTTAGAGGGCCTGATTATGCCTATAGTGAGGGAATCGTGTTTCTACAGCCAGGGAAGTCCTAAAATCACAGGGTCACAAGGAGAAGGTAACTGGATGTTTTCGCAACGGAGGACTGCAGTATACATGGTGATGGGTTGTGTCTGGTGAGGAACCAGGCTGTCCCCTAATGGCTTGCCGTCAAACCCCCGCACTGATAGAGGTTTGGTTAATCGGGGCTAAGGGGACCTCTAGTTTACCAGAATAGTTAATTGACGTTGCCATACAATGGTTATTGAGGATATTCTCACCCAAGTAGATCATGGACTGAAGCCTGGTGGTGGACGAGCTAGACCGGCGGCCCGGAGATGGTCGGCTCGTCCACAGTATAGGCAAAGTCATTGTCGTTCCTCTGGGCTCAGGGATTGCCTGCATGGGTTCCAGTCTTTCCTCTCCAGGGCTTGGCATCCGAGCTCCAGCCATAGCAGAAGCTTGGACAGGTCTCCGCTGTTCCCATTCACCCCCCCTGCAGGCAAGCTTGGTTGGTACATGAGAATTTAGCCCCATACGGTAAGCATTGAGCAGGACAAACTCATTTCATCCACTTCCAGTGGCCATGCTACCTAACACTAAGGCAGAATTGGAAGTGAGGTGATTACCTTGTCTTATCCAGTATCAGCATTCACCGGCATCCTTCCCTAGGAGGGGTGATTGAGCCCCCGCTTTGGAGCCTCTAACAAGCTGGTGTCACAGTGACATACAGGGTTATTTTGATGTGACAATTTCCAAAGGTAACAGAGACATAATAAATTGCATCTTACGTTACATAATTTGGATGTTATCAGAATAGTGATCCAAATACACAGCACATTGCATCAAGAAGCCATTACAGCAATCAGGGTGTCCATCAAACTTATCGGGCAAAGGGAAAAGAGTTACTGGAGAGGTAGAAGACACAGAAGCTGCCACGGTGGCTTGGCTTGATGCAGGAAGGTGGGGCAGACCCTCACTAAATAAATGAACCAAATCATTTATCTGTTCCTCTTGCTGTGCCAGCCTTCTTTCCACCTCTGCTGGATCCATGAACAAGGCAAAGTATTCTGTAATGATGAGGATCCACGTGCAGAGTAGAAGGTGGGTTAATTAGATTAGAAGACAGGAGTTGTGGTTGAGCACAGGCTCAAAGATCTCGAACAATCCAATAGCAAAATGGAGGGACAGGCTCAACGTCGGTAATACGAAGGCAATCCACGAGGCAACCAGAACCAGAGAGACACAAAGGCAAGAATCGAAAATGCAGACCACGGAAACTACAGGTCATGAGCGAGAATACAAGCATGGTCATCCATAACACTCTGTATGCTACAAAACACTCAAGCATGTAATAATGTTCCAATCCGCACTTAAAAATATAGTCCCAATAAGGACTGAACGTCTGGTCAGACTGTTCACTGGAAGTGGCAAGTCTGTTAGGTTACCATAGAAGCCGTCAACAGACACTTGTATTATGAAAACCAAGGAGTTATGCTGATAAGAATGACTGCATATTTATGATTAAAAAGGCACACAAGTTATTATATGAACATATTTAATAAAACATTAAAACACCATAATATAAAAATGTTATTAGGCTGCTGGAACTGTCTGTGCAGTTGCAGGAAAACACCCGCATGACATCTCTGGACTAATAAGAAAACAGTATGTACCAAAGCCAGGGTTAATGTAAATGTAGCGATTGGGCAGGATCACTCGTGGCTGTTCATAACTCCGGGAAGACAATCAGTAAAGGCTGGGTTGTTCAGGAGAAGCTGGGTGTGGTTGCAGTTGATCTGGTGTGAGGGCGTGACACCTCATTTATGTTCATCTTCTTGGGACAAATTAAATCATCTTTCCAACATCATTAAAATTACCAGCATGAAAAATATAAAATGAAAAATCATGGATCTGCAAGCACTGAAGACTATTACCACAGAACTGAATTAACTTTTCCTTCACTAACTAAGGAGTTTTATTGTATCTGTATTGTACATTCAGACAGGGGTGCCCCTAGAGCAAGAGTGACCAATCTTATTTTTGCAATAACCTTTAGATCAGCAGTTAAAATCCAGGTGTGAGGATTCTTCAATCTATCAGTCGACTAATTAGTAATCTAATTAGGGAGATGCAGAGCAAACCCACATACACAGCGGCCCTTTCTGGACAAGCTTGGCCACCCCTGCCCTAGAGATTTTGACCACCATGCATTGGAGGTTCTAGACCATTTCACCCGAGGGGCCAGACTGGGGCAATTTGTTCTGTTGGGGGGGGGGGACAGGTGCATTTGACCTTAATGTCCTCCAAGTATTATTTACATTAGATTGCCAGCATTAAGAAGCAAAAGTCAGTTTTGAACCAATGAGTTATTTATGTAATGCTTTGCAGTTACATTTTACAGTTTTTACAGATATGTAACTCACATTTCGTTAGACTGTCTTGCTTCCACAAGTTAATTCTTTTTTTCCTGTCATTATCTTCGCTTTTCACTAGCTTAAGCCATTCCACCACCCAGCACAGCCGGGCTTACATTTGTGTTCCCAGCGCACATATATAAATGTAAATAATAATAATGGTAATAATAATAATACATTTATTTCGGACCCAAGTACCAAACGTTTTTAGTGGGACCTCAGGGGGGAGCATGCATGTTGACCCCCCAGAACCACCATAAATGCATGGAGCCCCCAAACCAAACCAATCCAATTATGTTCCACATTGTAGGGTCCCATTTTAGGGTCCCCCTACTGCGGACCGTTCACCAGTAATCGAGGGCTTCCCACCTGGCAGCTGTGAGGAGCGGCAGCAGGCTCTGTAGCGGAGCCTAAAGGGCTCTTTGTTCTATGATCCCGTTATCTGCTGTCGTTCATTGGCTCGAATTAATTAATGGATAATGCATACATAATAGAGCTGTCACGATTACTCGAATTAAATTGACCATGTGTGGGGCTGAGTGTGCACCCTGCAATGTGTGGTTGGTACCTGCCTTGCGCAAAGTGCAACATTATATTATATTTTTTATAAAGCAAAAGTGTAAAAACGAACAACAACACAAGGGTTAACGTACCTGTGCTGTTTGGGATAGTCCCCGCTCCCCTCCCCCCCCAAAAAAAAATATACACAATCACATTCCTGTATCAGTTAAGTGTTTTGAAAACGGATCTCTTTCACATTTCACTTAACCTTCTGCCTGTTCCTTTTTTTCCTAAATTGCCGAAGCCTGCTCGCCTCGCGATACTCTTTTTTTCCCCTCGCGAGGTATGTTGAGGTTTAGCCAGTACTGCCAGTATGACGCAGCATTAAATATGAAGGCTAAAAATACAGTTAATTGGTAGATATCAAATCGCAACACTCGTAGAGTAACTAATATAATTCGCCTCACCTAAAACCCACATTTTTTTTAATAAAAAAAAATACGGATACAATTCATTAAATTGGCCTACCCTTGCCAAATGCACAGTTACAAATCATGGAAAACTGTCAAATACCATTTGTCATAGCTGCATATTTTTGGACTATGGGAGGAAACAGGCAAGACATGAGAAGAACATGCATACTCTGCACACAGGGTGTAACCCCATAACCCTGGAGGTGTAAGGTGACGGTGCTACCCAGTGGCACCCATGATTATAATCAAATGGTATGCATTTCATTTTACCCAAACTAAAAATTAAGCTTAAACCAGAAATTTAGCAAATATGCTCAGAATAGGTGTCAAATTCATCCATCCACCACAAAATATCGTATACAGAGAAGTATTGTGATATGCCATTTAATTCAAAATGTATTTTTTAATCAAATACGTTTAAGACGCCCCTCATTAAAATAATACGCATTTTACTTAAGTAAAATTATTTAGGCTGGATGGAAAATGGTTGACGATATGAAGACACAAAACATAACTTAGATATTTGATGACAACAGGCCTTAAAAGAGGCTTGTCATAAATACGTAGTTTGTGATGTATTATGTACTCGCCTTGCACTGCGCATTCGAAAAAAAAGCTTCAGTAAATAAATCTAAAATAACGTAAAAAAAAATCTTCGCGCAATAAAGGAGATGCGAACAGATGACGCGCGGAACAGGCTGCGTGCGGAGGGCGGGGCCTGGGGCTCTGTGACACGCTGACGGCTGCGCCGGACGCGCTGGGCGGCGGAAGTTGGTGAGCCCTCGGCCGGTGGTGGTGGTGCGGGAGCTCGGCTCTGACAAAGCGCTGGGCTCTTCATCTCTCTTTTCAGTTGTCAAGTGGACGCGAATAGCATAGAAGCTTCGGCCGACGGCTGTGGAAGCCGACCGGGTGCAAAATGGCGTGTGGCGGCTTTACGTGCTCGAAAAACGCCCTTTGTTCCCTGAATGTGGTTTACATGGTGAGTGATCGCCGGAGCCCCGTTAGCTGCCTCGGCCCGGTGTATGTGGGTCGTTCATCTGGGGCCGAGCCGGGGCATAAGCTGAGTACTGGCGCTTAGTCACACGGCGATGCCCGCTTAGCCTAGCCCGCTAGCAAGCTGCTTCGTACTGATTTTCTGAGGTAAACTTGAATGTATTTATATACGATGTTTTATCGTATGTTACAATATGTCGGCTTTATTTGGATGAGAAGTTGATCAGTGCAGTACCGTATACGCTCCATTAGCCTAATGTGGATAATCGCGACCACACTGCGTATGGTCTGGCGGGCGAGCCGCGTCACAGACATGCCGGCACTACTGGCCTGCTGGCGGCGCGTTTTATTGTATTTTATTGACTTTCTGTTGATCGTTGGTCGCCTTTTTTATTGGGCCGCGTGACTTCGAGGAAGCAGAAACGCGGAGGTGATGCGGGCAGCCAGGCCTCCGTCGGGCGCAGCGCTGTCTTCGTCTCTCTGCGTCTATTTAATGCGATTAATTAAGTCACACACAAAGCAAGATTGTACAGTGCTGCTGATTTATTGCTGCCTTATTTCTCCACTATTAAAAAAATGTGTTCTTCCTGAAAATAGGACGCAGTCTTATTTGCCGCTGTCATATGAAAGCGATGGCAGCATGCATTTAGACGTGTTTAAATAGGTAATTAGAAAAGGAATTCCAGCAACTGTTTTCTTGCTAAGAGGCTGTCAGATTTTTTTTCCTTGGTGGGTGCAATGTGCCGTTATGTTTATTTCAACGCTTTGATAAAGTTGTCCTCAGTTGACATTTGTCAGAGTATTTGGACAGCTGGGCTGGCCTAGTGTTATCGGTAGATCTGCTGCTGGTACTGTAACAGATAGTTATTGGGCAAGTACTGTGAAAAATAAGTCACATCAGATCATTTGGCTTCAGTTCTCCTGGAGTTTGGAAAGAACAAAGAAGAAACAGGTAATTTTTTAAAAGGATATTTAATGCGAGGCTTGTTTTGCATGAGGCTTTTAATCTTATGACTTGCCCAGCTCTCAGTAATAAATTATGGCTTTACATGAGGTTAACTGGTGGTAATGTGTGTGTAAACCTAGCGCCGAAATCTCAAGCCAAAGAGGTATCGTCGAAGGGGCAGCTACAGCATTCTTGGCTGAAGAACAAGTACTGGATGCTGTTATTAGTTTGGTTTGTTAGCTGCTAGCCACCATCACTAAAGTGACCAGTAATATAGACTGTTTTCCATTGCTAAGCAAAAGTAACTCCCACTAATATACTGCCTCTATATCCAGGTGTGATTAAATCTGTGGATTCGTTAAGGATGCTACATATGAACACATATGTGTGTTCAGTCAGTTTGGTAGTCATTTGCTTTTATAGAGGATGTGCTCAGTACAGCTGGTGCTCCAATTTTGGCTTCATTTATCAGAATGCTTGTTTTAAGGGGTATACCTTCTCAGGTATTTTATTTAAGAGATACACAGTGTACCTCTTATTCTGTCTCTTCCCTAAATAATATCTGTTATATTCATTGAAGATGTTCCTATTACAGTTTGCATGTGGACCGAGCTTGTTTAAATCATGGAGTGCGCAGTATTTTTGTTGCATTTTGTTAACCTGCCATCGATGGAAAATGAATCATGGCATTTTGAATGCTTGGAGCCTTGTTTTGCTTGGATACTTTTCATGTTTTTGTGTGCCTGAAATTTGTAAAAGATTGCCAAGGATAGGGTGCTCACAGGGATGCCTTCAGGGAAGTAAGGGCAGGCTGACTGTATTTGGTGTATGTGGCACTGTATCTATAAATAGACAAACGTCATTTAGTGTGACCAATCCGGAATATAAGTTAGAGGTTAATTTGATGCTTAGCTGGAATGAAAATCAGCACATCCTTTAGCCTGCAAGTTTAATTAGTGTAACGTACCAGTTTTACATAGACTGCGCCTCGGTCACTTCTCCAAATATCAGCCATGTCTAAATTAGCATAAGTGCTCTCTGTCTATCGGTGCATTAGATTTCCTTTTGCAGCCTTACAGTCATGTCACACAATGCTTCATTGCTAATTTTTAGTTTATGCATGTATTATTTTTGAGGTTATTCTTCCTTTTAAACAGAACACAGGTTCCAAATGCTGCTCTTTTTTATTACTATTATTCTTATTCATATTCATGATGTCTCTGAATTTTTGCTTCAGTAGATATTGCACTCTGCGTTTCATACCTGCCCTTCAGAGGATTCCCCCTGATTATAATTTAAATTATTTATATCGTTGTTTATGCTCTCTGTTTAGCTAGTGGGGCTGCTGCTGATTGGGGTGGCAGCCTGGGCCAAAGGATTTGGCATTGTCTTCAGCATCCACATCATTGGCGGGGTGATCGCTGTGGGTGTTTTCCTGCTGCTCATCGCCATCGTTGGCCTCATTGGAGCCCTCAATCATCACCAAGTCATGCTCTTCTTTGTATCTTTTCTGGCCCCAGCTGTAGTGTAAGGTAGCAAGAGCTGCCTGGCTTCCAGTTTAGATTATGTGTTGTTTTATAACATTACCTGTCACCATGAGTTTACTGGTCTTTTAATCAAAATTTGTTTTTGTGATTAATATTAGAGACAATGGTAAAACAACACATTACTGCTACACTGCCGGTGACATTTCCTTGACTGCTTTGTCAGTATATGGTCATTCTCCTCTTAGTATTCCTTTTCCAGTTTGGAGTATCCTGTTCTTGCTTGGCGATGAACCGTTCACAACAAGTGAGTATGTGGTAATATGTTGGATTTCTTCTTTGTAAAAATGTCTTTCACATTCTTCTTCTCTGGGTCATAGTGTCCCCACACCCCCTTCACTCATCTTTTTAATCATTTTTGCTGTCTGCCTTTCCCTCATCACCCATATCCTCATCCTTACTAATCGCCCACTTGCACCTCTGTCTCATACCTACAGGTGGCGCTCCTGAATGCCACCTGGAAGATGTTGCACAACGAAACAAAGGTTGAGCTGGAGATGAATCTGAACTGCTGCGGACTGCTGAACATCACAGCTGACTCTCAGCACTATCTGAGTGATGTTTCTTCCTGCCAAGCTGTAAGTAGCTCTACACTGAGACATGGGCTATTTTTCTGCATTAGTCATTAGGACTGGAAACCTCTAGCTGTGATTAAGAACATGGTTAATGAATCTAAACAAAAGGTTGTGTTAGTCTAATGTTTTTTTTTTTGTTTTTTGGCAACGTCACAATCCAAAACTCTGACTGTGTCAAAACAGTTTTAATTGCATAGTGCTATAGTTGCATTCATTTGCCCCAAGACATTTAACAGGAATATGTGGCAGTACATCATTCATGAATGCTAAATTGTTAATGATACAGGAGAAATTGTATTTGAAATTTCACTAATAAATGAAAATTGAATTTTATTAAAAATCCTCTACCTCTCTAGAATCAAATGCTTACCCATGTGACTGAATATGTAGAAATATAGAAACTCCAACTTAAAGCAGGGGCGTGCAACCAGTGTGGCCAAAGCGTAGTTTCTGGCCTAGCGGTCTATTCCAGTCACCAGTTCTGTGCTTTAAAGAAAATGGAACTTGTCTAGAAATGCCAAAAAGCTTAAAATGCTAAGTTTCAGGCTCTACCTTTTCTGTTTTGGATTGTTTTGAAGTTCCCCTTTGCTTTTATTTAATATTTCACTCAATTCTTCATATATGGCATCCTCTGTTTCAGCAAACCTGTGGCCTCTCAAATGTCTTTTTTTTTAATAATACCTAGTATGGTCCCTTATACCTTTAATACCTTATGGAGATTAATCATGTGTATTTTTGTTTTGATTTAAAGGTAAATGTTTTATATTTTTTTGAGTGGGACTGAATAAATCAGCAAATTCTCAGGACGCACCGAACGCCGCAACAATCAGCTTAGTTGAATGAGCAGGAGAGGCTTTGAATGATAGTGATTGGCTGGAAATCAGCTGTGGTTTGAGGCTTGAACTTGGAGACACAGGAAGAGTTCTGGTTGCCTGCTGTAACTATGGAAGGAGAGAACCTGGTGAAATGAGAATTAATTCATTAACCATGATGATTGGCAGGCTTAGAGTTCCCAGGAAAACTTTGAATAATCCTATGAAATTAAAGCAACTTGTTGATCTGTGCTTGGTATCTTTTGAGAACTGGATCTAACAGGTATGAACATGCCATCTGTGACTCTGTTTCCTTCCCAGCAATGTCGGAAGAATGTCTGCCAGACCTGCGGAGAAAAAATGCTTCTGCACTCAGCGGAAGCTCTGAAGATCCTGGGCGGGGTCGGCCTGTTCTTCAGTTTCACAGAGGTCAGCTTGTCTTACCTGGAGAGCAAGGCCAAAGTTCTCCTCCACATTATCACCACCACCCCCCGAGCTTCCCACCAGTTTGTCACATGGGTTTGTTGTTCGTTTCAGATCTTGGGTGTGTGGCTTGCTGCTCGATACAGGAACCAGAAGGACCCCAGGGCCAATCCCAGTGCTTTTCTATAGGGCTGCCGATGGGAATGCAGAGGGATGCGCACACACTCAGACACAGCGCAGCACAGACATGCACAGCCACACCACATGTGCCATGTAAACACACAGCAAGTACTCGCTCTACAATCCTTTCTCATTTTCTACTGAGCCATTTATCATATATGCACAGAAACGCATACACGAACATATGAAATATTATTGTTGACAAGCAGAGACTACAAAAAAGCATGTGGACACAACATTCGTAATCCATACAGTATTTTCTGGTGTTTGTACAGTAGTTCCTGAGGACTTTGGTTCCCTGTTTATAACTTTTTACCTTCTTTTGTCCTGCCTGACCTCCTCGGACTTTTGTTCCCACCAGACATAATTACCTTGTTCTGCCTTTTTCTTAACTGAGTGATCACCTGGTCTAGTCTGCCTTTCTCAAGTCCTTGTCCACATACGCAGTCTCCCCAGCGTGTGGCCAAGATGTCAATCTGTGAACTTGCCATGCCTCTTGCCCCCCCCCCCGCCCCCATGGTCCCTCAGGGGATAGATACAGCTGAAACACCACATTCTCCATTTTAGCCACACAGTGAGATCCTGGCAGCGTGATGTCAGTGCTCTATGTTGACCAGGGGAACATCTGCTCCGAGCCTCAGAGTGGCTTAACCTTTTCTCTAACCTGCTCCCCTTTTAAGCCTGTTTTGGACATTACTAGGAGAAAGTCATGCCTTGATGTCAGTATACATGCCTTTTTAGTGTAGTGTATTATGATGAGTGTGCCACTTAGATAATGAAGTTCATATGGTATGTGCTAGTCTATTTTTGTGTCTTTTTTTGTATAAAAGTAGAGTATGGCTTTAAATGCTAAGGGACAGCAGTAGCCAATGTCGTATCTGAGATATGGCTAACCTGGATGATGGTGGAGATGTAAAAAATGTAAGCCAAACTCTGTGAATGGTAGGCATACAGGAAGCGTCTCATGATGTCAGCTGTAATATCCACGTGACAGGCATTGAGGCCAGATGGTCTCGACAGTCTCACTTTTTTATTCCGCCACCTCTGTGGACATGTGTTCCCGAAAAAATAATCAGGGTCTCTGACCTTTTGTGCCGAAGCAGATGAGATCCCTCTAGTGGGTGCAAGACAGACTACATTATCGGATTCCTGCATTGCAGAGGTCTCTTCACCTTAGCCAGGTATAATAATCATGAACCGTGTGAAAACCCTGCTCACTATATCCCAGCCATAACAAACTCCTTAAAATATATGCATAAAAATGCTCTTCATTATAAAAATTATATTCTGCACCTTAGTTTATGGTTTTTATAAATATTCTAATGGTAAGTGTCATTCGCACAATTCTATGTAGGTGAGATGGTGAAATCGGGTGATCACATATAATGGTACGTTATTGCATCACCATGTCAATAAATTGATCAGCAAGTTATCTATAAGTTATGTCCCTACAAATGAACTGCGTGGTGTGTGGTGTATATGACTTTAATGACTGCGGGATATTTTTGATGAGTTGTGTCTTAAGCTTATTGGAAATCTATGAAAACGGTTCCATTCGCTGGCATGTGGCAGGAGGGATTCCTGATCCATATGGGGAAGGGTATGTGCTCCGCTATGCCTGCTTCAGGATGTTCTCTGCAACATTTGTTGACACTTCTTTAAATGTAAATGGCGTACTTGTGATAATTTTAAAACAAGTCCAGTCCATATGCATGTTTTGATAGTTTTTATATGGAGTTAAACCAGAACGAGAACTCATCTCACGTATTTGTCTTGATGGTTGACTAGGATGTTCTATGTAGAGAAAAGACAAACCCATCACAGAATACTCAGGCCGGTGGCAGTATGGCTTCCGCTCTGGTTTAAAAGTGCAGACCTGCAATACGCCTATTTGTCACTGTAGGGTTCTTTTTGAGCTGTTTTTTTTTTTTTGCCAAATGATCGGTTCGTGTCAAATTTTATTTTTTATTTACACATTTTAAGTATTACTTTATCCTTTTTCCCTTTGCTTCCTGAAGAAATTATTTGCAGAGATAGGAATTTAGTTCCATGCAGTTGCAGTTACTGTATGCTGACCCTAAAGCTCAGCTTCAAGGAGCGTCACCACAAAACCACATGATCTGTATTTCTGATTGTTAACTCTGATGTTACTCAAAGAGATGTAAATTTTTCTTAATATTGAAATAAAACTGCAAAGACCTTTAGGTAACTCCAATTTCATATCCTGCTGAAGCCCCTCAAGTTCTTTCCTGATTAAAGTTGCCAGTGACCCTTTGGGTGGCCCACTTCCTGCACCCACCGCTCACACCCCATAGACTCATACAGGCATGTGAGGACACGCCTTCTCGCAGAGCAGCGTTTATTTGTCATGACTATATTAATACAGTTACTGTACAGTAGTTTGTACTAATACTCATGTGTTGCATGTCTAAAGTTAGCATGGAAGGGTTAGAGCAGCAGAAACTGAAGTGAAGTCGAGGCAGAGGCACAGGTGACATGAAAACAGTGATATTCCCTACAGATGACCGTCTAACACACCCATAGGTTTTATTGACCCAAATACGAGTTTGTTTCTCTAACATCCTAAAGCCAGCTGTTGTCTTGTCCCTGTATCAGTATGTTGCTATCTATCAGTAAAGTAATGCTATTAGTTAGTGACGCTTATAGTCTGCTGGCAGAAGTATGTTTTGGGTCATTTGGTCCTGACAAAGGTACTGCCCCCCCCCCCCCCCGAGCACTGGTCAAAATGTAATTTACTGTATAAACCATTAGTTACCAGCAGGCAAACCTAACAATTATGGGCTGAAATCTGGGGGTACAAATATATACTGGCATCAATGTCACACCACAAACCCCCCCCCCCCCCCCCACCACATATTCCCACCCTGGATCCAGTGCCTGGATTGGCTGTTCAAAGTTCCATTTCCAATCAATGCCTTTAGTTATTTGCTCAGACCTACTGCAGACTCATCCTATGCCCAGAAAAAGTCCAGTTGTGGTCACAATATTCCTTGGCTCTGTGGGCCCTTCATCCCTCCTGAAAATAAGGATGTTCCAGAGCATTCAAGGCAGAGATTCTTCGTAGAGGGTCAAAGGTCAGCATCTCCTGTAGAAAAGAATATTTATTTTTACACATTAAAGTTAAATAAGAATACATTTTCTGAATTTGATACAGAACTTCTTGCCTGCAATGTGCTTGATATCACACTGACCTTTCCCCTAATTCTGCCAAGCCACATTCATCTTACCTTCAACAAATCTGCCCCCTGGTGGCTGATTTCAGGGACGCAATCTGTGATTGGACAGGGACCACAGAGGCTGAAAAGGCACCGTGAGAGCGTGACATCTGGCGGCCATTCTTCCTCTGACGGCAAGCCAATCACACTGCAGAAATTTTAGAAAAGAAGGTACAGAACTGTTCTGGAAACACAAAAGCGAGGTTTAACTTCTACTTCCTAGATACCGCACTTAATACTCACTCGAAAATTTTCCGTAGCTGATCCACTTCTGAGTCACCACAGAACAAAGGCCTGAGGGGAGATTTGGAGTGATGAGAGAGCATGTCATTCCAGAAAGCAGTGTTCCCATAACGAGATGCAAAAGGGCGTTCCGAGCGTGTCACCGTGAGCTGTAAGGCACAGTGCCTGTTTTGTGTCAGGCCTACTGCCACTTGTCAGAGTGATTAGAAGTTCCTGCATCAACCCTCCCCTTACTTGCACACTGTGACAGTTGGTCTTGAGTCAGATTGATAAAAAGGAATTTGGATTTCCAACTTTATCAGTAAACCACAGGTTAGAGGGTGCACCGCTCCAATTAACCACATGATGTCAGCAAAAGACCTTTGCATAACAAAAGACACTTCAGGCCGATACATGTGGCGCTGCAGAGGGCCTAAAATGGACGGCTCTCCCATGTGTAAACAAACCCAGCTTGACTCACTTGCGTCGGAACATCTCTGCAAAGATGCAGCCTGTACTCCATATGTCAACTGGAGTCGCGTAGGAAGCCTGAAGCAGAACCTCTGGGGCACGATACCACAGTGTGACCACCTGAGAGAATGAAAATGTGCGGGGGGGGGTTTGTCATGGAGCGGGCCATGGATGTCAGGAATGGTGTGAACCGAGGGGAATTTGACTTTGAGCTCTATCACCCATCTGAACATCAATGGTCAGTATCCTGCTCATGGTGCACAATGGGGGGAAAAAAAGTTGACTCAAGGTGACCAGAAAGGTGACCTCTCTCACTTTATTTTAACAGTGCACCATTCTCCAAAAAGTGCTCTGTCGGCCCAGTGGCTGAAAAGCATGCAAGCTGGGGCACATCCTTACCACCGGGGTGAGCGCCATGTGACAGCTGTAGATGCGAGCCAGACCAAAATCAGCCAGCTTGACCTGCCCTCGGCTGGTCACCAGGATGTTCTCTGGCTTCAGGTCCCGGTGCAGGACGCAGTTGGAGTGAAGAAACGCCAATCCGTGCAACAACTGATGCATCAGGTCCTATCAAAGCGTGGAACTAATTAGTTCTTTGAACGGTTTGAACGAACTACAAAGGGCAGCAGTATACAAAACTGCTGGATTTAAAACACCTAGAAATCCAAAGGTGGGGGAGGGGGCACATGCTTACTCGTATCCGGTCTGCGGGGAGTCCTGGAGCAGGGGCCTTGCTCAGGTAGGTCTTGAGATCTTGATCCACATGCTCAAACACCAGAGTTACCTTGGTCTCCTGGTCTGTCCGCAGGGTGGCGCACACATCCATGAGCCTGGGTCACAACACCCACACATTGACACTTCAGATGACACTACTCCCAAGCCTCACGGTCACCGAGACCTGCTCAATGTGGGCATAGCGTCGTCTTACTTGACCACGTTCGGATGTTCAAACTGCTCCAGTCGCTTGAGCAAGGCCACTTCTCTGACTGTGGACAATGGTAGGCCATCCTGGTTGGTCTGCACACGCACGCTCTTCAGAGCCACAAACTGGCCGCTCTGGCGGTCCCGTGCTTTGTACACCGTCCCATAGGCACCGCCGCCGATCTCGGCGACACGCTCGTACTGCCGACCGCACTCCTGCGCCATCGCCCAGCCCGCCAGCTACACAAGTCAGGATGGAATTAAAAATACCGTCAATTACATGCCTTATGATGCTCATTTATTTATATTGAACAATAACACCAACAACATTTAAATATAAAAAGAGTGGGGTCTTCCTCCCAGAAATAATCTTATAATTTGTAAGGTTGTGAAGTCACAACATCACTGTTTTTAAGTTTGAAATCCATCTTCCAATACTGCCCCCCCCCCCCCCCCCCAATACTCAGTGTACAACCGTAAGCTCACAACCTCTGTCTCATACCCATATATCGGCCCCATCTCCACTCTTTTCATATTTATGCCCCTGGTCACGAAACCCCAGTCAGCCGAATTCCTGAGCAGGGGCTGAAGTGAAGGAGGTGTTGGAATCTGACCTGATATTCAATGAAACAAGAGTCGAGTCAAAAAGGCATTCCTGAGGCAGACCACACAGCCTCAGGCACCCTGTCGACGGTGAAAGAAAGGGAAAATTAATAGGAAACAACTTGGATATATTTCCATATTTCAGCTGTGTCACAGCATCAAGAAGCAGCCTGTCCCTGGAAAAACTTTTTTTTAAAGTAATCACCCTGTTGGGGGTAAACCTCAGCTTTGCGCTGTCTGGGGTAGGCGGCACGCCTCCCAGAACCCTGACCAAATAAGCCGGAAGATGGATGGATTGTCATTTTTTGTTCAAGATCACATCCACTGCAGTTATATTTAAATATTAAAAAATAACTGACAAAACTCATTTATTGGTTGATAACGACAATTATATTTTATATTAAAAAAATAATCTTGAAATATATTTACGTCTTGGGGGGAGAGAATGGAGAGGTTAATGTGTCTATATTGCTGCTCTTTTCATGGTTTACGATTAATCACCTTTTGCATACATTTATGAATCGTCAAGTAAAGGGACGTGGTAGATGATTTCTGTGCGATGTACAAACACTGTATGCATTCCGCAAATAAGAAAGCATTCTTCAATCGTATTTGAAATTAGAAACCCAACATTTCGTAGAATCGACTCAAAATGGAATGAAGGGCTAGCAGCCCCCACAGCTCCGTCTGCGGCATGCGGATATCCTGTAGAACTGCAAGCGACACGCAGGCCTTCCTGAGAACCAGCGGGCTGTCAGCACGAGCCGACAAGTTCAGCTCTGGGGCGGAGGACGTTCGTTATTAGCAGCTCCGGTGTTTTAATAAAGCATGCATCACTTTAGTTTCGGACGTCTTTTAAAGCGAGTTCGATGTGGCCACTGTCACCTGGGGTGGCGGGGGGGTCGGGGGGGGGGGGGGGTGGAGCGGAAGGCCAAGCGCGGCAGATGATGACTCGGCCGGGGCGAAGCGAAACCGCTTCCCGCGAACACGTGGTGCATAATAAAAGCGCTCTTTTCTTTGTTAATTAATCGCTAAAGAGCACACTTCGGAGGGTCCCTGAACCTCCAGCCCCTCGATACTGCGTCCCTAAAGCCAATACGGGATGATCGATCCCGACTTTGGCAGCCAAGAAGCCAATATGGGACGAAGGGGATACAATGTAAACAAATAAACTTTAAAAGTAATTAAGAAAGTAACGTTTCACGTAGATGCAAAATGGGAAAGTAATCGAAGCAGCACTAACATGACCAAACATTTAAAAAAATAACACCTTACGTATCAACAACATGCCGGCCTAATAAATACCCATTTTAAAACCCAAATATGCATGAAATGGATAAGACACCTCACTCACCACGCTTTTTTACTTCTTTATACAGCCAGCCGAGTTGCTCTAATTCACCAACAAAATCATCTCCCGCATCGACTCCTTTTTGCCCCCGATAAGTCTGATCTGCGGCAGCTCGGGGTCTTTCTCTGCTTATATTACCGCACAAAATGTTTTCCTTTTAAAAACACACAAAACTTTGACCTGACTTCACTTTTTCCAAACATTTCTAGCGAATACCATACTTAAAGTCCTTCCTGCGGCGCCAAAGGCGGGGCTGGCACGCCCTTTTACGTTGGTACAGCCAATCAGCTTCTTCCCACTGAAAAAAACCCGCCTGACTTGGATAGTCACTCCCACCAGTTTTGACCGCTAAAATATATAAATTAAGCTTAAAATGTTTAATGTATATTTAGGAGATGCAAATACTGCCTGCAGGCCTTCCGTTAGTTTCATTTATAACAATAACTGCCAGTTGTATGCATTATATTGTGTATGAAAATATAGATTACGAGTAGTGCCTTTCGTAATAGTTGTAGGATATCAAATGGGTGTCTGTTGTCGACAATAGAGAAACGACTATTATTTAGCATTATAGCTTTTAACACGTTTGTATATGTCCTAGGTTGTTATTTTTAAAAAAGTTTGAATGCATTTGTGTGCAACTTATCAGACAGGGCTAGCTTTGCACGTCAGTGCAGACTGTGACAGCCTCCCCTCCGCCTCCACGACGCGCTCCGAGAGATTAGTGTCGTGGCGCTGGCTGAGCCCGCGGATCCTCCCTTCCTTCTGTAATACTGCAATTGGTCGAAAACCGCTGTTGCTAGGCTCGCCTGCTGCTCTGCCTGGCCGGGAGAACCCCTACATTCCGGAGTAAAGTGGGAGAGACGACGCCATGCGTTTAACACAAATGATGCATTCTTCAATTCATGGCTCCTCAAAGATAGCAGAGATGAATGCTAGCGCCAAAAAAGGCTGCGCAGTTTGTCTTCTGCTTTTTTATCAAGAAAGTGCAGCTGTGTAAATTGTGTATAGGGAATATTTTAGTGACCCACAAATTGGTCACTACGATGCAATAATTCTTTGGGTTCTGGCCAAGAATGATGGTATTCATACGATTAAGACTTCCGATAAAAAATCAACAACAAAAAAAATCTCCAAACACAATAATGTCATCTGTAACGTTTTTTTTCCAGCGTGATTGCAAAGGTATTTATTGTGTGTGTGTGTGTGTGTGTGTGTGTGTGTGTGTTTGGGGGATCCTTATTGTACTCCAAAAAAGAAAATCCCTTATATGTGTTTATTATTGTTAAGGAACGAAGCTACGTTAGATGGGAGACGGCTTTTTCTGGTGGCTGCCTCTGATTATTTTAAACCCACAGGAGGTCACATATGGTGGGAAAATGAAATTTATTGCAAAATTACGATAAACAATACATGTATCCGTGTATTGGATACATATATGTGTGTACTGGAGTATTGGTTAAGTTACTGAACTGCTCTGTTCGCGATGGATTCAGATAGTATGATGCGTGAATCAGATCATTGTTTTCCAAAATGATAAAAATGAGCAATCAATACATAAGAAATAGCGAGGACACAGACAATGAAAGGTACAAGAATGTGTCAGTTTCAGGTGTTTTATTTGTTTTATATTTATTTATTGGTAGGTCAACATTATAAAAAGCAGTTGTATATCAGTCTGCCTGTTACAGCGGCCATTATCTGGCTGGTTGGATCAGGGGCGCTGCTAGAGATTTTGGGCCCCATGAAAGCATATTATATTAGGCCCCCCAATCTAAACCAATCCAGTTATTTTCCTAATTTTTTAGGGCCCCTGTCGCTCAGGGGCCCTTGGAATCGTCCTAGCTTTCCTCCCCCTTACGGCGCCCCTGGGTTGGATTAATAAGGTGTGAGGTTTCTCATATGGGTGCTTGGTTGTGTAGTGATTGTGGGTTTTTCATGTGCTGGTTATGGGTTCAAATACCAAGAAACTCTCCACTATAGTGTATTTCAGCAACATAATACATTCAGGTCCTTAAATGATTAAATGAAAGCAGCAGACAAGCAAAATGTTCTGTCAGAGCATACTGAGAATTAAAACTTTAAGTAATCTATCCAGATAACAGGCAGGCAATGTTTTCCCATACAATCATTACAGCTGTTCGTTAACAATTAGCTAGCTAACTTTGGATATAATGTGCACTATGCTTAATTGTGCCTCCAAATTCCTTAAACAAGCTTTCACTTAATTCTAGTCTCAGAAGACTGTAGTCAAGGCTTGTTTCACCTACATACAAGTCCAGAGTTATTTGTGTTTGTTTCAGCATTTGTTGAAGAGAAGCTAAGCATCTAATGGCTTTTTTCTTGCATACAAATATGCATGGTTAAATGTCTTTGCAGATACATATGTGTGTGTGTGTGTGTGTGTGTGTTTGTGTGTGTGTGTGTGTGTATGTGTGTGTGTGCAAGCAAAATTTGACTTTCTGGATGAAAACACATTTTTAAATTTAATTATAAATGTAAATAAGCAAAGGCCGGGGGCCTGGAGCTTCTCTTAAGCAGCAGAGAGCACAAGGTTGGGTTACACCCTGGTCAGGATGCAGTCCATCGCAGACCAGGATAGATGGATGGATGGATTGATGGATGAAATAAGCAATACTAAATGATACCCATATGATTTTACAATCAAAATAAAGGACGATTTTCAGGTCTACTTTAGTGGTAGCTGTGTGGCAGGGCACTAAGTCGGGGGACGGTGCCCTCTTGTGATCGAATTGCAGCATGCGACACTAAACAAGGTCTCAGATCCAGTAGGTGAAGCCTACTAATAGAGAATTTAAAAATGTACTGATACAAATGAAGTACCGCTGTTAAATTGTGGGGTGGCATGGTGGCTCACACCTGCACGGTTCGTGATTCGAATGCCACCTCTGTTCTGTATGTGTGGAATATGCACATTCTCCATATCATGCTGGTTTCCTCCCACCAACCAAAGACCCATATGACACTTTTCCACTGGCACACTGGAACCGACCCATACCACAAAGAGAGACTAGTTCCAGCGCGGTTCCAGCTCGCTTCAGTTTTCCACTGCAGAAGGGTCGGCCGGTAAAGGCGTTGCTGAGTCTGGAGAGCGACAGTTACATAAATCAGAAGAGACGCTTATTTACTGTTCACAAGGTGTACATCATGATTGACCATGTGTTGTTATTTTTATTTACTTTTACTGTGTGTTAATTTCCACTAGTACATCTGTGAGAATGGCAGTGTTGTGCAAGTATCAAACGCTAGGAGAATTTGCTTGCGTAAATTTGCATTCCAAATGCAGTCTGTTCAGCTCTTCTATAGTACTTTTTAAATAGGAGGTTGGAAATGTTCAAGTTTTGAATTTTTGGGAATGCACCATTACATCACGATGTGTAATAATACTAATAATATATAATAATATATAGAACATGTGCTTTTTCCCTCATATAATCCATGTGCATTTCGACCAATCAGATGGTCACGCTTTTGGTCTTGCTAGTAAGCAGGGTCATGTCAGAGCCGTTACAGCTGGGGTACGGTTCGCCGTACTTTGCAATGAAAAACCGCCAGGTCGCGGTACAACGTGGTTCTTGGGGGCAGTGGAAAAGCACCAAAGTGAACCCAATTGGTGCCTTTAAATTGTTCGAAGCATGAGTGTGTATATACATGTTCTGCCATGGAGCACCTTGGGGATGCTGCTTGGGATAGGTGTTAAATCCTTCAGGATAAATGGAAGATAGAGTGATGGACTTTGGGCTGCGTCAAAGCTCACAGAATACAGCATGACGGTTAGTCACAATGTGGCATCATTTTGTTAGATAAATCAACAAGAACGTGGTTTGTTTTTTTTTCCCACACATTCTCTGTTGCAGTGGGCCTAATCCCAAAATGATTTAAAAGACGCCGGTATTCAAATAGTCCCGTCAGTGATGTATGGACAGGTCAGCGACGAACACAGCACGTTTCCGGTCCTTGGACATATCCAGGCAAGCGTGGCCTTCCACCCTGGCAGCCGGCTTTCTGGGGAATGCATGCCAGCCCCCCCCCCCCCACCCCCCTCCCCGTGAAGTATGCCCATATGCCCCGTATATTTTCTTGGAGTGGCTGCAGAACGGCGCTGACTGGGGTGACCATCTGTCCACCAGCAGATATAGCACGATGTCCGCAGCCTCGGCCTGGTGGGGGCCCAGCAGATGCAGGCAGCGCCGAGAGGTTTGTCTTGTCTGTGTGGAGGCAGAACGCTAAATGCTATAGCCAGAGCCCCTGAAATTTATATAAGGGTGGTGTCAATAATGACTAAGCAATTATATTTCATTAGGGAAACATCCAAACAGTCTCCGAGTTACTGCACTGTTTCTGATAATACTTTGGTGTTTTGACGGACCATTATCGAAAGCTGTGTCACAATCCCCAGGGCAGTTTACTCTCCTGGTAACTTTCCTAGACATCATCCACTGCCAAATTTGTTTAATAGCAAGTCATGATGATAACGCCCATTAATTGACATAGATTTAATTAAGTACAAGGATGAGGGATGTTTTGTCTGGGATGAGGACCGTCTACTCTAAGCTGCATCCAAAGTGGCCTGATCCTGTCGGCCGGCGAACACGAGGGAGACACTGAGAGGAGTTTGGAGACGGTTCTTTTTGTACTTTGGAGTTGCTGCCAGCACAGCCTGTTTGCAGTCGGCGCGGTGACGTGTCGGGGCGCGCTGAGCACACGGTCGGGTCGTGCTGCCGCGCGCCACGCGCCACTCTCCTCGTAACGCTTGAGTGGCCACGCCGCGGAGCTCGGTACTAACCCGTGCGCCATATGGCGCGACCTCCATCTTGAGTGCTGGCCAGTGTTGCCCGCATTCCCGTCACACGCCCCACAACCCTCGTTCCCGCTTCTGGAAGCTTCTTCATCCACCTCTCCTCACCGTTTTAGGAAAACAAAAAAAAGGGGGGGGGGGGGCCTGAAATAGGCAACTCGCCTGCCTGCCTGCCTCCATGTGTCAGAGCAAACTGAACATTTATTCCAATTTCTGCCAGCATCACTTGACTGTTTCAAATTCCCCCATTAGTCAAAACAACATTTTTTTTTTGTTAAACACAAATAAAAATAGGCTGCAGATGGATTGCTGTCCCATTCAGGGTACATGATGCCTTGTGCCCTGTGCCTCCAGATCTCCATGACCCTGATTGGTTGAGCAGTTCTTGAAAATTTATCTATGGGAATAAAGAATTGGCAATCATACTACTCATGAAGACAGAGATTTATCTATAGCATGGCAATAAATAGTAGATAGACATCAGCTGAGTGTGCTCCTCATAATTAACCTATGCACCACTGTCAGCCGCCCCCCCCCCCCTCATTCTAAATGTACTATTTAACCCATTGACATGCACTTCCAGCACTGCTGTTTGTGACACTTGTACGTCCTGTAGTACAGTTAGCAAAACAAAGAGGATTCAAGACATCCTAAGATCACGTGATGAAGATATTCTCGTTTTCTGCCTCATTCTTGTGCCCGCATGTTTGTGGCCCATCTTGTGCCTTCATTGTTCACCTCTTCATTACTTTGTTTTCCTTTCTCAATCCCTTCCTGCTGTCACGTGAATTGCACTCCGAATTAAAAATGAATAACGCCTTATCGACATCCTGAGCGATATGATTTTGTCTGCCTGACAGGCTTCTCAGCATCCCGGCCGCAAACAATGTCTAATGACACCATACATTTCAGCACCCAGGACAGCAACATCATCTAGTTTTGGTATCGTCTTGCGGCACATGGTACAAAACAACGGCAGCAGCTATTGGAGCATGTAGCCTGTTTATATACTACATCATACATTAGCTTTGATAGCATATGGACTAGAGATACTCAGGCGCAACAAATCCATTCCATTTTTAAGAGCTTGTTTTGTTTTGTAGAGACCAGGTGGCCAGGCAGGGATGGCACTGTACCTTATGCCATCATAACGCTGTTTCATGCCTCTGGAGTTTCAGGTTCGAAATTTGCAATTGACAAGGTCATGTATAGCAATGAGGGATATCAGTTTCCATCCACAGTTCAAAGACATGCTATCAAGGTGACTCAACTGCTCTGAGATGAATGTAGCATGTAAGCATTTAGATTCCCCTACAAAGAGATGATATCCCATCCAGCCTATGTTGCAACCTGTACTTCTCTCAATGGACTCAAGACCAATACGGCTCTGACTAAAAGCACTGAGCTAGCAGGTGGACACATGCTAAGTATATTTACAGAACTTAATCATGGATTTTTATCATTTATTTGGGGGGGGGGGGCAGGTATTTACAGGTGTGCAGGCAACACCAAGTGAATAGCGGTTTAAAACCATTGGATGTGTCCCTCAGAGACACGCAGTGTTTTCTGTACTCAAACAGATCGACTGTGATTTTCAGGCAAACGAGATTTCCAGCAATGTAGTCAGTTCTGCTGACCAGAAATATACGAATAAGCAATGACGGCAGACACATCATACAGTTCATATTGTACTTGTATTTAAAATGCTGCCACACGTCGACCTTCAAAGATTGTGTATTTATGGAATGTCGATTATCAGCTATTTATTGCATATTAACACGTTTAGAACAATGGTACCAAATCGTAGGGTAGCCAGACATGCTTTTGACATTTTGTTGTAGTTAGTAACATAATATCTAAGCAACATATGACTTGCATGTATACGATGCCAGTGTAGAGGACAGAGTTTGATATGGGGGGGGGGGGGGGACAAAACTTGATCATTTAAATACAAAGTTCTATTAATTGGGGGCGATGAATGAATCCAAATTAAATTTTGGGGGTACATGCCCCCCGCCTCCTTCTTTCTACGTCCCTGCGTGTACACAAAGCATATTGAGATGTGAAATCATTAAGACTATACAAAATTCTATATGTTGCACTTACTGTAAAAGTATAATTTAAAACGTAGAGTGCCGTTCCACGTTTGTGACTTGATTGCCGCTCCCGTAAGCGCTGCAGGACACCTGACCATTTTGGCCCGTCCAGGTGACACCAAGGTTTGCTTCAGATTTCCCGGGTTAGGCTGTCTAACACGTGGCCCCGCGTCACGTAGAGATCAGCACCTTGGACAGCGGCGCCTGCCAATACGCAGCAAATCGGCCGATTTTATTCTCACCGTGAAAAAAAACATTACGACCGTGAAAGCGAAAGGCGGACAACATCACTGGTAAACATATTTCATTTTTATTATTAAAATGCCGCTACTGAAGAAGGAGCATTTATTGTGGTCCTCGGCGTCCCTGTCGACGAGGGATCTGCTTTCGCACTAATATTTCCTCCAGAGCTATTCTAAAATCGTTTTTTATTATTTTCATTGGACCGATTGACGTTTTTTTTTTTGTACATCAAATCTGTGTTTCATCATGTCTATCTGAACGGGGAAATCGCTGCATCCTTTTTTTCTCCATTCCCGGTACATGGTCTGCAGGAATCGTTGCAGACGGAAAGATCAGCATGGATGCTCGATGGAAGACGGATGTGTGTTTTCATGCATATTTTGGCAGCATTTTAAGATTTGATGTAAAATGCGAACACGTTGGATTGTAAAACGGATTTCGGCGGTGTTCGGAGGGGGGACGGAGAGGGACATATTTTTGAGGCATCAACCAGAAAACATACAGTAAAGAAACGAAAAAAAAACAAAATGATCTGATAGCTGGGATGGCATTGAGGGACAAAAAGAGAGACGATTTTGAATAACAACTGATTTGAAACGACCTTTTCCTCTTTATAATTCTGGATTATATCAACGGACGAGACATACACATGGAGGGGAGTTTCTGATTTTGTAATATCTTCTGATTTTTAAATGTCATTTCATGTGATCCCTCTCCCTCTATCGCCGTCCGCTCGATAGGATTCCGATTTTCCCTTGTAGTCCCAGGACGACACATCTCCAAATCTAATGTCCTCCGAAACCATATGCAATTGCCAGTGAAACGTTCCGGTATTTTTTGCGGTCCGGTTTTGTTTGTCGCTCCAATATACATATTGCCTTTATTGTTTCGGCAGCCTATTAACGGTACCAGAGAGCTTCGGCCCGTTCACGAAAGCAACCCTTTATTCCGCATCGGTTAAAGAAAACATACAGTCACCAGGGTGGTAATCACCGCGACCAAATGTGTTTTCTTCTATTTAATATTATTGAAATGTTTTTTGATATTTATTGAATGTTTATTTTTGAGTATTTATTCGAGTATTTGCTCGGCAGTCATGTTTTTTTCTTACTTTGACATTTTATCTTGATAGTCCCATGCCCTCTAGCTGGACGGTAATTGTAATAATATAATTAATAATATCACAGCATTTTATTTCCATCATTTCAACTACAAATAATCGTTATTATTATTATTATAAGCCACACCTGGCTTGCAAAACGTGCATCCGGAATGAATCACTTTTTGCACTTATACTGATCATTTTTTTCTCATCTTACAGCCACATTTGCATATGTAGTAAATGATGTTTAAGTATCGGATCCGCATGTTTTTTAACGAACTCAAAGTATTGGTTTTGATGCGATCCGGTTCGAGACGGGCCGATCCAGACGCAGACGCAGACAGGCGAAGCAGCATGCGGGGACTCGGCATGGGCGGTTGCGGGTGGCCGCCTTTCGACTGTTCCTCCCGGGACGACGAGGAAGAGTACTATGGGACGGATCCTCGACCACGTAGCCTGGCCTTCGAGGAGAAGGAGGCCAGACTGCAGGGCGGCCTGGACGCCGTGTCGCTCACCAGCAGCATGGAGAGCGGGATACGCTCACCGCAGTGTCGGATCTGCTTCCAGGGACCGGAGCAGGTAAATTCGCTCCTCCGCCTTTTCACGCTGCTTCTCACGCCCGTTTTGCGCGACTTAGGCTCTTGCGCTTATTTATGTTGCCCTCATTTACATGATCAGTTACTATGTCTAATATGATATTTTTGCGTACACGCAACAATACTCTGGAGAACCCCAGCAGCCTATCTGAGCACCGTCTGGCATGTACGCTGTTTGTGCTATTATAAGCCAGCCACTGGGCCTACTATTTAACTAAGACTGATGGAGTTCGTGTGTAACAATTTATCTGGACGTACTGCCGGGGCGCGTTCACGTTTAATAAGTATTTAGACGGGTTACAACCATTGTTTTTAATCGCTTTTAGATACTGGGCCCCAGGCAAAGTAGCTAGGCACCTCCTAAGCCAGGAAGGGTGCCTGTTTTGCGCATCCACGCCTGAAGTAATATGCACTTTTACTTTAATTCCATTACATTCATGACAGCTCTGATGAGAATTTACCTGCCTCCCAAATGGCAGGACAACTGCCCTTTTGGGAGATGCAAGGTGGCTTGAATTGGTTTTGCTTTAGAGTATAAACTCTTGGCCTTTTTCCAAGAAGGACAGATAAATAAATCCATTTACCACAGAAGATGCTTCCTTGGAAATGTTTCAGAAGGGATGAGGGGTTTCCCCCGAGCCGCTAAGGTCCTGGCCAGAACGTAGCTCCCAGCTGGCCAAGGCACCAGTCACGTCAACATTTTCAGCCCCAAATCTCAAACCATCTGCAACGGAAGGCCGATTTCAAAGCAAACTTCATTCTGACCAACCAGCCATCTTGAGATGCTCATCATAAACTGGCTACGCTATGAGTGATGAGTCTGGCCTGATCGAAGAAAATACTAAGAGTATTAGTAAAATGTGAGCAGTTGTAAAACATGTTCCTGGGTATTTTAGGCACTTAGCAATCTGTGAGCGATGCAGTACAGATACATCCACTGGCACAGCTATTTACCGCAATATGAGTCCGATTATGATGACTGCAGTTATTATTATTATTGATGATGTTATTAATATCATTATTGTTGTTGTCGTTGTCGTCACTTCAGCGCTTATATGGTAACATGAATGTCAACAAAATGTATTGAAATTTAAGTTAAGGTGTCTGGTCTACAGCGTCATCCAAAGGCTGACGAAGATCTTTCGATGTATACCACGGTATGTGATGTCATAGACCAGGGACAGGGTCACAGTCTTCCTTTATAGCATAATTTTTCACCAATCAAATCACAGTATTTACTGTTAATTCTCTGCGCATGTGATAACAGTATTCCTGCTTCAGTCACATGCAGTCCATATATACTCTGCTTTAGATACATTTGGAAGCATAGCAGCACAATAGCCGTTCAGAACTGTTTTGGTGCTATATTTATCGTTTGGTTTTGATTTATGAGCTAAATTTGCTTTTGACATGCAGGCCTGCAAGATCACATCTGTAACACTTCACTTTTCAGCCGAAGAGGTGAATTTGTGGGGGGAAAAGAATCATTCTGTACTAGTTAACCAATAACTGGTTTCTCATTACAGCTACAAAAATATTTTGATGAAAAATCATTCCAAATGAAATGCAAATTTGTAGTGGTTGAAAAAGAACCTTTTTCGATGTCTTGTTCACTGAAACACCCTGCAGACTTTATGTCTGCGCGGCTTTTTAAATTTTACATTTACTTTTACCATTAATTCATTTAGCAGATGCTATTGTCCAAAGTGACATAGATGTGAGGCAAATAGTACATTGCAAGCATAATTGAATTCACTGCCTTTTCCAATGGATGCAACTGTGTCTCTTGCTGCCAACTCTATTTGTTTATTAATTCTATAGCCCATTGCCCTTGATCGTTTAGGAAAAGGAATTAACATGTCAAGCTGAGTGTACTAAGGTTTGGGACACACAATAGAAGGACATGAAATGGATTAAAAATAATATGCCTGGGATTTTTTCCTACTTGTTTTAGCTTTGCAGAGGAGCCGTTACTTATTAGTCTAAATGAGTAGGTTATCATGCATATATTACTAGACTGGTAGCAAAGGGTGATGTTCATGTGACACAGGTCTGGCAGTGTGCTGCGGAAGGTTCTGCTTTGCTCTTTGCACTCTCTTCTCTGAAATGTGTTTAACCAATATGTGAAGCATAAGCAATAATTACTGCACGTCCGACCAGCCTCGGCTGTGGGATTCAGGTGTTGTGTCTGGTGACTCCATCCAGGTCGCCTCTAAATTTGGGCTCCTGAGGTCATCGCTAATTTAACTCTTTCTGTGGCTTATGGTATGAGGGACTCTGCAGAGGTTTTCCACAAGGTGCTTAATCCCAGTGGCTTCTACACCACATGCAGTTATGCACATAGGTGCTGGCTGGGAGTAGCATGGTGTAGGTCTGTCCTACACACTTCTGTCAATGCAGAAGTTTTCTGCTCAAGTTACAGTCTGCTCTCCTGCTATGAAAAAGGTAGTGAGATACCTTAAATAATGTTTGCTGGTTTCTTATCCCAGGAGGGGGTCCGCTGTAGGGTCCTCGAGTTTAACCCAAACCTCTCAGATAAACACATTTGGCTTCATCAATGGCTGAAGTGAATGACTGAACTTGGTGCAGGTATATACGTATATTTACACCTGGGAGTTGGCAGTATTACTGATGATACTTGCACACATTGCTGTGAAACGTAGGACACAGCGTGGGAATTCGGCCACCATCATCTGCATAAGTAGTGTTTGGGCAGAAGAACAGACTGCCATTTGGCTCCCAGCCAAGTTCTCAAACGATGGTATATGGACAGACCTTTCCTGCATTGCTTGGTCAGATAACCTTGGGCTGGAGTTAATTGATGCTTTTTTCTTCCAAGGTGTTTATAAACTCTGTCTGAACACACAGCCAGTGATGACCTTTTCTGTCACCATGTGAGAGTAGCAGGAATGGAGTGATTATTGCATGTGTGCATGTGTGTGTGTGTGTGTGTGCATGTGTGTGTGTGTGTGTGTGTGTGTGTGTTTCCGCCTGTGTGGTCCAAGTGAATGACACATTACCCTGAGCAAGTTAATGCAGGGAGAGAGAGAATGTACAAGAACCGGGGAGATGGAGAGGGATGAAAGGGGGGGGGGGGGGGGGAGGGTATCAGACAAAGAGACACTTCAGGGGAAACCAGGAGGCTGAGAAGAAAGTGACGAAAAAACCAGTGAACAACGGGAACAATTTCATATGAGTGATGTTTAACGCTTTTTAAGGTCACGCCTGTTCGACTTCGGGTTTGCAGTTTTTTTTGTTATTGCTCTTATTGTCGTCGGGTTGCCATTTCCCAGAGCAATAAAAAATCCAGTTCAGTAACATTTCCTTTTTCCAAAGGCGAACCTACGCGCGCTTTAATTTTACAAGTAAACTACTTACATTTAAATTAAAATAGATAATTAAGGATAAATAACATTTAACGTGAGAAGAAGGCGTGTTTTTCAAATGTAAATTTTTAAATGACGTTCAGACGGTGTTACATAGTTATAAGACACTATAATCCCCTGTGCTACACTGATCAAAAATAGCAAATGTGTACTAAAATTTAACAGACTAACAGAATATGGTGACAATTGCTTATTTATGTCACACCTCTAAGCAAATTGCAAACTGCTCACTTCAGATCTAAATGAGATTATTCTGAATTTTTAAGACATAAACATTGCACCATAAGCTTAGAGTATATGATAACAAGACAGGCACAGTAATGACAGGTCATTTTATCAATGTACTATGGAAAAACCCGTGAGTTTGGCTTATACCATTTGGAATACACACCTCAGAATCTAGTGCAGATCTCTCTTACCTCTGTATTGTAAGATCATGCCATTCAGGTGCATGTCAAATTTGCGTTTGACATGCAAACTGTGTTTAACTTGTGTGTAAGACAAGCATTTGCTTCAACCAGCGATTCACAGCTAGCAGACAGCTCGTTCTCCAGTTAGCGCTACAAAAATAGTTTGGAGAAAAGAATCTTACCAAAGTCTTACCAGAATAACATGCAAATCTGTAATGGGTGAAATTATAAGCAAACCTTTTCTTGGCCTGTGGTTAAATGAGACACCACATAGACACAAATGGTTTAGTTCACAGCTCTCATGGTTTTGTGAAGCGTATTCACAGACAGTGGCATTAATCACAGTCAAGTGCAGTGATAGAAAAACTTTTCCATAGATGCTGACAGTTTTGTACTTAGTCATAGTTATATTTGCAAAAAAAGTCTTTATTCTAGCAAAAATAATAAAGTATTCATGCATTCCCAGCAGAATGAAAAATATATACTGTACTGTACTTAAAGTTAAAAAAAGAGAATTAAGCTTTAGTGTTTTATATTGTGATCTGAAAAAAACAATATTCAGATACAGAAACAGATGACAATGTAGTATCCAATACAGTATCCAATACAGTATCCAATACAGTATCCAATACAGTATCCAATACAGTATCCAATACAGTATTCCCTGACCTAATGATGAACTCATCCTAGGCATTAGACACTTAGCTCAGGCTGATTACCACCAAATTCAATAATTCAACTAATTAATTTTTTCTGATGTCAGTCTATGATAATCTCTTCAAGTCTCTGTTATGTTGGGGTGGGGGGGTGGGGGGGGTGGGGGTGCTGCATAGAATAGACAGAATTTTTTAATCGTTTGTAGGTAAGCGCCGGTTAGCAGGCGACAGCTTCACTTTTCCGCTATTTGTCCAATGAAGCAGAACAAACACAATTAGCCACCTTGTCAGGACAGATGACACATTTGTCCCTGATAGTGACACGTCACATATGTTGGGTTGCTGTCTATTGGCAGCTGTCCTGACAGCGCTTCTTGACTGGGTGAGGCTGTGGGCTTCTCCTGCTGGGCCAGCCTGTGCATCTGGCAGTGATGTAGGCGTTTCGGCCTCTTTGCTCTGACTGCCACGGCTCCCTGCCTCTGTCCTGCTTACCTGTATCTTTTTCATTGGCCCTCTATTGTCCCTGACTTGAGGCTGTCAGCACGGTGCTCAGGTCTCCCCTGCACCGCTGCCCCCGTACAGCTGTTATCGGGAGTGTCGCAGCCATGCTGTCGGCGTTCGGCTGACAGAATCGTTGCAGGTAACAGCGTCACAGTCACATGCATTGTCTGAGCTTGCAAATCAGCAGGACAGGGGAATGCTCACCTCTCTTCTACCTGCTAGTTCCCACGATCCCCTTCTGCCGACACCTGTGCCGTATTTGGACAGCTGCAAAGCCGTAAAGGTCACACCCATTCTGTGGAAGAATGAGTAGCTATCGGAGATAAGGAGATAAACCTCACAGTCGCCACTGTTCTCATTTTTATCTTGCTGTCGCCGTGATCTTGGTAGCCGAGGCAGGCGGATACAGTTCTGGGGTAGATTTTGCAATAAATTCCACGTTAATAAATAATTCCTTATGAAGAATCACTGAAACCGCGGGGAGAAACAGGAGCACACAGAATTGTCCATGTTCAGAGGAGAGTAGCAGTGTAGGGACAGATCTGAGTGGGCTGACTGTACTCTCACACCTGTGAAAGAAACAGGACATGGGGCAAAAAATGTGGCCTTCCTTTTTTACGTACAATAAATATTTTTTAAAAGGCCCATGACTGCTAACTAGCACCACTTAATTGTACACAAATTAGCCCCCCATATAATTAGCTAGTTAGCTTCATTCCAAAATAAAACTAAAACAATTAACAATTGGCTGGTTCAAATGTAGTTGATAGAGCTGCACAGAATTAATTTTTCGACATTGTTTGCCATGCCTACAAAGTAAATCCGATGAACAGAAACACACAATTTCCCCACATTTCCACACAGACGGAAATCTATTTTTAGAAGAAGATAAGGTTAGTCCATCACAGTAACGCTGTAGTCTTCACATCTCTGACGTGTGCGTGTGCGTGGCACTAGATGTCACCCCAGTGTAGTGCGGCAGCGGTGAACTCGTAATGGCCGTGTTACGTGAGTCACCTCCAGAAGCCCCACCCCACGCCACCCCCCTCCCGGCTCTCGCATGCAGACACGTGTGCATCTCCAGCACAAGAAATGCATAGACACACCCCTGCAGCACCTCCGATGAAGAATGGGGTTAGGGTTAGCCTACTAGGGACACGACAAGCTGTCACTTAAGGCGTTTATTAAAGACTGCAAATGAGAAAGGAGCAGGAGTCAGTGCATTTACCATAAATCTAGCCAAAAATGGGCATGATTTCTCACTTCTATGCATCGCGTGGTGTGTGCAAAATCTTCTCAGCAAAGCCTTGCAGTAGCAGTAGTCACACTGTTCGCACCATACAGGGCAAATAAAACGCAGTAAGAAATATGGACAAGGAGTCAAATGTGTCCCCATTTTAAACACCCTCAAGCTGTAAATGAGACTGTAAAACTGTAATACTTATGTAGATTTTTCCACCCCTGAAATGCAATAAAAGTCTAGTATAAACATTTATCCTATTAAAAATTGACCCCCTATAAACGATTCCCTACAGGGAACACGTGTAGTGGAAAATAAATCTTAAATGCAGAACCTGGTGATTTGTTAATGTTTATCTTGATGATTTTAGTTCCCCTTTTCCTTGTATCAATGTTTATACATTCTTGTTTTCATGCAAACTGTCATTTTTTTGGCATTTTTAAATGTGATTTAGATTTGAAAGCAGAACGGGGGAGTGCGTGGCTCACGAGGTTTGGACGCTTATGCCTGTGATCGAAATGTTGCCAGTCAATAGACTGATGTCACTGTTGGGCCTTTGATCAAGGCCATTAAAGCCTAATGACTTCAGGTACCGCCTGACCCTGTTACCTTAAAAAGGTAGATTGGTTTGGATAAAAGCATCTAACAAAACAAACATTGATATCGTAGAATAGGAACCATATATTTAGCATTTATCAAAATCCATCAGTATATTTGAGGATGGGTATTTGGTCTACTTAGGGTGATGGTAATTTACAGCAGGAAGCATGCGGCACAATCCTGACCCCGGTTCCCACAAACAGCGTGTCTTCAGGCAGAGGGAGAACATGTGGACCACATATGGATGGAGATCCCACAGCGGTGGCGAGACGAGGCGGCAGCAATGCGCCCTGAGCCTCCGAGCCAGCCAGCCCTCCCACGCGCCGAGGGCAACGCCCAACAGGCCGCGCCACGGCTGGATGGCGGAGACAGCTTCACGTAGTGTCTGCTCGCGACACAGACTTTATTTCATGAATGATGGGAGGCAGGAAACACTTCACAATGAGAGCCGGAGAGAGAGTTTCTATATATATACTACAGCATGTTTGTGTGTGTTTGTCTGAGGGAACAGAAGCAGATTTGGAGCAGATGTTAGTGCTGATAGCTGACAGCAGTAGCTGGACCTGAATGTAGGTGGAGCTGCCGTTCCGTGACCATCTCCTACTGCCCCTGTTCTGCACCCCCGTTCCTGTCTCCCGGTGTCCTTTCGCCGCCTTCGTCCAGTCGCGTCACTTTCTGTACCTCTCAGCTTGCACAGCTGTGCGCACATCTGCACTGCAGTGCCCCGCACAGCTGGCCCTGCAGTGGGGTCTGTGTCTGCTCACTCCCAGTGAGTGTCCCAATTGTGCTTTACACACTGATGGGAATACTGATAGAGTTACTGATAGAGGATAAATGCCTCTTATACTGTGATTGTCAGCTGTCACCCCCTGCTTTTCCAATGTTATTCTAGGCTTGGGTGTTATCTGATTTTTCATACTGTTGTACCTTCCAGTAGGGATGTCCTGATCCACTTTTTTAGTACCTCAATCTGATCCATTCAATATTTATATCTGCCTATTTCGAGTCCCAATCTGATCTTTTAATAAATATTTAAATATACATATGCATACAGTAGGTGTTGGTACCTTCTTCAACTAAGTAAGCCTTGTGATTTCGCAGTATTCTTCATTATGATGTCTCTGCAAGTCCCTAATTAGATTTGTTACATTAAATGACACTGTCTTGCAAACATTGCAGGTAGTTGTTGGGCTACTTTGTGCTTCCAGTTTAAAGAATTTCCACATGGCTGACATCTTGACAAGTTGTAGTTTGAAGCCACGTACCTTTAGCTTCCTGTAGCATGTGATGGAACCTTACAATCTGTGGAACTGATGTAAATTATTACAGTCTGCACAAATGATGATGGAGATTAAATTGATTGGGCTGTGGTGGCCGATAATGAAATGAAATTGAGACATTATACCACAATATACGGTATTTTGAAAAATAAAATTCCTATGGCAGATTTTATCATGGGGAAACCTCCATCACATTGGCTCAGTTAATGTTGTGGGCAAGATTTCAAAATACCATAGTATATCCAGAATACCTTGGTATACCACCTATTCCTCTGTTCCATTGTCATTCCTACCCATTTGGCTTCCTAATGCTGGCCAAAGGGATGTGTTTACACAGCTGAAACAACAGCTTGAGTGGCAAGAAAAAAATATGCACAGCTCTGACAAAAGAAATACATTTAACGATGAGATTTTAGAAAATGTTTATAAAATGAAACAATTATGATCAGAATTTGGCTCCAGCTAAGGAAAGAGAGTGTGCATTTGCATCCAAATTGTGTCACAGAACAAGCCATTCAGCAGAATGCAAACACAGACCAAGCTTAGCATAAACCTGGAGCGTTAAAGGCCGTTCTGCCTCTCAGTGTAGGTATGCAGTATCATTTTATATGTTCAGTTTAGGTAAAAGTTATATTAAGAAGATATTGGTTCATGTGGTTAGTGTCAGTGGTCTTTTGTCAATAGTTGCAGTCAACGTATGACATTTCTGCAAGTGACTAAGCGCACTGCTTCAGCTAAGACCATTTGCTCAATGAATAAAATGTAAAATATAAGCCTTGCTCAGATTCAGAAAGTTGGTGCCAATCGTATTGAAACTCCCCAGACAAACCACTGAGAAAAGCGGTGGAGACATAGCACAATAAAAGCAGAAACAGGCCTTTCAGCATCTCTAAATGAGGGAGTCAGCCATAGCACGGCTGAGTTCATAACATGTATGACATTTCAATTATATGTGAATGAATCATGGGGAAAACTCCAGTTTCTGATCTCAGAAGCATGGACGTTAAACCCATCACCGCTAACACTAAATCTGGCCATTTTACAAAGGCACAATTTAAGGGCGATTAATGGTTCCTTCAGAAAAACATTAATCACATAGAACTTGTGTAAGTGTGCATGTGAATATGCTGGCAGAGCAGACTTATTGCTGAGTGTCAGCAGCACAGCAGCGTGAGCAGGCGCCATGGCGACAGGAGGCGTCACTCAGCAACAACAAGCCAGCGATTAAAAAGGCAGGGCCGAGTAAAGGGCCATGATGAACTTCCAGCACTCAAGGGATCACGTCAAATTTGTGAAATTCCAGTGAAATTGTTCTGTGAGAACACATGTAAAACATGAGATCTAGCTGAATTTTCTGGCCGATTGAAGAAAAAAAGAATAAGCGTTTTAAAAGGACAGATTTGGTGGGCAAAGGATTACTGATGACAGGGAATGCCATAGTGACAGATTTCTGGAGACTAAGCTACATGCGTTTGCTTTGTCAGGTGTTATTGTGCGGCTCTCCTTATTTTCTATGCATGTAGCAATTACCTTCTCTCTCCTGCAGGGGGAGCTATTGAGCCCTTGCCGCTGTGACGGCTCAGTGCGCTGCACCCACCAGCCCTGCCTTATCCGCTGGATCAGCGAACGCGGCTCCTGGAGCTGCGAGCTGTGCTACTTCAAGTATCAGGTGCTGGCCATCAGCACCAAGAACCCACTACAGGTAACACACTCTGCCAGCTCTTCAGGACGCTGCACACACGCACACACGTACACACGCACACTCACAAGCATACAAGCACTATGACACAGGGCACAGATTGGCAATTTTTATTTGATTTCTTAATGTCTCAAAGACAAATGTATCTTCTTGTAATGCTAGGAAATATATGTGTTTATAGCTAATAGCGATATTAAGATATTTCACACATATCCGAGTTCCTTCCATTGATATTTAACCATTCACGAGTCAGACACATGAGCATAACACACATTGAATTATAGCATGGTCTGACTCACTAACCTGTCACAATCCATCACCCCCCTCCCTTTCCAGTGGCAGGCCATCTCCCTCACGGTGATCGAGAAGGTGCAGATCGCAGCCATCATCCTGGGCTCCCTCTTCCTAATTGCCAGCATCTCCTGGCTCATCTGGTCCTCGTTGAGCCCCTCGGCCAAGTGGCAGCGCCAGGACCTGCTCTTCCAGATCTGCTACGGCATGTACGGCTTCATGGACATAGTGTGCATCGGTGAGCGCGTTTCCTGTGCCTGTGCTGAACCCTACCCTTACTAACCTGCTTTTGTTTTGCACTCAGGTGCGATCGTTCAGAAATGCCTATTCAGTTTAGGCGAAGAAAACAAGAACTGTTTGAGCGTGTCGGCTTTTGTCTTGAAAAGATATTTAGGTTATGGTGGCCCTTGTTTGTTTTCAGTATACTTGTTCTCATTATTGTCTACCAAATGCATCTTTTCCAGGCCTTATCGTCCACGAGGGCTCTTCTGTGTACCGAATATTCAAGCGGTGGCAGGCTGTAAACCAGCAATGGAAGGTACTGAATTACGAAAAGGCCAAGGACCTGGAGGACCCAATGAACTCGGCGGGCAAGGGAGGGGGGCGTGCCTCTCGGAACAACCCACATGGCTCAGCCAATGGTGTCAGGGGAGGGAGGCGGGGCCAGCGTGTCAGGACTATTCTGAACCACCACTGTGGCTACACCCTCCTGCACATTCTGAGTCAGCTGCGGCCGAACGATCACCGCATCAGCGCCACGGCGAACCGTGAGGTGGTGATGAGGGTCACCACTGTATGAAACTGGAGGCCCACTGTACGGACCACTGCCAAAATGGCCTCCCTCACTGACTACGGCATAGCAACGAATGCATGGCGCAGCAGTAACGAAGAAATACAGACAAACTGAACCTGAGTTCTTATACAAAAAAATGCATTTTTAACAGCAAATAAACAGATGAACAGAACATAAAAAATACAAACAGCTCCACGACAAACTTAAATGCTGGAATTTTTTTTCTTTTCCCAGCAAGAAAATACATTTCCATGGCTACTGTTGTTTTTGTTTTTTATTAAACTGTTACTTGTTACTTGTTACTGATTTTGGTTTTATAAGAGAACACACTGTAAAACGATTATAAAATTTCCAAAAGCCGTTCCCATGCTGCTGGGTTCCGTGTGGAATCGCGTCACACTTCCGCCCCATAGCAAGGGGGTCATTGACGACCCCTGAACTCTCCCCGCGCAAAGGCAGCTGAGGAGTCTGAAAAACAATAACTTAACCTACAATAAAATTACAGAAGTCCTGAACAATAACACCAATATTCCACAAACAAAAAACGTGTGAACCAACCTGGCAATAAGGGGTATCTGTACATCTCACCGTGAATTCTGTCCGAGGGGGGTGGCTACTTTCTTGTTTTCTTCTCATCCCTCTCTCTCTCTCTGTCTTTCTCTCTCTGCCAATTTGCTGTTTTTCAGATTCATGCTCGCCGACACAGAGGGGCGGGCTGCAGGAAAATAATTGCCGAATCAATGAATCATCGCTGTAGCTTACAATACCTTCAAAGCAGTGTCTTTCTTTCTTCTCTTTTTTGATTTGGAAGACTTCACTCTTATAGCCTGAAGCTGTAAAGTACCCTGAATATAACCCAAACTATCCTGGGATGAAACAAAGCTCAAAGGTGCTTGATACAAATATTTGTATCCGGAATTTATTCATTTACATGTCAGCTAATAACAAGCACTTATGACATGATAAATAAAAATGCCATCTTGACCTGACTGTACTGTGTGCCCCCTGTACTGAGGCATCTTTAGCCTTGACTGTTTGTGTTTCAGAATGTTCCAGGGTGCTGTCTTGTTTACTTTAAGAGTATAAACCCCATATGGTAAGAATTATCAGTTGACAAACTGAAACTACTGGCTGATTGGATATGCACATAAATGACATATAATTCCAGCATATAATCTACTTTAACATAATTATCTTACGATTATTTAGGTGCTGATTAGGTAAGACCATTTAAATGTATACCTCAAGCAAAAGTCAGCACTTATTACAGTTTGGAGTATTATAACCAATGAAAACCACTGCAGCAGATCCTGAGAAGAAGATCAAAATATATAAATTTGCAGTTGCTTGCAGTATTTGCCATGTTCTGCTGTAAATCCTAAATTTGTGACGAAACATTTCCTTTAATGTGGATGGAGTACAAAGAACCACAGTGTGTCGGATGTTATGGGGGGTTTTTAACTTAAGACAAATACCTGAGTTTATGTTATTTGCAATGTTCAATAACTTTTGTCAAAACAGTGTTTGCTTTGAATTAAACATGCATTATATACCCAAAATGTCCTAATTCCTACTCAAATTTATGCCCAAATTGTCCTCATTTCAGTCTCTAACCTGATTACGGCTATAAACATGATTGTACTATGTACATTGTTACAGCTGTCATTGTCCTTATTATTAATATGGTATGAACTTCAGATATAATAAAAAAAACCAATATGCACAGACCAGTGTGTATAACTCAGTGGTACACGTGGTATGTGATGTCGTTCACTCAGCACACGTACACCCTGAACCTCAGTCGAAGCCATGAGTGTGTAGAACCATACTGGCCAGGTCTAGTACAGAGGCGTACAGGACCCAGAGTTCTAAGACATAACAGGGCTAGTGAACCTGTTCATTCAGGTGGTAGAACAGAATTTCCCATGCTGACTGAGGAGGTCTATGTTAACATCATAATTCAGATAAGAAAATAAATGTGTACACAGAACTACAGTTCTGTTCCACAATATGCTGTTGGAAACTGCTTTGTGTGGAATTTTAGGGATATCTGTAGAATTTCTGTAAGGTTGATGCTATATTACCTCCACAAACAATATCAGAATGTTGTTATTAAACTAATCACAAAACAAATGTGATACCTGCATTCACAGCTTGATCAGCACAAAATAACCTCAATTTAGCACCTGCCAACATCAATGGGCTGCTACCTTGGCAGGGGATGGAGTCATGCACACCAAGTAAATCATTTGCTCCAGTCATTACCCAAAATTTAAGGCTGTGGATTGTCCTGTGATCACAACAATAACAACACATAATTTGTTTCACTAACTTTCATCATGCTTCCAGCTTTATTTGCTTTTCAGACTATTTACATTTTGATTGATTAAATCCACAAGATTGCTTTTTGAAGGCGTTATTATCCCGCACTTCAAAGAATTGCCTCAGACCACGGAGTATCTCATGCTCAAGCATAGACATTCAGAATTACAAATACATTTTAAAGCCATTCTTGTGCCAAGTCATCTAGATGGATGGTGACCCTGAAAAAGGAAAGTGACATCAGTATTACCGTTAATATTAAACCGAACAGCCTCAGCGAATTGTACACGATCTCAAAGATAGACAAAGCTATGATAAACAAAGCCAAAACCATTTTTTGAATATCTGATTGCCAAAAGCAACGTGAGAGGCAATTACGGTTTCATGTTTTGAAATATAAATTTCAGAGGACTAAACGTACGTAATATTTACCGTAATTATGAGAACACCATAAGCAAGCTTAGGTACATCAAGATCAGAGTCAGCTATGAGTCATTTTGTAACAGATTTCAGGACCAGTAAACTCACATCTTGTAACAGTGCCTAAAATAAAGAAGTACACAGGGACAAAAAGAAAATCTCCCCAGAGATGCCACGGTTAATGCATCATTACATAAAACAATTATGCGCATGCATACTTAAAGTAAAATTACGTAAATGTAAAATGATAATTTATATCGAACAATTCTATTTCTGTTGTGTTTTGTGTTTCTCAAGTATGCGTTTTTTGAAGCTGTAGTCTAATACACTAGTGACCTTAGAAGGTTTTTTTTCCCATCAGTACTGCAATATCCGTTACACAAACCGCTTATCTGGGTGAGATCATAAATCTTTTGGCTTGGATGTTACAGATCAGGTATGAAAAAAGAATTATCGCAATTATTCTTGTGCCAAGGCCAAGCCGCATCAATTTTCTCAGAAAAAAAGGTTTATTTTTCTCCCATCTGTTCACTATGCTTAGCCTACCGGATCTTACTTAGTGCAATATTACGTTAAATGCAAGATAATTAAGAGCAGTAATTTCAATATGTTACTGAAATCTACCAGACATATTTTTAACATTAATAACAAAGCATGTAATATATGCATAATATTTTCGCCTTGAAAATACATGGAGATATAAACTCAGTATTAAAGTGTAGAAAGTAGCCAATCAGAGGAAAGGAGGCCGGACATTGGCCCGTCTACGTTACGTCATTAATGAGCGACACAATGCAGCAGCGTGCTGCCTAGAGTGTGGTCTGGGTGGTTGTTGCTGTATTTATTTTTTAATACTTTTATTCAAAACTTAGGTAAAAAAGGTACTTTCCCCCCATATAAAAAATGAGCGTGTCAATGCCACAGAAGCGTTACTACAGACAACGAGCCCATTCCAATCCCATGGCTGATCACACCTTTGACTAGTGAGTTGTTCGTGGGTACATTTTTTGCTCCGTTCTGAAACGGAATGAAAAGTTGCTATGGAGTTCTCTCCCATTTGATTTTTTTTCTTAATTGATATTCATAATACGATATTAGCTCGTAAATTTAAAAACATTGTCCTCTTTTGGCGGTTTTATAGCAATTTAAAACCATTTAACATTTTACTAATAAATTTCTGACCCATTCTAAGTCATATACCCCAGGTTTGTAAAATTTCCACTTTGGTTGTGAATTTGTGCACAGTGTGTTTTGTTTGCCTTCGCTGTTTTTAGTCCGCTGTGCCCAGAAGAGATGGACTGGTCTCAACTGTACCCGGAGTTTTTCAGTGGTCCTGGAAACGCCAGCGCAAAAGCAGGCGCTCGTGTGGAGTTTGCTGATATTGGATGCGGTTACGGCGGACTTCTTGGTAAATAATTTTCTTCCGTCTTATGCCTTACATTAAATTTAGATTCAGTGCTAAAACTAAGCGTTTTATGAAAATGATACTGGTATGATCATTCCTACCGTAATCCTAGATGGAGTTTTGAACAACGTTTAAGTGTGAACGTGTTGATGAAAACCGTGTTACTGTGGGTCATGGACCTCTAAGTTTCTTTTTTATTCAGACCACCAACAGAGGGAGCCGATGGTTTGACTATAAACAGGAACCGTGGCTGTTTTACTCGCATCATTTCAAATTTGGCTGCCACCCATGTCCAGTTTTGTTAACATTTTGGCTCACGTTTGAAATATCTAGCTAAAATTTTGCCTTTCAGCATAAAAGTACCTCATTTAGAAGAGTTATTAAAATGTGGTAATTTGCTGATATTACTTGTACAGGACTGTTCTTATGCAAATTGCACTTTGAGCATATTGGTCACATGGTTTGTATGCATATTAAACCTCTACTAGTTATTACTGGTTAGGTTTGTCAGAGAGTCTCGTGTTAAAAACCTTTGTCTGTCCGCAGAGACCTGGCTGTGATGTTTTATGGACTATTTGTTTATAACTGCATGATAATTACTCTCAAATTGTTAACATAGTCTGGTATGCTTAAAGTTTCACCATTTTACCACACATCAGCTTTAGAGTCAGTGGTTGGCTAACTATATTTCAACATTATTATGAAATCATTTTCACTTTTCTTCAGTTTATAGCAAAACTTTTAAATAAGCTTACTTATCAGATTTTCTTAACTGTCGAAACATGAATTATTTAGTCCTATAATGAGCTGTCAGGTTTGGGCTCCTCAGACTAATTGTCTTTCTGATGCTCTCTCCAGTGGAGCTCTCCCTGCTCTTCCCTAACCAGCTGATTCTGGGTCTGGAAATTCGAGTCAAGGTCTCAGATTATGTTCAAGACCGGATCCGCTCGCTCCGTGTGGCAGAATCCGGTCGGTACCAGAACATCGCTTGTCTGCGGAGCAACGCTATGAAGTACCTGCCGAACTACTTTGCTAAGGGACAGGTGAGGCCCAGACCTGCTAATGCTTTTTCCTTCACGATGGTGTCTTATGCCAAACCAGTGTTTCTCAATCCCCTCCACAATGCCCTCCCACCACCACCCAGTCCACATTTTTGTTCTGTTCCTACATCCACACACCCAGTTTTTATCACCTGATCATAAAACCCTTGAATACCTGACTGAGAAATGCAGACTGAGTAGTATACTGAAAACGTGGACTGGGACCGGGTGTTGAAGCATTGCTTAAGTGCTAACTGCGCAGCTAAGGACTTTGCTAAAGAAGAGTGGTGATGCGGATGGGTTTGACCAAAGTGAAGCACAGTTTATGTGGCGGAAGTCAGCTTCCTGTTCCTGTTGAGGTTGGTCAACAGCATTGATGAGTCTTTTGGAAATGCTGCACTTCTGTCACAGAGAATCATGCCTGCATTGCCCAACAGAATATACGCTTAGCAGAATTATGCCAAAAGAGAATTTCCCATTTGCCATCATTTTTCTAATTGATATGGGCGTGATATAGGCAGCTTTGCATCCACTGTATAAGCAGATATTTAAAACATTATCTTAATCTGGAATCAGAATCAGGTTTATTTGGCCCAGTATGTTCTCACACACAGGGAATCTGTCTCTGGTTGTCAATGCTAACATACTTGCAGTAGGTACAGACATAGTCAAGACAAGACAACGATCACATACAGTTCTGTTGATATATAACTAGCTTAAAGTAAAGGGCATGTTTGCTAACAGTCTGTACTTAAAACTGTGATTCCTCACTATGTAATATCTCGGAAATGATGATCCGAGTCTTCACAGCAGCCCAGAGCTGTGGGTATTACGGCACTGCTGTTCCTGTAATTAAGGATGAGGTGGTTCTCGTAGCTTTGGTGCGCCTCTCCAGATCTGATGCTAAATCAATATATGTCTGAAGACCGATGAACAGAATAGCCTCAGATAAGTGTGACCTCGTGGTCTGGAGGATTAGCCCTGCCTCTGCCTTGTTTGCCCTGGACCCATGAGTCCAGCCCTTTCTGTTAATGTGTAATTGGCTCAGACCTCTAGACCCAGTTACAACATTCTGAGCTTTTAATTCCAAATAGAGCTTCATAAGCGTTGAGCAGAATGCTTCCCATGCTCGATAAACGGAAAAGTTGATTATCCATTGGGATTTTGGAAAACTGTTAGATAAACAGACCTCTTTGCAATATGTAGGTTAATGCTCCAGTTTTCAGTCTGAATGGGGGGATGGTGCTTTGTGGAAGGAGAAGGATATTTAACTTTTGCTGACTTGTGATTTTTTCCCCCCCCATTGGAAACTGTATGAGTGAATCGAATCGAAACAGATACGTTTAAATTGGTAAATGCATAAAGTTACTGGAATTTAAAATGACCTCATTTCTTTTCCCTTAACATCCTGTATCCAGTGTTTAATGAATAAAGAGCCTGCAGATGGAAGCAGCCTTAAGTTCTGTGGTTATACGTTTCGCTGCTTAGATGAAGCTGTTATCAGCAATGAGCTGCCAGTTTGACCTGTTTTGCTGTCATGGGTCACTGTGCAGTACTGTGGCATCACATCTGCAGGGTGCTTTGTGTGATTCCTGTCGTGTGTGATTCCTGTCGTGTGTGATTCCTGTCGTGTGTGATTCCTGTCGTGTGTGATTCCTGTCGTGTGTGATTCCTGTCGTGTGTGATTCCTGTCGTGTGTGTATGTGAGAGAGAGAGAGAGAGAGATGGAGGGGTGCCGACATGCAGGTTAGCCCCTGTGTTTTCTGTGGGAGTCTCCAGACTTGCCCTCACCTTGGATTGAATAGGCGCTGTGGAGGATGGATGGGTCTTGCCTGAGAAACCCAGGTTAAGTTCCTCACTCACGGAACCACAGCAGATTCACCTGAGTGGAATTAAACTTGCAGGTTATGGCTGCATGTCCTTTTCTTTCACCTGCTGCCTTTCGGTTTGCTCGGCGCTGTGCGTGACGGTCCAGTTTTGAGCCCGGACTGCTGAAGTGTCTTTGGAAGGGAGCTGGCTGGTGCTTCATCTTCCACTGGGGTGAGAATGTCAGGCCTTCCTGGACAGTGAGCCACAGCAGCCTGATATGACAACTCTCCAGCACAACTGCACCTCCAGATCAGCCCCTGATTGGTTTGGGATCCCCAGGGAAGGTCTTCTAAGCTCAATATAGATGTATTCAGATTTGCTTAACACAGGTTAGCCTTTCATATATTGCAGCCAACGTCTGTTGTCTGTTCCACCATTAGTGGGAATCTTCTTCCAAGAAGACCAGAAACTGCCGTTCCTGTGCCATTCGCCACTTGCTTCCATGTGTAGGTGGTTGTGGTGGTTTTCTTTCTTTCTTTCTTTCTTTCTTTTTTTTTTTTTTTTTAACAGAAGACCAAATTACCTGCACGTCTTTCTGCTGTCCTCCCAGGACTGAAACAGCTGTAAGGTATAATGCATCCATCACTTAGATCTTTTCTCTGTTCGTCAGTGGCGGCGGGATTCTGTTTCTCTCCGCGGCCGTCAGCTGTCGCTTAGCCTTAGCGCTGTCTCACAGTGTTCGCATTGTTCCAGCGGCCCGTCTCATACGGCTCCAGCCACCTTGGGGCGTAAACACAGAAGCCGCACCACAAGCCCGTCACTCCTCTTCCTTTGCTTTTTCAGAAGATTAACAGCTTTGGATGGGAGAACGCCCTTTAGCGGAATTACTCATGGAAAGTATAGAAGTGTGATAGAAACTGTATCTCTTTCTTTTCCCCGACAAACTGGTACTCAATACCCCCCCCCCCCCCCCCCACACACACACACACACACACACCTGATGAAGTTGGGCCAGTTCAGTAGTTAATGGCTTAATGCCTCTGTTACTCCTAGTTGATTGTATGTTTTTCATGCATGGATTTTTGTTGGCCAATGCCTGTAAAATCCAAGAATGAAGTTTTCAGAACATCCAACGTACAGATAACTTATGAACGGACTGCCGTAAAACCTCTTACTTTAAACGTTGAGTTAAATACGATGGTTTGTAATAACAAACGCACACTACATTGTCACATGAAAACATTTCATAGCTTCAGTGGATTGTCAGCTTGACGTACAGTACTGTATTTTGTTACTTTTAATGATTATTATTGTACTGTTTTGTTTTGACTTACCTACAAATTTGGCGTAAAGACAGACTTAGGGAACAGATCTCATTCGTAACATGAGGACTGCCTGTATATATTTTTTACACCAATCGGTCATGCAGATTTTGTGGTGAGTTTACTTTCCAGTTGCAGATGGTAAGTAAGTGGGGCTGTCTGGTTTATTCCTGCTTAGATCAGATTCCCCAGGCTTGTGTTTGCTCTGAGGGCCGCCTCAGCCTTGTGGAATTAGAGATTCTCTTTGACTTGGGGGTCCCGGACCCCAATTCCTATCATCTCAGCTCTAATGCTTCTAGGCAGGCAAACTGGGAAAACCGGAGATCAGTCCTACTGGTTCTGGGCGAAGAGCACCTTTCAGAGTGGGGAGGGGGCAAGACGTGATGTCACACGTATACCAGGGATCACGGAGCGCTTCTGTGATGATGTTTTGGCTCTTGTTCATTTCCTTCTGTGACTCTTGTGCATGTCGCCCAGCTCAGTAAGATGTTCTTCCTGTTCCCGGATCCTCATTTCAAAAAGACGAAGCACAAGTGGAGGATCATCAGTCCCACGCTGCTGGCCGAGTACGCTTACACGCTACGAGTCGGGGTAAGGGGGCCCGGGGGGGGGGGGGCATGCCGTGCCAGTGCACTTAAGTACCATCGGCGGGTAGATGTGCCCTGATGGGTCCACTCTCAGGTTTCCCCATGAGGCACACTGCCAGAAAGCTCTTCCAGGTGGAATGAGGTGGTAGCACTGGGGGGGGGGGTCCAGAACAATGGGTCATTTGTGTTTATGGACACAGGTTATGGACGTGTGCTGACTGTGCACTCAGCAGGAGAGAGAGAGAGGTTCTCCTGCCGGGGGGTGGGAGGGAGGGGTCCCGCTAACACAGGTATTCTGCTGCATCAAGGGCAAGAGCGAGGGGGCGGAGCACTGCCCCCCACTCTTTGTTTTATTGAAAAAAGCTGAGCCAACATACCAAGCTCTGTCCATTTAAGAGCACTTATTATGTTCTTAGAAAATTATCTCTTAATAATACTCTGTAGAAGCAAAGTAAACTACAGAGACACCAGTGATAAATTTCAGGTTGTTTGCTGGTGGTTATTTCTGTCCTGTTCGCCCTCTTTAAAGAAAGAAAAAAACCTTTGTACTGTTACGTATATAAGGGAGCACCAGGGCACTGGAGAACATCGTGCTGCACGCACACCTGCACAGACGCACACGTGGAAATGCACACAGGCACACAAATGCAGAAATGCACACTCACACGCAAAGATACGCAGACACAGAAGTGCATAGACACACAGAGAAGTGCACACAGCCTCGATATACAGACACCAACACAGAAATACGTGCACAGAAATGCACACGCTCACATGCACAGATTTGCAGACCCACACACAGAAATGCACACAAATGTGCAGACACACGCAGAAATGCACACAGAGGCGCAGACACTCACACGCTCCCTGCGGCACTCTGCATTCACAGTGTCCCCCCCCCCGCCCCCGCAGGCTTTGGTGTACACCATGACCGACGTGGAGGAGGTTCACCTGTGGATGGTGAAGCACTTCAGTGAACACCCTCTCTTTACCAGGGTCACGGAGGAAGAGCTGGTGAGGAAGCTACTCTACAACCCATCCCCCTCCCCGCCCCTCAAAACCCCAACCCTCAATTTTTTTTTTTTACAAGTTCCCATCGCTGACTGTAAAATGTCTCTACATGACACTGACACCAAAAGAGCAGTGTGGCGTGGTCTAGTGCTCCTTGTACCGCATCTCGCCGAGTCATTTGTTCAGCCTGTGCTCTGCTTGGCAGGCCGATGACATCATCGTGAGCCGGCTCGGCACGTGCACGGAGGAGGGCAAGAAGGTGCAGAGGAACGGCGGGAAGAATCATCTCGCCGTCTTCCGAAGGGTGGAAGACTAAACTGTGCCATTTCAACTTCAGGAAGGTGGACTGTGGGGCTCCACTGGAAAGCGACAGGGGAGCCGTCAGGGACAGAGCAAAACCAAGGGGGGGCGGGGGGGGGACTTGTTCAGTTGTGTCCAGTCTTTTTATACTGAGCTCCTGGTTGCATGGAAGCAAAGGATATGTAGGTCAGTCCTGCACATCGGTACCACAGCAGGCAAAGATGACCCAGGAATGTGCTGAGCACTCATCTTATGTTTATTTAATCTGTACGTTGGCCCCAATTTTTTATTTGAAAGAAATTTTTATTGTTTTTTTTCCCCTGCAGGCAATGCAGGTCTTAATTAACCTTATATCAACATTTTACTGCTCCACCCGCCTTTCATCTCCGGCACTCTGAGCGTTTATGCAAATCTCTGTTCTGACTTGACACCCAGTGAGCGGGAAGAGTTTTGGCTCGCTGCCTTGAATGTTTCTGGCTGGAGCACGGCCACGGGGCTCACGGCGCGACGGGTGCGGGGCCGCGTCGCCTTGGCTCTGCCTGTGGGGGTGTCGGCTCGCCGTGCCTGGGCCACACCCCCTCTGTGTGGGCGGGGGCCATTTCCGTCACTGTGCCAATGGACAGCAGCACCAGCGGCGCGTGTTAAGTACTTAGGACTGCGACGCCAATTCTCCATTATCCTCTCCCAGCAAAACCATTAGATTTTTTCCGTCATTCTGGGCTCTTTATGCAGGTTTCAGCAGGTTGTGCCTTTTGCTGCTGCAATATCAGTGCAGTTGCTTTTCAGTATTAACATTTTAATTTTTGTTTTGGCGCGATGCACTGAGGTACCAGATCATGGAATAATGCTAGTAATAATATTACTAGAAAATAGTGAGCCCCCCCCCCCCCCAATATATTAAGCTTGATATGTACTGAAAATGCAATGCAGCCTTCAGGATTTGGTTGGTTCATTGTGGTTTTGTTTGTATATGAATCAATGCACTGCTGCAGACATAGTGGCCGATACATTCCGGCCTTCTGAGTTGAAAGCGTCTCGCTGGCTGAATTCTTCCACTGCAGACCTGAATGATCATAGTCTGTCCCGGTAAAGGGTTTTGTTTAGCCTGCAGAAATTGCAGACTGGGGCAAGACCACACATGTATCCAAAGAAGAAACAGAAGTCGAGATATTAGAGTGCTTTTGTTTTAAAAATATATTAAAATAAAAGGATCATTGTTTCAAAGCGTGATTCGTCAGTCTACACATTGTCTCATTCTGTGTAATTAGGGGTTAGGACTTGTTTTATGTTAACGAGTATTGACAGGTGAACGGAAGAGCCCGTTTCCCTTCCATTGTCACGGTGCCTAAGAGTAATATTCCCCTTTTTTGGGGATGGGTATTGAAGCTTTGTGCGCCGAATTGTCTTCAGATGTGAGCACGCGGCTGATCCTTTTCACTGAAATGCAGTGTCAAATCAGTAGGAGTTTTCTGTTCTGTTAGAGTGGGTTTTTAAAAACCAGCACCAAGCCAAATGTGCTCACTATACAAGCTGATAGACGTCTAACAAAGGGCTTTTCGGAGGGATGGCTTCACTTGAAACGAATCTTGATATTAAATACTAAGTGCCCTTTTTCTTTGTTTTTTTTTTTTTTTTCCCTCCAAAGGCTTTAACAGTAATAGTGATGATGCACATCGCAGTTCTGCACTGGGTGGTTCGCTTCGGTTGCACATGTTCCTACTGTCTTGCCAGTAGCCCTTTCAGCAGAAATATTTTGCATGCATTAGTTACAGGAGATGATTGCAGTTGGTGCTGGAAAGGCATCAATCATTGCGATGAGTAACGATTCCAAGGGCGGGGCCCCTGTCCTCATGCGGGATGGTATCGCACATCGCGTCCTAATCGCCACCCTTTCCTTTCTGCTCGCTCCCTCCGAAACAAATTCATAGGTGCTTTATAAATCCATAAAAGCTGTCATTTTTTGAGCATTTTAATTTGACAAATAACCCAAATGAATGTCAGTTATGTGGCTTCTGTTTTCTTTAACAATAACTTTTGGCCGTTTTAATATATTTATCGGCTTTGTATTGTGAGTCATCGTGTCATGCGATGAGCGGCATACGTGCCATCGTCATCCGTTGGGTATCGAGCTCTGTGACGTCAAACGGCAGCTTGCAGCGTCTTCTCCTTTCCCCTTGGGTTTCTCGGGAGTGTCACTGGAGCTCATATAATCGACAGGTAGCACGGTACCTGCTACGGTACGGAGTCACATCCCAGGGTGGGCCCCTGCTTGAACGTGAGACTGGACGGACCTCGGTGTGGTCATTTCTGATGTCCTTTTAGCCCTTGTGCACGCAGGGGTGTGTCTTGCAGATGATGGGCCAGTGCAGCCCAAGTCGCACGTACGTTCCTGTAATGTGCCCGGCGCTTCCCAGAATATGGAATAATTTATCAAGCATGTGTGTTATATCACAGGGCTTGCTGTGTGAACCGCTGCCAACTGTATACTCAATCTAGAGCAGTTGCTGTATCAGTGGGGGGGGAGTTTGCTACATGAGCATTTACTGCTTAAACCTCGTCTCCCAGTGTTGTCACTAGTTCTGTCAGCAGACAACATGTAAAGCCCCGGAATCTGAATTCTCAAAATTCCCTTTTACTCTGGATTTGCATGCAAGCAAATTCCATGAGACAGTTTCTGCAAAAAATTACTGTTTGTACCCAATTCTGAACAAATCTACTCTATAGCCCCTTATGGTGACTCCTACCTATCTCTTGCAATGCTTTGTTTATATGACTCCTTAATTATTTTACCTGGGATCCAGGTACCAGGTATGTCATCGTTCAACATTTTTGAGCGGGGAATCCTCGGCCTCCTGGAGCTGGTGATGCAGGAGTGATATGGGAAGATCGAAGGCTGCGATGAACTTTCAGCCACAATGTCTTTATAGAGATATCTTTGCATTTTTTTAAAATCCGCTACACTAATCAGTCAAGGTATTTCTTCAGATCATCGGATGGATGGTGGTTGCTCACGTAGCCCGCATTTTCTGAAAGTTGCATCGGCAGTGGAACTCTGCTCTTACTGGCTTTACAGGCTTACAAAAAAAAAGTGAATGTCATGGTTTCTTTGTATCGGCGAATGATTAAAATTGCAACTGTGTTTTATTTTCTGTTTAAATGCGCCTCTAAGAACTAATCAGTTCTTGCTTTATTTGTTTTGGGTATAATCCTCCTGTCTGTTTGACTACTGGCCTGCTTGTCATTCTGGTGCATTGCCAGTGGATTGGGGAGTTTGTTTTATCCATCCGTCTATTCGTATATCCACCTGGTTTAATATATTAATTAGTCAATTAGCTCGTTAAGTCCTTGGGAAAAGTATGAGTCCCCACCTCGTGCCTGTCAGAAAAGACGTGGGCGAACCCTGAGTGCCCATGAAGAGACGGGAGATGGTCTTGCCGTTCATCGCTATTCATAGCTCTGCCAAGTGGCCGGTCATCTCACAGTTACACAGCTGACCAACGATCACAAGAATTTGCAGCGCTTTGCCAAACATTACTCACTGAAAACACAGTGTACTCAAGCAAAAAGCCTTGTTTTTCTATTGCTGTTTATTTTTGCTTATCAGAAATGACAGGCCAACTGCTTCATTAGCATGCGAGTCCTCAGAGCCGTGATGTAAGAATCTGCTGCGTTGCCTCAGTGTGTTTTCTTAGAATTTGTTTATTAAACAGAACTGTAAGTTCCCCAATCACACCAGATCAGTTATAGCAAATGTAATTTTCCATTGTTAATGCCTGTTTCAAAATGCTATGTGTATCAGTGTGTTTTTAATGCACTGTTTGTTTAACTGTTATTTGGCATATAGAGCAAACTTTTAAAAGTGTGCTCTATAGCTCAGGAATGTGGTCCAAGGGTGTAAATTTTGGTATGGACAGTAGGACCCTACTAATTCCCATATTTTCCCATTAATTCCCATGGAATGTTTCCAACTTGGAAAATTTCCAAAAAATCCCCAGCTTCACTTCCCATGGAATGGAAAGTTTCTGAAAATGTTCCGCCCCTTTGCAACCCTAGACTACCTATTAATATTTTGGTATTACCCTGTGTGTTTAGGAAGGTGGGGGATTCGGGGCTAATTTGGGGCCCTACCAATATTTAATATCAAGACTACCAATATGTTTCCATTAATTACCTAATAGTTAATTATTACACTTCATATGGGTAGTCAAAAAGATTTTCACCCTCTTCTTACAAGCTAACACATTACTCTTTTTATTTATTTTTTTTACACCTGTTGGTTATTAAATAACTATGACAAAATGCCTTGAAATGTTCAGCAATGGCAGCCATGTACATTGATTTAAAACATTTAATGATAAAGAAAGTCCATGTGTAAGAAAGGGCCCCTTTGCAAACTAACCTTATGCACATGGTGACCTTGTACATATGGCACTGATGTTAGCTTGCATTTACAGACATAAGGACCTGGTTTGTTCTCCATAAATGGCATGTCTGACCATATATCTGCCTCACACATCATAAGTGTAAATGTCATTTCCAAAGCTTGTATCTGTTCAATATTTCTGTTACAGATTTCCTCTTCACTGCACACAGCAGAAGTGAGGATGTTGCTGATTAATGGGGAACGCCTAAAGGCTTTGACGCTTTGCTGGACCATTAAAATGGCTTGACCTCCATTGACCGTGTTGTTCCAAGGGCAAGGAGACCTATCATGTTCCACTTTCAGGCACACGTATGCCACAGCCTGAATATGTAAGCTGTGGGCTTGACCTTTGCCGTACTGGGCACCGACCAGGTCCTGTGGGCTTGCGGCCAATCAAACTGCATAGGGTTTGACAAGAGTGCTAGTCCTGGTCTATTCCATGCTATGATAATTCTTTTATTTTCCTTTTGCACAAGTACAGGTACATTGGAATTCTTCTCTTTGCCGACACCATCTTGCTCTCCATAGGTTGGGGGTCAGCGCAGGGACACAACATGTAGCAGCCCTGGAGCTGGGGGGGGGTTAAGGGCCTCGTTCAAGGGCCCACAGACATGTGACTGTTCTGCTCAAGGGCCCACAGACATGTGACTGTTCTGCTGAGGCTGGGACTCAGACCAGCCATCTTCCAGTCACGCGCACAGAGACTTAACCCCCTGAACCACTCAACACCCCCTCTGCAAGTACATATTTACTGAAGGCAACCAAGGAAAATCTTCACACAAGTATGATAACCAGCATCCTGTGCTGTTGTTCTGAAAGTGTTTTTGACAGTTTTGAAGTTGTAAATACTTTTCTGAATACAAAATCCTACATCAGTCTCCTGACCATTAGAGTTAAGCAGCATTTTGTTACAGTTATTAAGGCAAGCTGTCTATGACATTAATTTCATGTCCTGATTAATTCATGTCCTGTCTCTGTGATTGGACGGTCAGTTAGGGCCTCAGCAGATTAGGCAAATGGGCGCAGGGCCTCTAACTCTCACAAAGCTCCAGGCGAGCCAGATTATTGGCTCAGACCCCGGTCAGCTCCGACCCCAAGCTTCACTCTCAGCTGTATATATGTAAGTGTATGTCTTAAAGAAGAGCCAATATACCAGTACTTGTAAATGTGCAAAAGGCAAGTAAAATACCATTTCATTGTGATGAATGAAAAACATCTTGTGGTAAATTGTAACCTTTCAATAAACGTGCATCCAGAGCTTCTGATGACGATGATGACAATATTACATTAAATTGTTGGTTTAAGACATTAATTACTGCCCAATGCACACTGGAGATGAAGTGTCTTGAGGAATTGCTACAAACACATTCTCTTCATCCGCAGGTCATATCTCCAGCTCCTGCACATTCATCTAACATCCAAGGGTGGTCTCTGCATTCAAACTGACATGACCTTTGACTTTAGGTGACATTTCCCCTATATAGCTCTCTTTGGTGAACCTTCACCCATTTAAGGAAATCTCTGCCTGATGTGCAATTTTAATAACTTAGCTTTGCTAAATTGTCAGGTGTTGGGTCCTAAGTTTCATGAACTTAAATACATTTTTGAAAAATAAAGTGACCTTTTGCTTATTTCTGTTATGATATTATGAGATGGTTGGAATTTTAATATCTGCAGTCGCATTCTGTCTGGAAAAACTGTGGTATATCCTGGTTCTTATGAAGTTTTATGTAGGCCAGTCTACAGTATGGGGGAAAGGATACTCCATCTATGTCGATTTGTTTTTCAAATGAAAAAAGTTTCTTTTTCTGTCTTGGTCATACCTTACGGAATTCACATCGCAACTACACTGGGGTATTGGAGGGGCATGTACACCCTATTCAGGGGACCCAGCACTATATAGGAGCCCCCTCATTTATACACATAAAAAATAACATACATCTGCTCGGTAAATTCTACTGTAGGGTAATTTCTATGGTGCCCCCCCCCCTCCCCCTGTTCAGGGTCCAATGTGACGTTTTGTCAGGGGGTCCAGAATTTCTAGGTATGCCCCTGTCACTACATGATTTAATTCTATTTTTAAACTTTTGTTTAACCTGACCAACAACTGCGTTCCACGCTTTTATATTGATTCGCTTGCGGTCTGATCTTTCTGTACCTGTCCTTTCTCAGGACTTGGGTGGAGAATTAGTCCAGGACGCCTTAGGCCCAGATACTAGGTGGAATAAACATAAATCACTCAACCCCGGATCAGCTTCATTCAGATCTGTCTTAATTCACCAATTTTAATTTGGTTCCATTACAAGGAAGTGTGTTGGTTTCATGAGCTTTATGACTCACAATGGCCAGCGAGGTATTTTTACATTATTCTTGCATGTGGCTTTTGTTTCGGATGCGTCAGGCTGATTTGGCAAGTGAGGAAAAATCACAGGGGTCCAGTGTAACAGTGGCCCCTGGGCCATTAAGTTAAAGTACGTTGCTCCTAAACATCAGCCGCCAAATCAAGCAATACACCCCCACCTACCCTTTATAAATCTCCAAACCTGTTTATAGTAGTCATATTGGAAAATTATCATTTCCAAATGTTGCACAATAGTGAAAGGTACTCGGGTAATTTGAGCTTTAAATACACATAAAAGATAAAAGGTAAAGTAAAACCAAATTCTAAGTAGAAGCATTATTTCACTGGACAGGCTGGGAGTTTGGCTGTCTTCCAGTTCAGTTGGAATCCGGTCAGCTGTCTATCTTTCTCTTTCTCTCTATGACATTTTCACTTGTTGGGGCAGAGATCTAGGCTTTGTTTCATACAGTCTAATTGAAAACTCATTTTAAACATGGCAAAGTACATCGAATTTTCCAGTGTATCCAATATAAACCCAGCAATGCCATCCAGACTGGTTTAGGGGGATTATAGCATCCCCCCCCCCATAAATTAATGTACATTAAGTACATTACGTAGTGCATTCTCATTCATTTTCATTGAAAGCAGACCCACTATTAAATGCTTACCCCCGATTCCTTAACTCTTTAGTGACACTCCTGCATCAACCTTTAACCACACTAGCGTTTCTAAAAGCATATAGACTTTTTTTGAAAGCTGTTGTAGTGAAAAAACTTGGTAAAAACAATTGTCTGCTCTGGTGTTTTGAAGGCTGAAGTTTTGCTGATCGTCCTTTCCCCGGCTTATCTTAGCGGGGACCGCATTTAAGCTATTGAATACCACCCGACCTCCACGTGCGCGACTCCGCAGTGTTTGCTTCGCTTCTGGCAGCTGATTGGACGCGCCCACCGCCTCGTCGGCGTCTCTGGATCCTGCCTCCTCGCTAATGGGCGGGGCCAATGTCCAGACGCAATCCAATTGGTCTTTCCGAGAACGTAAAATTATTAAGTGTCAAGAGCGCTGGAGTAAGGCGCGCATCGGACGATATAAATACTGTACCGGGCATTCGGGAGAAAATGAGCATCGCAGTTGGTCGGTGTAAGAAGCCGATATATGCCACTAAGAAAAAGAATGCTGCAAGCTCTCAGGGTGTCTGCCCGAAGCATCTCACACCTGATGAAGTGGACGGAAAAGTGGACTTACAGCGTCGATTGCCTGGGCAAGCATACGGAGATGCAAAAGATTAAAAACTTGGATGAGATGCCCGGACCGTCTGCCTTTGGATTCGTGTGGGACCTTATAGCCAGGAGGGGTCTGTCCCGCCTACACGAGTTACAGGTGAGTGTCTTGTAGTGTAAGTTTAAGTTAATGAAATTTTTTATTTTTCATTCTAATTGCAAATCTGGAAGCTTGTCTTTACGTTTTATTTTGGTGTGGAGTTGCACTAAGTTTGGAGGTTGAGCCGCCGTTAGAGAGGGGTATTTTAAACTAGATGTGTGGTCTTTACCAAGCTTATTAAAGTGACTCATTGGAAATTAACTGAAAGTAATAAATCCATAGCACACAAGCATGCTGAAGAGTTTAAGATAAAAAAAATATCAAGATATTTCTCTTTGAACATGAACGTCATTGTTACTCTGCTAGGATGGATGCCGACCAAAACATATTAACCGCAAAGCTCTCTAAGTGTTTTTTTTTCCTGGATGGAAGAAAATACCCTTAAATGATATCATGTTACATTACTGGTGTGAATCGTATGTGCAGTGTGGTCATTTTAATTTGATGATGAAAATGCTTTTATATCTGCTACTAACATCCTACGGTATCATTTTCTCATTGAATTCTGAATTATTAACCTTTGGAAAGCGACTTACACATGTGTTCTCCTCAGCTGGAGGGACGCCAGCGGTATGGACCAATGTGGAAGGCCAGTTTCGGGCCGATCCTGACGGTCCACATAGCAGAGCCGGCCCTGATAGAGCAGGTACTCAGGCAAGAGGGCCAGCATCCCATTCGCTCTGACCTTTCCTCCTGGAAGGACTACCGACGGCTCCGAGGACACGGCTTTGGGCTGTTGACGGCGTGAGTGCCATTTCCACCCCCTGTCAATATAAAGAAATGCGATACCATGATGCCATGCTGCTTCAAGCGCACATTTTTAAGCTTAGAGAGGAATGATCAAATTTTAGAGACTCACCCCTCCTGATTGCCTTCCCTGCGTTAATGATAGTAGATAGGATAGGATAAGATAAGACAGAGACATATCGTGGGGGAATAAATCCAAGCATGATAGCAACACTTCAGAGAAATAAGCAATAATATAGATTAGTATCCAACAAGCAGAGGAAGGTTATGGACATGGAGACCGGAAGCACTGAACATACGTAATGTACTCAGCTGTGCAGATGATTCTGTAGCTGAAGGAGTACCAGTACTCATCATCCATTATTCAGAATGTAGTGCAGGTTGTAGCAAATTTTTGCAGGGAAGTCTGAATGGCATTACATACCCTCAAGAAGCCAACGAAGGGGATCCTCGTGATGTTTCTCAGCTTGTCTTTATGTGAGAAGGCGTCGTGAAAGCGAGTACAGAATAGATCTTCCACAGCCGGTATGCACGTTGAAGTAGGTCTAGGATGTCCTGAGATGCTGGGGAACCCGGCTATCATTATTATATGGGATGTCAGTACCACTGATCTGTAGTCATTAGGGGGTATAGGGATTATGCGTGAGATTTTCTAGAGGGGAGCAGAGGGACAGGATAATCATGTATGTGATGTCACATGGTTTCTCACTTAGTGATGTATTCCTGGATTATGGTTATGCACACTTGCCATCTTTGCACATTATACACATATACCACTATCACTATCCATTGCAATCCGCAGTTGTTGCCCTGTAAGGATTGTTGTATGTACCGTATTGCCCATATGCTCTGTATGTTATTTTTAACCCTATTGTACTCTGTTGTGCTGGCACTAGACAGTGGTCCTTCACTCCTGTTTCCACTGTATCCTGCTAGTCTATAGACAAGTGCATTGGGCACCCAGTAGTGGCAAACTGTATCCAGAATCTATGCATTCCTATGTACTTTGTACCTAAACTAAAGCCCAACTCAGTGGGAGCCAACCCCGCTTTTCCTCCGTGTTCACAGTGAGGGGGAGGAGTGGCAGTTTGTGCGCAGCCTCCTGGCCAAGCACATGCTGAGGCCTCACGCGGTGGAGGCCTACGACACTGTCCTGAACAGCGTGGTGAGCGACCTGCTTGCCAAGCTTCGCCTGCGGAGCTCTCAGAACGCCCAGGGCCTCGTCACTGATATCGCCAACGAGTTCTACCGCTTCGGCCTGGAGGGTGAGTGGACTTCACCACGTCTCCCTTGTTTCTGCAAACCAGATGTCGTCTAATCTGTAACTTCTGTGCTGTTTGGCATCCAGGTGCTATGTTGTCAGCCAAGGGTATGTTTCCCAAAAGCTCCTGTTAGCAACCTACATAGCTGGAACTGTTCAGTTGCATGGTTCAAACTATGCAAGTTGCTAATGCCGTTAGCGATTATGCTTGTGGGAAAGGTACCCTAGGAAGAGAGTGATGTGAGATACTAATGGAGCAATAAAACTTGGTGCCTTCTTGTGGACCTTCTGTTTCTAGGAATTTCCTCTGTGCTGTTTGAGTCCAGGATTGGCTGCCTGGAGCCACACATCCCCCCGGAGACGGACCGCTTCATCCAGTCCATCAACACCATGTTTGTCCTCACCCTGCTCACCATGGCCATGCCAGCCTGGCTGCACTCCATCTTCTCCAAGCCATGGGACACCTTTTGTCAGTGCTGGGACTATATGTTTCACTTTGGTGAGTCATGATTTGAAGTATCTCCTTAGTTTGCTCTTGACCGGTTCGCTCTGAGTCTGAGCGGGAAAAACGCTGAGATTCGCACTAGACTGAAGCTCAAGATGAGAGATAACTGTCGTGATGAAAAGGCATGTGCCATTATATATGAGTTTGGCACACACTTTAATGATATTCATTTCTTAATCGAATAATTATTTCATAATACACAATATAAATTTATGGGAGACATTTTGTAGAGATACCATTAGGCTAGTCATTTGGATTAGGTTAATTAAAGTAGCAAAAATGTGAATAGGCAAAAATGAGCAATCATCACATAGACACATTAGCCATTGTTCATAGCTGGCCAGTAGGGACGTCATGATTAATACTCAGTGTATTAAAAATCACTTACTCTCCATGTCTCTCTCCCTCCCTCTTTCCCCCTCTCTCTCTCTCTCTCTCTCTCTCTCCAGCAAAAGGTCACATTGATCAACGGCTGGAGGAGGAAGCAAAAAAGCTGGCCCATGGAGAGAAGGTGGAAGGAAGGTACCTGACTTATTTCCTGTCCAAGCAGGAACTGCCCATGAAGACCATCTACAGCAACGTGACCGAGTTGCTGCTGGCTGGTGTAGATACGGTGAGGCCGTTTCTCTTTCTGCCCCCTAATGTTTCTTACAGCCATTAGAAGCATTTGCTCTAACACCTTTCATACATATTTTAATAATGATTCTTCTTCGGTATTTAGATATCATTGTTATTTTCAGAGGACAGACGGGGGCATTGCAGTGATTAACACCTTTCATGAAAGTCAAGCAGTTGATTTTGTGTGACATGTACTGTATACGGTGATCCCCTGTAATATCACGGTTCAGCTATCGTGCCCGCCGCTATATCGCGGATTTTTCCCTGACGCATCACAGTTCTCTGCATGTTGCATACCTTGCTTGTGGTCCGATTGCTGTGAGCAAACTTTTTGTGAACTTTTCGTTTTGTTTTAAGCCCCACGATGGCTCCCAAGTGCCCTGCCTCTTCTAAGCCTTCTGGTAGTAGTGAGCCTAAGCGCCAGAGGAAGACCTTGACCATTTTTACATATTCCATTACATATACAGAGAGAGAGAGTATATATATAAAAAATATTTATTTATATGGTCTTTCTATATTGCGGATTTTCACGTATCGCTGATGTGTCTGGAACGTAACTTCCATGACAGGCGGGGATTACTGTATATATTGTTACATTAAGGTACAAGTCTTTAAAATAATCCTATATATTAAATGGATACATAAATTTTATGTAAAAACACTTTAAAAAGTCCATATCTCGGATTATTGTACAGACTCTAAGTGAGATCACATTTGTTTTGACACAAATGTATGAGAAGATTCTGTAATTCTAGTGAGAATGAAAAACCTTGTATTCTTCAGAGCCCCTAGGGGGACAGGTTTGGAGAATAATAATCGTCAAAACCTTTGCGTTCACCCACAATTGTTTTTCCGCTCCCTCACAAATGTTTCCAACTCTGTCCCCTTAGAAGCTCTGTAGTATTGTTTGATAAGGAAGTTTATCATTTTATTGTGTGAAAGTGGAATAATAGATAGGATCTCTTCAGCAAAGAAATGAGGTGAGTCCTACTCACCCCCCCGCCAGAGTAACTCCTACTGTTATTTCAGCAGACATTCTGACCTGCTTTGTGAAACCCGGCCCAGAACTTGGCCCAGAACCATCATTGCTTCTGCTAACCGGCGCTCTTCTGGTTTCAGATTTCCGGCACCATGTCCTGGTCCTTGTACGAGCTGTCCCGCCACCCTGATGTGCAGGACGCCCTGCGAGATGAAGTCCTGGCTGTGCTGGGGGGCCGGCAAATCCCTAATGCAGCTGACGTGAGCAAGATGCCGCTGATGAAGGCTGTGGTGAAGGAAGTGCTCAGGTGAGGCCAGTCCTAGGAAGTGATTACTAGTAAGTAATTCAAGATGACTTAATGTAACTTTTGTGGTAATCACATTAAAACGTGAATTTGTGAGACGTAAAAACTGCTTTCCTTTAGTTTCCATTACAAGTCAGAAGGTCTACACTCTCAGAAAAAAGGGTAAAAAAATTTGCCTTTCTTTGTCACTGGGGCTGTACCCTCAAGGGCTGGCCAATTGTACCCCTTAGCTGTAGGTAAATGTACCTTTCAAGGTACCGAAATGGACTCTGAGGAACATTTCTGTACCATCGATGATACATTAATGCTGTTTGTACCTTTGAGTTCTTAAAAGGTATATTTACAAGGGTACAGCCCCAGTGACAAGCAAAAATACTTTTACCCATTTTTCTGAGAGTTTATGAAGAAAACCGTAAAAAAAAAACCTGTATTACTAACATAGTGAACTTTCTGCATTCACACTCTAATTTGCTCAAAGTGAACGACAAAAGTCTGTAGTAGCCTTGAAGGTCAAATGAACCGCTGCTTTATTTAGAGTTAGTAGTTCAAACAAGACCCAATGAAATCAGTGAGATGTTATTGGAGTATTTTGCAGTCTGCTCCATCTTCACCGCTTCACTGTCTGCTATATGCCACATCCACGTTGATATGGCGGGTAAATGCAGTTTGTGCTGATTGGTGATTTGCAGTCACATGTTTCCTGGTGTGTGTCAAGGCAGCTCAGTTCATATAAAACACAATGCTGGTCAATGCTGATACAGCGTTGGGGGCTTTTTTTCCCCAGACTGTATCCAGTAATTCCTGGAAATGCCAGAGTTATTGCTGAGAGAGATATCGAGGTTGGAGGCTACCTCATCCCGAGAAATGTAAGGCTTTTCTCCTGTTACCTGCACACGTTTCAGGTTTTGCTTGCTTTAAAAATGAAAAGGTGTCTTACTGCTACCTCAACAACATTTTCTGTTTCTCTCTCTCCCTCTCACAATCCCTCTTTCTTTCTCCCTCTCTCTGTCTCCCTCTACCTATATGCCTCTCTTTCTCTCTCACTCACGCTCTCTCTCCTTCCCTCCCTCTTTCCCTCTGTCTCCCTCTCCTTCCTCCAGACACTCATTACCCTATGCCAGTACGCAACGTCACGTGACCCCCAGACATTCTCTGAGCCGGACAGCTTCCTTCCCCGGCGCTGGCTGAGCCGGGAGCAGAATCACCACCCCTATGCCTCTCTGCCCTTTGGCGTGGGCAAGCGCAGCTGCGTCGGGCGCCGCATCGCGGAGCTGGAGCTCTACCTGGCATTGGCACGGGTGCGAGCCGGGTTTTCATTGGGGGGGGGAGGGGGGTGCTTTAAAACCGTTGCATGCTCCGCACATACATTCACACTCACCTCTACTTATCGCTTCCTCATCTGTTGTAGATTCTAATCCACTTCGAGGTCAAACCTGATCCACGTGGCTCAACCGTCCAGCCCATGACCAGGACCTTGCTGGTGCCACAGGGCGAGATCAACCTGCAGTTCGTAGAGCGCTGACTGGAGGATGGCCGTGGACATTGCAAGACTGGCCTACGTCAAGGAGCAGATGCCTGGAACGAATAGGCCTGTGAATGGAGCCCGCCTTGGGCACAGGACTGTCCAGGGTGATCTTAGGGGCCTTTTTTTGGTGCCTGCTGAAACTGCACCATCGTTTGCATTTCTGCCTCCAGTTGGGGCTGGGAGACAGAGCCCAGTGATGCACAGCTTGGGGGAAACGGCATCCTAATCAGGTGAAATCAGGTTTGCTCCTAATCTTGGAGCAAGGTGTGTGTGTGTGCGTGTGTGTGTGTGTGTGGGAGGGGCATCGTGTATCAGTTACAGTGTCTCTGACATACAGAGTCACTGTAGTTTCCACTTTTAATCAAACAGGCAGAACTTTCTGGCTAAAACTAGCCTCCATGTTTACAGACATCATGATGATGCTTCAGGAACCTAGACAGGGTTAAAAACTATGAATCTTTAAAAAAACCAATACAAGAAAGAGGAACTCCCCTCAAAGTGTCCGGGCTCTAGTCCACGAGCAGATGGATTGCCAAACATCGTTGGGATTTTAGCAGAAAGTGCTAAAGTACTACTACTATCTGCCAATACCAACAGTCTATTTATAGGCTGATGTAATCAGCTGAACCCTTTTAAAAGAAATTATTAAAGGTACGGTGCATAGTTTCTCTAACTGTGTCAAAGAAATGTTAGTCCAGACCTGTGGAACCCAGAATGTGCGTTTCCAGTGTCCTGAGTGTTATGTGGGTATTGGGGATCTGTATGTCTCACGAAGGCAGGGCATTCGCTATAAGGAATTTCAGGTCCTCAGTTCAGCTGAACTGCAGGGATGTAAGTCTTTTGACGAAATGAACCTATATCCACTGTTATAAACAAGTTTTGTAACATGAGAGTGTGTTTTAGATTTTGTACAGCTTTACTCACATTGTCTCTCAGGCGATATTGACACTGTAAACCTTTGATTAACTGTACACCTTTGAGGAGCCGTTAACTGCAATCATTTACATCCTTTGTGTATTTATGACCCAAATCCCACTGTGATGTTTCCATGAAATGCAGTCCAGCCAGGATTACTGTTAATTCTTTTTTATCTTGACATTTCTGGATAAAAATGACCGAAAATGAATGAAAATGTAAGTCATGTGGAAATAATTATGTTAGCAACTGTGCGTAATTATTCCATAACGTGACGTTTTCGCAGTATTTTATTTTGCATTGTATCAATGTTAGGACATTTTAATATTTATGCCATTTAATAAAACATGTGACTGTCTCTTTCGATTTCATTTTAAAAGCTGTTTTGACCTTTGGTTGTCTTAACTATAAATGGACGTTTTTTTGGACAGTAACACTAGTAATCATTGTACTTTGTTGCTTAGCTGGCTCCTCTGAAGTAAATTTCAGGTTTACCCCTTTGGTACAGCTATATATTTTAACGGAATTATTTCAGGTTAAATGCCTTCCTCAAGGCTACTACAGCTGGCCTCGTTGTGGGACGTGAACCGACCACCAATCAGGTTTTAAGTTCATGTCCCAACTCGCCCCTGCTGCTGCTTCAGGTTACAATTTGTTTTGCATAGCTGAGCCAGTGTGGACTAATAATCTTTTCAGTAATAACTCTCCTGAAAATAGCTCAGTCACATTTCCTTGTCTTATGGCTGAAAAGGTTTCTGCCCCCAGTCTCTTCTCTTGGCACTGGCAATAAACCTTTGGACTTCAGTGCTTACATTTGACTCAATTAAACTTCACTCTGTGTGGGTTTCTTCCATGGCCCAGCTATGTGAGTGTGTGTGTGTGTGTGTAGTTTTAAGGTGCAGGTATCCTACAGTTACTCCTATTCCAGTGCATAAACCGGCAGTTAGAACTACTAGCATGGTTAAAATGGCTGTAGTAGGTGTCTATGTGCATGTACACTATATTGTCAAAAGTATGTGGATGCCGCAATTAATCAGAGGAATTTCCTATTTAATCCACACCCACTGCTGACACAGATGTATGATTAAACCCACAGTTATGCAAAATCTCCGGGAACAATCAATATCAGCAGGGTGGTTGTTGTACAGGAAAGGTTAGTGGCTTCCCCCTTGGCACCATCACAGGACACCTTCCCATCAAGTCAGTTTGCCACATTTCTGCCTTGCTAGAGCTCTCCTAGTGAAGTGATTGTGACAAAACATCTGGGAACAAGTTCCCTTGTGAAGTGGTCGGCCACACAAACTCACTGAAAGGGGCCTGATCACCCAACACCGATACCCAAGCTGAATGGCAGCAAATCCGGCAGTGTTCCAACGTCTAACGGAAAGCTTTGCTGGAAGAGTAGAGGCTGTTAAAGCCACAATGAGCTGACCAACTTCATATTAATACGGTTGGTTTTGTAATGAGATGCTGGACAAGCTGGTATCCACATACTTTTGGTCATATAGTGGTTGTGCCCTGCAATGGACTGGCACCTCATCCAGGGTGGCCGCTGTCTTATGCCTTGTGCTCCTGGGGTGGCCTCCAGACTCACTATAGTTCTGTACTGGAAAAGTGGTATGGAAAATGGATGAATGCCTGTGTGTGTATTTTTTTTTTCATCAAATCATTTAAAATATATAAAACTCCTGTTAAACTGAGCCCTGAATATTACCCAATACACTGACCTGTTTTTTTGTACATCACTGGTACGATATTGAGAGGCTCTGCTGTTTTCATTCCTAAATGCACTATAGGTTCTGCAGTGCATGCCTTCAACATCCAAATAAGCATGCAGTGCATGTCTTTAGCATTCAATCAAACATGCAATCACTGCATTTAACATTCAAAACTGCAATGCATGCCTATAACATTCAAACAAGTATGCAATGTATGTCTTTCGTATACAAACAGGCATGCAATGTGAGCCTTTGAAATTCAAACAAGTATGTAATGCATGCCCTTAACATTTAAACAAACATGCAATGAATACCATCAAGGGCTTAGGCTTGATTTCAGCACTGAAATCCTTCACCCCTCCATACACATGCAGTACTCCCACAATATTGGTAGGACCCTATCCCTTCCATCTACACCCAAATCTATGCTCTTGTATGCTTTTTACATTCAAACAAACATGCGATGTGTCCCCATGACATTCAAACAAATATGCGATGTGTCCCCATGACATTCAAACAAATAAGCTATGTGTCCCCATGACATTCAAACAAACAGGCTATGTATCCCCATGACATTCAAACAAACAGGCTATGTTTGCCTGTAACATTCAAACCAGTGGTCAGAGCAGGTCCAACGTCTCCCTCCTTTTTTATTCACCCCTCAGTCCTGAGCCACAAACCCCATAAGTGATACTGTGCTACAGCAGTCGACCATAGGCCCTGACTCTGGGTCAGTTTCTAAACAGCCATGAGCTCTATGTGAGAAGCTGGAGAGGTGTTAAGAGAGGATGTGGTGGAGAGGTGTGAAGGAGGAGATGTGGTGGAGAGGTGTGAAGGAGGAGATGTGGTGGAGAGGTGTGAAGGAGGAGATGTGGTGGAGAGGTGTGAAGGAGGAGATGTGGCGATCCAGCACAGGTAAATGTGGGCTGACAGACATACAGTGTATGGGTCAACCATCCAAGAGACAGTCTGTCTTTCTTCCAAATATGTAACTTAGAAGTAAACAATTACATAATCAAATGATTCAGTAAAAATGTCTTCCTTTAGAATTATACTGAAGTGACACATTAGGACCAAGCAGGAAAGAAATGAACAAGGAATTTGCAATGTTAGCACAATGTTTGAACTGATCCATCCTGAACATTTAACAAAGCATTATCTGAGATATTTAAATACTTTTAAATACTTTTTCCGTTACAGAATTCTTATAATTATTCGAATTTAACTTGATGTATGATTAGATAGCATCCTACCGAAGATCTGTTTAATGTTCAAGATCCGCTGTTGCTATCGCCATCTGCTGGGAGAAATAAATTGTAACTTAAATAATAAGAGCATATCTACTGTGTTTCAGTTTCATTGTCCAACTCCTGTATGCCACCTCTTGTTGACATTATACTGCCAATAGGCTTAGGGCGACCAGATAATCCATGTCAGGGAGGACACTTTGAGATACTTCAGGTTTTACAAACTACTTTACAAATGAAACGTTGTTCTGCTTGGCTAAAAACTTTGACTGGTTTGTTTCCTTGACCGCTGTTACACATTAAACGTAGTGACACGTGCATGATTATAGGAGTCAGACCACTCAATATATAGCGAATCCTGTCCAATATCAATGTGCCCTGACATGGATTATCTGGTCACCCTAAATAGGGTACACAAAACATTCATATCGGCGATCAAGTCATCCATACATTAATCCACTTTAAATATCCGTTTATCCAATTACAATGAAAGTGTAAAATAAAGTGCGTGATATTGTCGCATGGGCTATATACACACTTCTGCTAAATAAAGAATCCGGCTAATATCAAGCGCTGGCCTTGATTATGTATAAACAAAGCGACGATTTAGGGAAGTACGGATTTCTACCTGACGTCATTAAAGTGTGACGCGCGTGTATGCGTGATCGAAATTTTAAGGTGATCTGGCCCTTTATAACGAACGTACTGCCATTTCAGCGGTAAAAATGTACGGTCATTGTTATGCGAATGTAAGCTGTGCTCAAAGTATATGACGGATGACAGAATTTCGTGACCAAATATTCACATATTACCTTCAAGTGATTGCAAGCGAAGTAAAAACACTGTGACACGTGAGGACATTTACCCACGGGCCTCTCCGTTCTAACATTACAATGAACCTCACGGAAGATCAGGAAGGGTATATGTTTCCCGTTTGTGACGGATTGTTTGCTGAAACTTTCTCCGAGGATAGTTCTTACATGTTCGGAAAACAGGAGTTAAAGATAAGACAGCTGTTCGGCGCTAATCTCGGCGTGGCCGCGCCGGTGTGGGACGCTGTGAGTTCACAGTTGCATCAGTTAAAAATGTAATACTGTCGATTAAAACTCTAGAATGACTTGTACTAAGTATGTTTTTGTACCTGACAGGCACTATGTCTCTGTCGCTACTTGGAAGAAAAAATGCTTGACTTGAAGGGAAAGAGAGTAATTGAGCTGGGAGCCGGAACTGGTATTGTGGGCATCTTGGCAGCACGCTTGGGTACGTTAGATCAGCGTTTTCCAAACCAGTCCTCAGGGCACACTGGACGGATTCACATTTTTGTTTTATCCCAGCTCCCAGAACACCTAACCCAAGCTATCAGCAGCTCTGAATACCTTACAGGTGTGCTGAGAACTGAGATAAAACAAAAATGTGGATCCGTCCAGTGTGCTCTGACGACTGGTTTGGGAAACACCACGTTAGATATTTAATTTTTGTTTCTGTCCAACAGCGATCATACCTGTTTAAAGAGAGGTGATGCTTTGAAACTGATAAATAATGCTGTTTTCCTATGGTGACTTGCCTTGACAATATGCTCAATATGGTGACATGAAATAGTTGTATGAGATTTAAATGTGTGGGGAATTTAATTTTAATGTTTCCTTGCTTGTGACCCATTAAGCAAATATAATAATGTTTAAATGTTTCATTTTTAAAGTGCATTTTGCATCACTGCCTAATTTTGACAGTGTCTGTACTGTTTAATTACAGGAGCATCCGTGACTTTGACTGATCTTCCTCATGCCATTCCTCAACTGGAAAGCAATGTGTCCACAAACATGCCCCAGTGCGGCTGGCCCTCTGCCACCCCCACAGTAATTCCTCTGTCCTGGGGATTGGATCATCGTCAGTTTGCCACAGACTGGGATCTCGTTCTGGGTGCTGACATTGTGTACTTATCAGAAACCTATACTTTACTGCTGGACACACTGACTCATCTGTGCGATGGGGGGGCAGCCTTGTACCTTTCATCTAAGATGCGCAGGGAGCACGGCACCCCTGACTTCTTTGAGAACATTCTGCCACAGAGGTTTGACTGCCAGCTGGTGTATAGTGACACAGGGCAGAATATAAGCATCTACTGTGCCACCCTGAGAAAGGATGGAAATAAACTATGAAGTCTTGCCGATGATGTGGTACAAAGGCAGTACAATATGAAACAACGCGTGTGAGTCACACTTAATTGTCAGCAGCACTCGGTGGTCTAGAAGCAAGAGTCCCAAAATAATAGAATGCAACCTGTAAACATTTTTTGACAATTGTAATTGCTGTTTAAAGTCTTCCATATATAGTGGACTTTTAACAACATATTTAGATAGTTAAAACTTTTTATTGATTTTGTATTTGTTTTTCAGAAGTAATATTTTCATGCTACAACACCAATAAGTGGACTTAAGTCTTTAAAGCTTCTTTCTGTACAAATTGATCTACGAATTATGTAGAAATAAAGAGATAAAAGACCACATTGCAATTTTATCGATCTGAAAAACGTTTTGTTAGCACCAACAATTTTTTTGCCTTCCGCCGCCTCATTTTCCCGTCCAGGTTTTTGCTGATGTGCAGAGTTGCTGTTCAGTGTGAAAAGCCTGTTTGTTCCGCTGGAGAGTTTTGAAGAAAAAGAAATTGTTGCCCCCTAGCTGTGCTTGTGCTCACCCGACAAAACAGATGCCTATCACTTCTGTCTGTGTCTCAGCCCCTCTCCCCACAATCATTTTACATTGTCAACAATTATAGGTTGTTTTTTTTTTTTTTTTGCTGTTCCAGTTCTTGATTATCTGTTAAAGGGGAAAAGGCACTTTTTCAGCAGAACTCTCTTTAATTAGGAGAAACAAACATAAAACTGACACCTTCTATGTAGCTCTGTGGGATCTGGACCAAGATAGATGCCTCTTAGGTGTCTAGTTGGTAGCAGACGTTTTTCCTGGGTTTCACCTATACCTTTAAACCATGACATCTCTTTTTTTATTGACTTGTGGCCTTCTGCCAAATACCAAACCATATAATGCATTTGTGTCCACAATCAGAAGAGTAATAAAAAAATTATGTGTATGAGTGGATGGATGGATGAATGTAACACTTGTTAGAGTCAAACTTTGCATGTTTTTTAAGAGTGGGAGGTGAATGCTTTGTTAGTTCAAGCCAGGAGGTACTAGGGAGAAGACTTAAGTTGGATGACGTTCTGTTTGGACTTAATTAAAAAAGTGTTTTAGTAGGAACTTTAGCATTAACAGGGAGGCTCCTAGCTGTGATGGATGGGGAGGAGGGAGGGGGTAGAAAATGGGACTTTTAATAACAGACTGCTGCTCAGTGGTGTTGGGCAGCACCATTCCCTCCCCAGCATCGACAGAGACACATTCATCCTGCCTTGAGGTATGGACTATTTCATTTTTTTTTTTTAAACAAGTTTTTTTTCTTACCAGAACTATTGTGCAAATTTGAAACCAATGACCAGTGATTGTGTGCAATTGTAACAAACAGAATATTTGTCCATTTGTGACACCTAGCTTTAGGTTATATGATTGAGTTTGACATTGAAGTGAAAGTGACATTGTTTAAAGTTTTAATCACGAGAAATTTATTTTGAGCACCATTAGTACGTTATGGCTTTAATTTGACAATATACCGTATGATTTGAATTAAGTTAATGTTTTCTTAGACAACAATAAATTAGTAATGTTTTAGTTCACATTAAGGATATTCAATGCAGAAATAACATTTAAGTTAATATTAAGACAACAGGAACTCCAAAGTATTTTCAAGCTGTACATTTTCAAGAGATGTATGTTTCCTAGCAAGGTCCTTGGCTGCCAGATTACTATGATGGAGTTCACAAGAAGCAAAAGGCAGCCACCCCCATATAACAAATTTTGGACTCTTCCAAGACAACATGTCCCACATATGTAAGTCCTTTCAGAATCAGAATTACAGAATGCAGTATGCCAATTTTGACCAATTAAAATAAAACCAACAAAATTATCAGTATATGTAATTATGTTAATTTCTAAAAAAATATTTTTGGATAGATTGATGGGTATTTTGGCAATACCAAAATAATACATTCAAAAACATTTTTATACGTAACATGGGGTAGGGCTATGAAACCATAGTGGTAGAGCAGTATGACTTAGATCCCAGATTGAAAGTTTTTGCTGATGAGTTATTTAAATGACATCATCTGAATCAGGACAGGACTCCTAGGAATCGATAGATGTCTTGCAGCTGAAAATTACAGTTCACTGCAGGATGGTAGTACAGTATTAGCGGAATACAGAGTAATATAAAAGAAAGTGCTGTTATATATTTTTCCACAGGTACCAAGACAAACGACATGCATCATATTTCCGGCATGCACCAGCCTACCAGCAGCAGCAGACATGCACACAAAATTTCAGCCGTGAATGTGACAAGTGGACAGCTCCGAGCTCCAGCATGGGTAGAGTTTTGCAGGATTACACCAACTGGACCAACCAGCCAGTGTCATATACCCCGGGTGCTCTGAATGATGAATCTCACTCCAAAGACTACAGTAAGTATCAGAAACAGGGAATGGAGTGGAGGAAAACTGAGATAGAGAGAGCACGGAAACAGCAAATCAGTGAAAGTAGGAGGCAAATTGAAGAGTGGAGGAAGAGGTGGGAGCGAAAGACCCCTCCTAACTACAAGGGAGATGTAAAGGCAAACCAGAGCTATGGCAGCCACCTTGAGATGGAGGCCTGGGCAGCCCGATACAGCCAATCACCACCCAGAAAGAAACACACGGATGCCAGAATATGGGGGACATACGGTGCCCAGGGAGTGCAAGATTGGGTGAAGATCCCAGATGGAATAAGCAGACCTAGGAGCAATGATGCTCAAAGAATATTCCATTCATTTGAACAATATAATCACATTAGAGGATGGGAACAGAGATATCATAGACAACTTATGGTGCCCCATACTTTGCCTCAGCCACCAATTCTTGGAAAAAACTGGAGGCAGGATAGAAAGGAAAACAATCCATGTTTACAGCAAAGAGGTTTTAATCAACCTCCGCGGTACATTCCACCACCACCCTACCATGCCCCTCATACGATCAAGCATCAAGAAAGTGTCTACAAGTATCCCACACTCCCATTCTCCAGAAGACAAGGATTTTATGGAGGTTTACGAGAAGAGAGGGAAGCTTATGAAAAGTGGAAGAGAACAAAGTGGATGGATATTGACAGCAGTCAGGGACAAGTTGGCAGCAGAACATGGGAAGAACCCATGGCTGCATTACAATTGCCTCCAGAAGGTTTTGCTCAGCTGGTTCCTTCTAAACATTCAGAGATGATGGCGGAACCTGGAAAAGTGGTGTCAACTCCATCTCTTGCTAGTTCTAGAACTACGTTTAAGAAAAAGAGAGTGTCACAGTCTCAGGGTGTAGCCAGGTTGACTGCTTCCCCTAAAGAACACTTACAGTCGTGTTTGCAACGGTTGAGTGATGCACCACTTACCCACAAAGAAGATGTCGGGACGGACATATCTAAGAGAGCATGGATAGAGAGCATCTGTGGTTCCCAGACAGAGGTTGATTCTGGAGTGACACAATCTAAACAGCCAAATAAGCCTCCTACTTATACTGCAAATCAGACTTCTCACCTGAATGTGGGCTGTGACTCTAGGCAGTACTCTATTCCATCCTGGCTGCAGAACAAGCAGGTAACTTCATACAGAGAAGACCTGGTCAGTGTTGTTCAAGGTAGACCAAAGAACATCGCAGGCAAAATGAAAAATCCAACAGACCGGGATGAGACTATGGTGATGTGCTCTAAGATTCAAGTGCCTCCTGTAATGAAAAAGAAAACACTGCAACCCTGTAGTGCAACCTCTAGTGAGTTTCCTTTATGGAAAGTGCCAAGTCATATGACCAGATCCAGAAATATATCTTCAATTCAGTGCATTAAAAGTAATTTGGAACAACAAAGTGAAGTGGACCATTATGAAAAGCAAAGAGACAATAGTCGTTTCATCAATAAACACATGGCTAAAGAAAAGGAAGGTACTGCATCCAACAGGGGTGATGGCACTCTGGTTATAGATGCTACCTGTGTTGTTGTCAGAGCGGAATTTATTCCTCCTCCAAAAAAAGAACAAGTACAGTACATATACCCACCTCAGGGTGGGAATTATGAGGTTTGTAGAGGTCCAAGCAGTGCTATTTCTCAACACGATTTGGATATTTCACAACGAAGTATCATTATGCAATGTGGAACAGATGTATCACCAGAGATACCTCTAGAAGAACCAAAAAGTGAAGATGATCAAAAGCACATCTCTGAATTGCCCCAGAGTAATGGAGATGCTGATATGGAAGATGTGAGGAAGACCAGCCTGCTCTCTTCAGCAGCTTTTGAAAATGAGAGACTGGTGGAGAGGCCTTTGAGAATTCTGGGGGGCACTGTCCACAAATCCAATGACAAGGCAACAAACAGAGATCAGACACATGTATTAACACATGGTACAACTCAAAGATTATCTGTAGATCAGTTTTTGACAGATCTAGGGAAAAGTCTTGATCTGGAAGCAATGACCTCGAAACAAACAATGCAAAATCTGTCTGAGAATGATATAAGAGTTAGTCAATTTGAAAACTGTGATGTCTATAGGCATGAAATTATCCACCATGAAGAACCTTCTCTGTCTCCTCATACTAATCATGAAGCTTCCAGCCAACCTGAGGTAGTTGGCTTGTCAAATGCATCTGTTTGCATACAGCCTGCTCCATCCCCTCCTCAGGCATGTTCCAGCTCTCTGTACCCAAGTGACAATTTTGAAGGAACTGATTCTATCTTCGATGACCAGTTTTTATCAGATTTGGATAGAGCTACTGCTTTGGGACAAAATCTGAGAATCAGCAAAGAAAAAGAGTTAAATGACATAGGGCACTCAATGCCACATGTGTCTGAAAAGTATACAGTTATTTATCATGCTGAAAAACAAGACATCGTTGTGACTGAGAAAATTTGCAGCGAAGAATCTTTACCCATTCCTCATACCGAACAGGAAGTGTCTCATTATACAGAGGACATTCCTTTCTCACCACCTAGATTTCACTCTGTCTCAAGTCTGCTGTTGCCTTCTGTATCCTACTCTCTCTCTCCTTCCCTGTCACACACTCCCCCCTACATCAACCTTGAATCACTTTCATGTGTTCCCTCCCTTAGCTTAGATACAACAGATACAGATTGTATCTCCCTCCCTCCTCCCCTCTGTCATCCAATTACCATCTCTCCAAATTCAGAGAGAAAAGTTGCTGCATCTCCTCATTCTTCAGAGGGTCATTCATTACCTTGTTCCCTCTGGGATGCCGTCAGTCGAATCCGTAGACATACAGCCCCGGACTCTGAGAATGAAGAAGAAGAAGCCTGTGAAACATGGAACAATCAAGAAAACGTGAGGAAGGAAGCAGAAATTAACGGGACATTGTTTGACCTGGGTAGCCGCCAGGAAGTAGACAAGTGCAGTGAGAAAAAAAATGCGTCACAGAGTCAAGAGGATTTAGCTTTGGTGGAAAATGGATCAAATAGGAGATCAGGAGATCAGAATAAAGAACCTGTCCCTGCAGATGGAGCAAGTGGTTTGCAGGTGGTGGAGAATGTTTCACTTAGTGAAAAGACAGGGTTAAAAGACATAGAACGGTATGAGAATGAACTGCAGAGACAATGTGAGGATGACACACTGTCCTGGAGCAGCTCTGACAGTCACACTTCAACAGGCACTGTGATTATGGGTCAAGAAACACAGGAGATCAGTGAGGAAATGATGCCAAAGGCAAGAGACTATGTGTCATGGATGGAAGCAATAGGCAGTCCAAAGTCTACTGCATGAGTAAAGGTGAGGTGTTAAGGGACTGTATGTAGCAGTGGAAAGTCCAGAGTGGACATGATTAGTAGACATACATTTTACTCCTTGGATCCATGAATGTGTGATTCAAGGTCTCTAAATAAATGAAAAAGGGGAAATTAACAACTAGAGAAGTACTGAAGAAAATTGTGTTTGGAGTGATGGCATAGAAGGTGCTCTGTACTTTGAGGTGGCATGTGACCAAACTAAAACTGAAGAAAAAAGGAAAAACGTTTTCCATGAAAGGTGAAGTTTAAATGGAAAGTGCTTACTGAAGAAACCCATTGTTTGGAAGATATGCAAGCCAAGAGTTGTACACTAGAACATTTGTTGGAGATTAGAAAGTAACAATAGTGAAATGAAAGCAGACATGTCCAGACTTAATTTTGCCTCTGGAACAGGAAAAGGGAAGACAGTTGTGGCAGTTAAGACCCAGGACAAGACCTCATGAACTGAATGGGAAAACTCTGAACGAGGACAATTTGTATAGATGGCTATTGTTCCGGATCAGGGAAATTTAAAAGGAGACTGCTTTAATTTAGGTTAATTCACACTGCCCCCTAATACACAGACCTGTATTTTAATTAAGTTGTGCCCCCCAGTGCTTGAACTGGGGAAAAACATGTGCCAGTACTCCCCTCGTTAGTTAGTACCAGCAGATATTGAGAAGTGCCAGTACTCTGAAGAGAAAAACAAAGAGGTGCTGGAACTGTGTACTGAGGAGTACCAGCCTACTTCAAGCTCCAGTATCCCCCCTCTGGTATCCCCACTCCGGTATCCCCCCTCCGGTATCCCCACTCCGGTATCCCCCCTCTGGTATCCCCACTCCGGTATCCCCCCTCTGGTATCCCCCCTCTGGTATCCCCACTCCGGTATCCCTCCTCTGGTATCCCCCCTCTGGTATCCCCACTCTGGTATCCCCCCTCTGATATCCCCACTCTGGTATCCCCACTCTGGTATCCCCACTCCGGTATCCCCACTCCGGTATCAAATTCTCTCCTCCACCGTTACCTGTTTTTTAGATGTATTTTTTAGATGTATTTTTAAGTATTACGATTATTCTAGGTTTGCATTAGTGCAAGTTATGATTATTGGAACGCACAGAATATGGAATGATTGCTGATTTTGTTATTGGATATATCTGAATATAACACACATGTTATTCAAATAAAAATATATGATTATCACTGATATAGCACTTATTTTTTTTTGTAAATATGCTTTGCTGTGCCATCCACTTTTATATCTGACCCATCAGTTTCCTAAACAGTGTTCGCAAAACAACTGGCATTCTGTCCAAAGGGTAAGATCAAGGCCCACAACAACCCTGATAAGGTTAAAAGGTTGGAATATGTTGGAATAATTTTTGTAGCCATTTATAATTATACAGTGCTGCGCAGTCACAAATTATGTGTAAATGATCTTTACGTTGGTGTAAAACTATGTCTGTCAAAGTGTGTTAGGTTAGACATTTAAAAACCACTCCTCACCTCAGTATTTCCAGTAATCATCTGATACACCATGTCCTTTTTGAGTCAACACACCATGTTTGATTAATCAATACCTTGTTGACTTATGTAACTAATTAAATTGATGAGTTAATTTAGCTGGTGGTATAATTCATTGAATATATGGAATGGCTGGGGCGCTGTCAAGAGAGTTTTGGGAACTGAAGCAATGACCTTCTGGCCATCCAACAAGATATCAGTAGCTTTTTGGAGAACAGAAAAAAGAATTGTTAGTTTTATTGCGTTCCTGTTAATTTACATATATTATAATATTACATTAAGTGTTTTCATGAGCAAATATGCGTACTACTCAAATAAACAACTTTAAGCATTTCGTTTGATTGCCTAAGATTTTTGCACATTAATGTATTTTAAATGTCTTTGTATGTCTTGCAAACAGGACGAAGGCAATGTACATCTGTAGAGCAATATGTTTGTATTGAAACTTTTATAGAACTGAAAATGTATGGTGACCTTGTAGAAATATTGTCCAGGCAAAATATTTTGAAATATCTCCTATAAATTTATCATAAATAAATAAAATAAATATGACATATTTATAAACATTTTATATCATTCCATTTAGTGCGCTGTAACTATAACTTATTAAGTGTTTATTTAAGTGACCTTATATAGAAATGTTTTTTTGTTTGTTTCAAATGGTAAGGAAGCCGCTGTCACGATTGCACTACCAGTAGGTGGCATTTGTCGGAATCCACACTTGTTTCCAAAGACGCCATTTCGCCGGCATTTTACAGCTTCCGGTTTTGTACATGACTGACATAAGACAATAGCCAATGGCGGGAACTCTGCAAACCTTGTAGCCAATACGCAGAAAGTGGGTGTGTTTTCCGAATACAATGTGTGACATTGTATGATTATGTTGTAGTCCGTGTACTGATGTCCTGTCTTCTTATTTATCTGTTTGACATTTTATTTAACATATAAATTAACTTGTCGCGCATTTATGTACAGAAAATAAAGCTGTGGAGGTAAGATTTTGAACTAATGTTGCATTCTCTGAACAGTATTTCCGTTTATAAAATTTCCATACATCCGAGTTAGAGTATACAGTAAGCGGCGCCAATCAAACTTTGGCTACTCGTGGTTAGTCGCATTCTCGTGTGACTGATCAAACCATTAGGGGGTTAAAGGATGTCAGTCAAATCAGAGGTTGATTATTCAGTTAGAATGTAACCACTGCTTCGGTTTGGATTAACACTCGTAAATTAAAATAAAAAGTGCACACTGCGGTTAATGTTACGTACTGTACTAAACGGTCTGGTGACTCTCCTGTCACTCGCTCCTGTTTCCCAGGAGCACGATGGCGTCAGATTCGCCGATTTACGGGGTTGATCTTTGACGTTTGGTATTTTATATACTATAATACGTTAATAAATTGCCTGTTTTCACAGAGTTTTTGGTATGTTGGTAGTAAAGTTATAAATAGCATTTGATTAGTGTCATCACGCCTTGAAGCCAGGGGCCCCAACTATTTTTTTCCAGGGGGGTCTGCGCGGTCCAGATATAATTGTTGTTCGGTCCAGTTGCGGACTGAAGTCCGCCAGGTGGTGATCGCCGCTATGTCCAGTGTAGTTATGCATCCAACCATTTTCCATACCCGCTTGTCCTGTGCAAGGTTGTCTGGGTCCGGAGACAGTCCCGGAAGCTACGGAGTCAAGGCAGGGAACGGCGCGAGACGGGGTGCCAAACCCGTCAGGACACACACACACACACACACACACGGGCACACACGGACACATATTCAGTGTAGGTATACCTCGATTAATTAACTTGGGTATGTTACTTTGAGGAGGGGGTGTAGCAAGAAGCTTTGGCCCACCGGACAAAATGTCACCTTGCCCCCCCTCGGTATATTTTGCCGACGGAAAGGCTTCCCTTCCAGGGCCATCCCCCACCTCGTCGTCGACGGCCCGACATTAAGGAGTTAGTTAAGGAGTTACCTTGATATTATACTGGGTAACAAAAAAAAACACGTTTTGTTCAATTTGGATGATTGTGTGCTTCTGCTTTCGTTTTGACCATGTACAAATGTAACTGACATGCTTTGAATATTTTTCATTATGAGTCATAAATTGTAGAAGTCAGTATTGCTACAAGAACTTTGATCACTTTAAGTCCCAGTGTCTATTTTTTCGTAACGTCCGGTTCGCATTATGAAATAGGTTTGGTTTCCTACTATGCAATACAGTATTATGCAATTTCCTTTGGGATTATCTATCTATCTATCTATCTATCTATCTATCTATCTATCTATCTATCTATCTATCTGTCGTCTATTCGTCTGTCTGTCTAATGGAGTTCATGAACTAATACATTCATTTATTTGAATTACTTGAAAGTTGCACTGTTCTCACACTCCATCCCCCATCCTGCTAAAATGTCATGATGCCTCGAATTATACTGAAGGTTCAATGAATGGCTAAATAAAGTGTTAAGGTGACTTGTTTTTTTAGATCCTTGCTGGGGAATATGGCTATAGACATTTGGCAGTAACTGTGCATATATAACAGTTATTTTCCTTGCAATTGAGTATACGTTTTTATATTGAAAATCAGCCGTCTTATGTAGAGGGCAAGGGCATCTCAGACTCACTTGAATTAAGCTAGATGCTTCAGCTCTAGATTGCAAGTCTTTTTCTTTTTTGTGACATGCATTTGGGTGTGTGAGAGGGTTTTGTTCAGTTAGGCTGGCAAAGGAGATAGATTGTGATGGAGTGTACTGCTGCTTAGAGATTAGGAGGCGATGAAGGCAGGGAGAGTTTAAAAACTGTACATGCTGCCTTTGTGAGTTTCCAGTATTGTTATTCCTTCGGTTTCATTTTTTTTCTGCACATTATTGGACTAACAGACAGATTAATGCTGTTAACTTTATGCTTTCACTGTAATAGTAAGTATAAAAGGTGAGAAGCAATGACCGTTGCATTTAAACTTCTTTAGAAAAAGCATGTTTTTTTAGAACAAGACCTTAACTGAAATTCATAGGAAATTAGTACCAGCCAAATACAGATAAATGTTGTTTGTAGAGGGTAACTGGTTTGATCTGTCTGGTGTGAAGGTAGCAGGCAATTGGTTGCTACCATACACTTATTCAAAATGTGAGCAATTAACTAGTGGTTAGTATATAATCTGCATGGTGTGTCTAGAGCTGAGTCGTGCCGATTATGTTCTATGTTTGGCTATTATTAAAATTATGCTATAGTTTCAAAGAACAAACAAGTGCAGTTTGTGTGAAACACTGTAAAAAGCGTTATGTTTGCTGGTTTTGTGCACATTTAGAAGTTAGTTTGGATTATTTTACATAGAGTTGAGGAAATTTGCTCTACAGGGCAGTACCAAATGAGTGGGACATAGTCAAAATAACCCAACAAACTTCCTCTTGAACAAGGACAGCATCTGGGCAGTACCATTAAGAGGTATCTAAGAGTACTTTAATAATATGATTCTCTATAAGGATTGGTACCATTAAAAGGTAGCAATAAACAGACTCTCATTTTTACAATAAGAGTCGGTGTTCATTAACTACCAAAACACACATTTAATGCTTTTTGAAATTCTGGTGAAATGCTGAGGAACAGATATGTGCGAAAAATATTTGTGCTCCTCCAATGTCATATGATTCTGATTCAAAACATCTGCCTTCCAAAAATAAATACGTACATTGAAACTGAGGTGAAATAAATGACACAGTGGCTTTCAAATGCATGTAACGGTTTATTAATGTGGATTACACTGAGGAGGTGAGTTTGAGTTGCTTCTTTTTTTGACACCTAAAAAGTTTGATTGTTTGTCAGTTTTGTTTTGATGCACCTCAAATGAATGGATAGCCAATGCATTGGTTTATGGCCTTGTCCCAAACTACAGGCTGTAGCCTACATACTCATAATTTCTCACAATCCTCTATATATCATTGTGGAGCCCACAAGTGTGTAGTGGCGTGTGGTTGCAATGTGATGTCCACTCTGGCAAGTTAGAACACAGCCTTGTTGGTTGTGACCTTTGTCACAATTTAGCATTTGTACTTCTGAAAGCACAAATAATATTAATACTCTCTTTCCAATGGCAGTTACAGTTGAGAAAAATGGAAGCTTTGTTTTATTTTTTTCTTATATAATGTATTAAATATATACTGTTTATGTAATAAAATGTATTATCATCAAGTACACTATCGGTCAAAAGTTTTAGAACACCCCAGTTTTTCCAGTTATTTATTGCAATTGAAGTCGTTCAAGTCCAATGAATAGTTTGAAATGGTACAAAGGTAAGTGGTGAACTGCCAGAGGTTAAAAAAAGGTAAGGTTGCCCAAAACTGAAAAAATAATGTACATTTCAGAATTATACAAAAAGACCTTTTTCAGGGAACACAAAATGAGTTAACAATTTAAAGCTGTTCTCTAGCAATGGAAGTTGATCAAGCCTTGAAAGCTTGAAACCAACTTTTCTGGATTACTTACAGCCGCCTCTGTCTGCAGTGTTGGACCACACTGTGGTATCATATCCTCATGAGCATCAGTTGAACAGTATTGTACCTGCAGAAAGTAGTGTGTTGCTACAAAAATGGCGAGAAAAAGGCAATTAACAATGGAAGAGAGACAGACCATCATAACACTTAAAAATGCAGGTCTTTCCTACAGAGAAACTGCAAAGAAAGTCAAGGTGTCAATGAGTACAGTTTCCTTCACCATCAAAAGGCACTGAGAAACTGGGGCAAACTCTACAGGAAGAGGTCTGACAGACCCAAAGCCACAACTGCATCAGAGGACAAGTTTCTGAGAGTTAACAGCTTGCGTGATAGGCGGCTCACAGGACCATAGCTTCAAGCACAGCTTAATAGTGGTCATAGTAAGCAAGTCTCATTTTCAACTGTGAAGAGAAGACTTCGAGCTGCAGGTCTGACAGGACAAGTTGCAGCAAGAAAGCCATTGCTAAGACGTCAGAATAAGACAAAGAGGCTTGCCTGGGCCATGAAACACCCCCACTGGACTACTGATGACTGGAAGAAGGTATTATGGACTGATGAACCCAAATCTGAAATCTTCGGTTCATCACGCAGGATCTTTGTATGCCGTCGAGTAGGGGAAAGGATGGTTCCACAGTGTATGGCATCAACTGTCAAACATGGAGGAGGTCGTGTGATGGTCTGGGGCTGTTTTTCTGGATCCAGGGCTGGTGACTTGTACAGAATGAGAGGCACCCTGAACCAAAACAGCTACCACAGCACTCTGCAGCGCCATGCAATACCCTCTGGTATGTGCCTAGTTGGTCAGGGGTTCATCTTGCAGCAAGATAATGACCAAAAAAAAAGTCCAAGCTATGCCAGAACTACCTCAGGAAAAAAGAACAAGATGGTAAGCTTGAAAACATGGAGTGGCCAGCACAGTCTCCAGACTTAAACCCCATCGAGCAGGTTTGGGATGAACTGGACAGAAGAGTGAAAGCAAACCAACCTACAAGTGCCACACATTTATGGGAACTTCTGCAACAGATATGGGAAGAACTTTCTGAAGAATATTTCATTTCTATTGCAGAATGAATGCCACGAGTGTGTTCAGCTGTTATATCTGCCAAAGGTGGCTACTTTGATGAGTCAAAAGTTTAGAATACATTTTGGTCTATAAATTGATTCCATGATTTCTTTTTTAACTCCAATTGCTTATTCATACAATGCTTTCATTTCAGAGTGCAATGAGACATTAAACTGCATAATTTTCAATAAAAAAAACGAAAAATTGGGGAAACGGAAAAAACTTTTGACCGGTAGTGTATGATATCAAATTCATAATCACTGCTTAGTAAGAAACATAAATTACTTGGTTTTGTCTTGGATACTCGTCTTTATTGAATACAGTATAATACATTAATCACCTAAAGGAACGATAATGTTACAATGAAGCGCGTTTGTGTTGCCGAAAGTCTGCAGTGGTTTAAAATTTTGCTGACAAAGTCATGCGGTGCGTGATGTTAAAATAGAGTCTCGTGAGACAGCACTTCCCATGACATTCTCCCAGTATCATGCACTGAAGGCCACAGACCACAGACACCATAGAAAAAAAGGGGGAGTGAAGAGCAGGGGAGCAAAACAAATTTTTTGTGGTGTTAATGTGTTGAAAGTGTATTGCAAAGGTGCTGAATGGCTGAGCTTTGACCGTAAGTCTGCAAAAGTAACTTTAGTGTGACCTTGAGACTGGCATAATCAGTAAGACCCTCTGATACTGTAATAGTAGACGCTGTCCCACCACAAGAACTTTTTTTTTAGGAACCAGAATCTTTTACAGGAATCGGGAACTTCTGTCGCATTCCCACCTCAGGAACTCAGCCCGACTGGAGTTCCTCGGAGGTAGTTACAGAACCCATTTGTTTAGTATCTTATCTGGAGTATGTACTTTTCACTGGACTGTGAATAACTGGGTGGGGCTTTTAGTGAGGAAATAGATAGAAGTAGTGGAGCAAAAATTAAGCAGATGGTTTTTATTTTCCTATTTCAATTAAATTAAATACATTAATGAATACATTTCGCCTGCTTTTTCAGATTTGTTAGCTGATGTATTTTTGTCTAGTAATGCTGGTGCTGGCAGTGAAAGTTGTCAGCGCTTATTAGTGAAACAATGTTACAGCATTTTTATTCAGTGGAAAATTAAAAATCAATCTGCTGGCCAGATTGAATAAAGAACTATAAACATGTCCCAGGCTCTATAAATAAAATATAAATAAAATGCTGTGTCCTGTTTTGAACCTGTATTTTTGGACCGATCCCCCCAATATCTAGCCAGAACTAACAAAATAATCTGTTCATCCTCCATTGTTTTTGGGTAGCGGTGTAGTTCCATGAGAAATTGAATGTGAAGTTTAACCTACAAGTTTTTTGGGTCTCCCATGCTTATTTGGCATAAAGGTCATGGTTCCTGTTATGCGGTGAGACAGCCCAAGAACCTAAGTGGGAAAGTGCCTCTTGTGTACTTTTCACAAGTTACGTATGTGATACTGTAGCAGTTCCCCCACAACCCCATTCAAGAAGAGTGGTTAGAAGATGAATGTATAGATATAACAGTTTAACTACAGTGAAATACAGTAGATTGCTGGGTAGTTGCTGAATTCTTCTTGGCTAGGCCTATAACATCAGAGATGATTCAGAGTTTGCTTTAATGACAGCAGCAAGTAACCCTGTCATGAAGCATCTGCAATGTGAGTGAAAGCTTATTCTCTTCCATTCCATCCCTGAGAAAAGGTTGCTATATAAGTATGTCTCAATAATTCATTTATGTCTCTCCTTTTAAAGATTGTGGGTTTTTTTAATTGGTCACGGTGGCTGCTTCACTAAAATGTTACTTTCATACTATAATGAACTGAATGCGATGTGAAAGTGTCTGGGTATTCTGCATTCAGGGAAGTGAAATTTGCCAGTAAAGGAACCAAGGCTTTCTAACCACAAAGTCGACTCTGCTATCCACAGATTCCCTTTTTCTGAATTCATTATTTTTTGTTTTGTAAATGTACCACATTCTTCCGATTTTTGCAGCATCATAATGATGGTGCAGATTTTCCCTTCTGCTGTGTCACACCATGTTTTTTGTTCGTTTGTTTTTGTCTTGCCTTAAAAAAACTTGTGTGTCATCAATATTCTCCAACCTTTTACCTCTATCTCTTTACTTCTCTACTGAGGTTTGAACCCCCCCCCCCAGCTACAATTAAAATGCCGTATTTGGAGAAATGAATGCATTTCTGTTTTCTGCACCTTGATTGTTGTTTGTTTCCCTTTGGTGAAGCCTTCGTCCCCTTGAGTATTGGCCCGTTTGTCCTCTGTCTTCATGACCACAAACCAGGAGCCGGATCTCCTAGAAGGTAAAAGACTTCAGTGTTATCGTTCAAGACACAATCATGTTGGCTTGTTGATAAGGACTGGGGAAGACATTCAGAGCAACAGACATTTTAATTGAATAATGCTGTCAGCACCATGGAAATTTAGTATTGGATTTCTTTGAAATATGTATAACTTGAAATAAAGCAATTTCTATTTTTCTATGTCATTTTTAATTGGATATGATAAGTTGTGCTATGCAGTTCCTTTGACAAAAGGCTGTTTTGTATAGACAATACTTTATTTTTTTATATATAATTATAATTTTTATTGGTATGACACATACACCAAATCTTTCCAGGATTTACCTATCAAAATCATACTTCATACTTTTTATATTGTACAATATAATAGGCATCCCATTATTTATCAAAAATACAAATACAGAATAAAAGAAAGAAAAAAAAACTATATATAGGTAGGGAGTGATCTTTGCCTTACAACTTTACCACCATTAATTTACAAAAGTCCAATTGGGCCTATGGGGTGCCACATAGTGAATCCATTTTTCCCAGTATGAAACAAATTGTTCTAATTTATGGTTAACAAATGCTGTTATCCTCTCCATTTTGTAAATGTCCATTGTAATTTCCATCCATGAATTTAAAGTTGGCCTTTCATGTGACAACCATTTCCTGTTTTTTTGCCAGCAATCAGTAATATGTTCATTAAGTATTTATCTCCTAGACAATACTTTATAAACACATGTAGCATCCAGTTATGGTAATAGTATGATTATGGTAATATGTGATCACATGCAGTATGTTTCAGTGCCCAACTGAAATAGTTCACTTCCTGAAAGAGACAGTTTAATTTACTGCATATGCTACATATAACCAAACAACATAAATATAAATAAAGCTGTATGAGGCTTCAATACATTTTTTTGAATATTTCTGCAGAGTAAATTGGTCTTGATTTAATTCTACAAGAAAGAGGTCAAAGGTTCTGATGCAGGAATGTGTGAGAGTGCATGCAGACAGAGTTCAGCACGCGGTGGGCTGTTGAAACAGGAAGTGGGTGGCAACTCTGCTTGTGGCTAGGCGGGCCTTAAATATAGAGCTGCCCGAGGGCTGAGGCTGGAGGCAGAAAGCATGAGACGAGCAGAGGGAGAGCTGAGAGGCAGGTGGCGATCGGTGGAGGCCGACGCATAGCCGTGCTCGCCTGTCGGAGGGAGTTGCCAGCTTAGGAGCTCAGGATGGGCGAGCGCTCCAGGCTCAGTGAGTAACTGGGTGGCTCAGGTGGTTAAATTCAGGCCAGTGGGCTTTGTGATTAACAGTCGACACCTATTAAGCTTCTCAGTTGGAGCATGGGACCATTATTTAAAGGTTTTCTAAACTTTGCTTTCCAATTGGAATGCAATACTTATTAGCCTCACTTTGGCATGTTGATGGTCACTCTATTTAGTAAAAGTTGTTACTATGAAAGTCAGGGCAAGAATCTATTACTTCATTCTGTCTGGCAGAGGATGACCCAAAACACGCTGCTTATGAGTGACATCAAGGGACGTTCGTTATCTCTGTCCACACTGCCTTGCTCCATTGTCTATTTTCTTGTCCCCTTGTCCCATGGTGCAGAGGAGGTGCAAGAAAACAGAGCTGTTCAAAACTCGGTGTACAGCTCCATCGGACCGGCGACAGACGATGATGCTTTCTCCACGTACTTTGAGGAGAAGATCCCTGTTCCTGAACATGGTGGTCAGGTACTGTGAAGAACCATTTACACCCGTCTAGCATGTGCAGCTTTTCAGATAAAGATCCAATTTACTATAATCATTTTGTTATTATCAATGAATACAGCTGATGATGAATGCTTCTCTCAATGCCAATGCAACGGATCCTTCAAAACCCTTAGATGGGCTTCAGTTTTCGGAAGCTGTGGGCTTTCACTGGGCCTGGCTTCCTGATGAGCATTGCGTACCTGGACCCAGGAAACATCGAATCTGACTTGCAGTCTGGTGCCAAAGCTGGATTTAAGGTACCCTGTCTTTCCTCCGTCTTTGTACTGGCTGCATTTATAAACGTGCCGATTACACCCATGTCTGTGCGTTGGTTACTGCTAGCTACTTTGGGTCCTGCTGGGCGCCACCATCATCGGCCTGCTGCTGCAGCGGCTCGCGGCTCGGCTGGGCGTCGTCACCGGCATGCACCTGGCGGAGGTCTGCAACAGGCAGTATCCCACCGTAAGTCCCCACTGCGCCGCCGGCTTGACGTCTGCACACAGACTGGGCAGAAAAAGCAACAGGTGGCTGCAAAAAAACCAGTAAAAAGTCAGGTAGTACACAGTGCTGTGATTGTTGTTTGTTTCTTTAGTATCTTTTCACGTCATGCTGCACTGCACTGGAGACTTGCTCTACTTGTTATTTATGTTGAGTTCCCTTCTGTCTTATGTTGAATATATGCGTCTTTCTCATTCATGCATGCAAGTGAAACTATAGAGGACAGTTACCTGCAAATCTCTTTGCTTCTTTTGCATGTCAGATTTTCACACTGGCATCTTGACCTTAATCATCATTTTAATTTTCTTTTGTATATTAATATCAAATTTTTATGACTTTATATGCTGTATATTTAGTGTATTTACTGTATTTTTCTCTGTTCTATCCTTACGTCTGCACCGTTTGCACCAAGTAGAATTTCTTGTGCGTGTTTGTGCTTAGTGAATAAACCTCAATTCCGATTCAGTAGTTGTTTTTCTGTCACCCTCAGGTTCCTCGTATAATCCTGTGGTTCATGGTTGAGCTGGCTATCATCGGTTCAGACATGCAGGAGGTCATCGGCTGTGCCATTGCATTCAACCTCCTCTCCGCGGGCAGGTAGGTAGGCGCCACGGGGCCACACTGAGCAGCAGTCAAGGGCGCCGGGCACGAGATCATGACGCTGAGCCATGCTTCTCCATCCTCATAGGATCCCGCTGTGGGCCGGCGTCCTCATCACCATCTTTGACACGTTCGTTTTCCTCTTTCTGGACAAGTACGGTAGGTGGCCCTCCCATCTAGAGACCTCACCACCACAAACTTTTCCCCCGATTCCTCTGTACCTTTTCAGCATCTTAAAAGACTCTCACCCATTTTATTCCCTGGACATCAGGTCTGAGGAAACTCGAGGCCTTTTTCGGATTTCTCATCACGATTATGGCCATCACATTTGGATACGAGGTAACTGAGTTTTCAATTGACGACCAGAACGGCCAACTGACCTGATTGTTATATTTTTTTAATGTTCGTCCATATGCTCAATTCATCTCCACAGTACGTGGTTGCAGGACCGAACCAAGGAGAACTGCTGAAGGGGATGTTTTTGCCCTACTGCAAGGATTGTGGTCCTGTCCAGCTGGAGCAAGCTGTGGGCATCGTGGGAGCTGTCATAATGCCACACAACATCTATCTACATTCTGCCCTCGTTAAGGTACCAGGCCTCAGGCCTCCAGGAATGTTCATGTGCTGCTTAGGGAAAATCAGTGGTAGGGTCACGGAAAGTAGCTTCAAGGCCGAAGCACAGTTGATTGCCTGGAACAGCATGAAATAGTTGCAGGTCAAGGTGGAGTAACTTGGCCACTCCTCAGCGAGGCTGTGAATCTCTCAGGAAGCTCCTTCCCACGGAGCAGGTCCTCTCAGTTTCTTTTCTTCTTTTTTTTTTCCTCCAGTCTCGCCAGGTTGACAGAACCAACAAGAAGGAAGTGAAGGAAGCCAACAAATACTTCTTCATAGAGTCAGCAGTAGCGCTCTTCGTGTCCTTCCTCATCAATGTCTTTGTGGTGGCGGTCTTTGCTGAGGCCTTCTATGATCGTACCAACCTCTACGTGGTGAGTCTCAAACCATCACTTGAGTTGTCAGTTTGCCCCATTTCCTGCAAGTAACAGGCCGATCATCCCTGCACCCCCCATCTTTCAGCATGAGAAATGTAACCAGACAGGAAGCCCACACGCTGCCCTTTTCCCCCAAAATAACGGCACGCTAGAAGTGGACATCTACAAAGGGGTAAGTAAATGGTTCTATAAAGGGTGCTACTCATTGTGTAGGGCTGTCCCGATCACATCGTGATGTAGTCGGAATTATAGGGCACTTGCACAATAATCACCAGGGCTTCAGATGACGGGCAAAACATTTTAACGGACACCAGCTTTTCAGTATTATCTGGACGATTTGATAAGCAGATTAGTACTGCGCCTAAAATATTAATGAGATGCATATTGTGACACACAATTTCTACAGACTACTGAGTTTTGGGCATCACAAAATGCATCGTCATTAATAGTTTAGCCATACTACTAGTCTGCTTATCAAATTGTTGGCGTAAATAAATGTCCGCGTAGAAAAGCTGGTGTCTAGGCCAGTGTTTCGCCCATCATGAAAAGCCCTGGTGATTATTTCACATGCGGCACATAATCGCCATGGCATGGCGACGTGATCAGACAGCCCTATCACTGTGTAATTGTGTGTAACACTGACATCCCCCGTGCCTTTTGGACTGGAAGGGCGTGGTTCTGGGCTGCTTCTTTGGGCCAGCGGCGCTGTACATCTGGGCGCTGGGCATTCTCGCAGCAGGGCAGAGCTCCACAATGACCGGGACCTATTCCGGGCAGTTCGTCATGGAGGTCAGTGGCGGAAGAGGGTACCGCCGAAGCGGGACGCACCTAAATTGGTCACTGGCTTGGCTTTTTAACCCCTTTCCGTCTGGCGTCCGCCTCAGGGATTCCTGAACCTACGCTGGTCCCGTTTCGCGCGGGTGCTACTGACACGCTCCATCGCCATCACACCCACCCTGCTGGTGGCCATCTTCCAGGACGTGCATCGCCTCACGGGCATGAACGACTTCCTCAACGTGCTGCAGAGCATGCAGGTTGGAGCGCTGCCTCTCCGGCGTGGATGAATGTGGTTTCCCTTCATTTTTGAGTCATTCGAGCGGGTTCCTTTCTCCCCTTCCGTTTTCTAGCTCCCGTTTGCTTTGATCCCAATATTGACGTTCACCAGCCTGTCTTCTCTCATGAATGAGTTTGCTAATGGAATGTAAGTATAACAGAAGATGGATACAAAGTGATGGTTTAGATCTTCTGCCCCATCATGCTTGAGTTCTCCTACACTCCCACCGCCCCCATGAGTACTTCTGGCCCCTAACCCTAAAGTTGAGCTTCCCTTCCATGCTTGAGAACTTCTCTCCCATGCAGAGCCTGGAAGGTTGCTGGAGGCACGGTCATCCTCCTGGTGTGCGCCATCAACATGTACTTCGTAGTGGTGTATGTCACCACCCTAAATAGTGTTCTGCTCTACGTGTTGGCCTCCATCCTCTCTGTCGCCTACCTCTGCTTTGTGGTGTACTTGGTGAGTGGATCATACACCTGACATGAATCAAAACCTCCATTTAAAAGAAACAAAGAAGATAACTGTTTTCTCAACCCGTCCATTTTGCCAGTGCAGATAATATATAGTGATTGTACTTCCAGTACCATGAGTGTTTATCTTCTGTTTGACTTCATGGCACAATTACTATTGTTACTGAACTAATCACATACCTGGAGATGTTTCCATGGTGATGTTCCTGGTCATTTCTACACTCTAGAGCAACAGATGTCCATGCTTGTACAGCACTTATGTCTGCTGGAACTTTTCCCCCAAAAAGTTAATTCTTTAATTCTAGGAATCAGTCACTCTATTGCTGGACGATAAAATGATAATGATAATTATCACGATATAATTTTCCTCAATGTCAGTGTGACAAATACACGATCTGTTCAGTATGATTTATAACCTATTTCAATGATGTCACTTCCTCTGTGACTGATTGTCAGTAACAGCAGTGGAGCACAAGCGCAGACACAGCCGTAAAAACACAAACAGGGGATTTATTGAATAAATAAGATAATGTAACAGGCAGGCAGCAGAAAGACATCACAGTCAAAAAAGCAGAGCAACTCAGAGAGAGCAAGTAAGTCCCAAGCAACCCATCCAGTAAGGGTAATCCAGAGAAATCCAAAATGAAAGTCCACAGTAAAATTAAGCCAACGAGAAATAATCCACAGAGATTTCAGAAACACTAGGAAGAATACGAACTGCTGTGTTTTGTTGGGGCGGAGTGAAGAACCTGGCCCACTACCGATGGCAGTGTTTCGCGAATGGGCAGCCTACGCACAGCAAACGCACAGCAAATGCACAGCAAGGTTTATTGAGTTAACAGAGGAGCACCGCACATACTACTGTGCTGGTAACATGCGTTAGTCATGGGAAAGAAAGCACAGCAGCCACAACTACTTTCAAAAAAGGAGATATGGTGGATAAACCAATAAAAAGACGTTGGTGACGTGGCAGACGCCTACGACACGTAACAGACTGACGCTGTGCATTGCAGTCTCTGCCGAAAACTTGCAGCAACTAAATCTGGAAATATTACAAATTTATTTCACCACTAGAAGCATTTCCATTCAGAACATACAGAATGCAAGCGCTTAGAGTCACAGACACTAGCAATTAGTGCTGCAACTTTCAGTCGTGCCCCTTATTGGTACGGAATGGAACAGAGGCTTTTATTGAACAATATAAGACAGATGGAAACTATCAGCAATATCAAACCTGCCCCCTATAAACAGCAGAGAGGTAGTCAGAGGGAAAAAGCCAGTGATAAACTGCACTGTCAGTGTATGACTAGTGTTACTCCCTATTACAAAAAAATGACTATGATTTATTATTTAAATTAGATTTTAGTTTGCAGTCCATTCAGTTCATCATCTATTAAATGTTCTATTTAAGGGAAATCCTACAGGGAATCCTAAGACAATTGTAAGCATAAATGCAGCCTTAAAGTAAAGAAGTAATTCATTATTATTGAAAATAACGATTTACGAATTATACTGTGATAATTATCGATATTAGCCGACATGGGAAAAAATTATCATGATAAAATATTTAGCCATATCGCCCAGCCATAAGTTGCACCATCAAGAAACGTACAACCAATCTGGGTTCAGAGCACAGCCTAGAAAAGACGCAGGGTCTCGACCCATTTGGATGAAAACGGCAATGGATGCTGTGTCGTCAATGTGTCTCATGGGGAAATGTTGAACTGGGAAATCATATTCTGAGAAAATAAGTTTCCCAAAATCGTAGAAAATAGATGAAACAAGCCGTGTATTTCAGATGTCATGGTGTCATTAGCCATAGCTTTTTATAAATACTGTCAAATTAAGAAATACGGGTGTTTCCCCCACAATGACACACCTTAAACCAACTAGAATTTTTTTATACTATGGGAGGAAACTGGAACAAACACCGGGAGCATCGGGAAGTGCACATACAGAGCCGGAAGTGGGAATGGAACCCATACCCAGTGGGCCACCATTCCACGCTGCAGTTCATCTGTGCATAATGCCTTTTCCCTGACGTTGTTTCCACAGGCTTGGCAGTGTTTGGTCGCCTTGGGGCTGTCCTGTCTGGACTTTGGCAGCAGGGTAAGGAATGGCCCCACCGTGCTGTTAGAGGAAGAGTCCGAACCCGACTGTTAAATCACAGCGGCAGAGTTCCCACAGCCGTCCAGGTTTCTTCACACACCAAAACGAAGAGGGAGTCACAGAAGTGTAGGGTCACGCCTGGGGTGTCTGTGCTTAACAGGGGCCCCAGTGCTGCATGTAAACACAGCTGTCTGTGCAGCTAGTTCTCAGAGGTTTATTTACAGAGACAGCTACAGTTTCTCTTTGCGTGTAACTTAAAAATATTTCGTTAATATAATAGAAATTATTACTGAATATTTCAATAACTACCCTATGACCATGACAAGGATATCAGCTGGAATAACATATTTTAATTTCTTCAGTACCTTCAACTGTAAGTTTTCAGGTCAAAATTTTGAATTGTTAGTAGTGAGTTGGCAGTAAGACAAATAATTTGTGCACTGAGCATTCAGGGTTTATGGGTTTTAATCATGTGGAATTATCAAGCCTTCGGTCTGTGTTTTTCTTAACTAAGTTTGCACTTGACTTTAATAGGTCAGATCCCTGTACGACCACAGTGAAACGTATTTCGTACTCACCAGTTAGTAAGCTGTTCGGTTCAATAGTTGTTTTCTGTTAGACTCCTCAGACAGTTTTATTAAGTATTTCTTAGACAATCAAGAGATGTGATGCTTGAATGCTGAATATGTTATGTCTTGAGTTTTATGTTCTGTATAATTCAGTTCTTTTGAAACAAGCACTTTCCTGTTTTCAGCTTTGTATTTACTAATTGTTAGATGCGGAGATTGTTCTTTATTTATGACTAGGATTTGTAATAAAAGGGAACTCAAGTATCTTTTCATTATTGCAGAGTTCTCAATGGTTTAATATAAATTACTGGTGTTTGAGTGTTAATGTAAAGAACGGGAATGGTGACGGACAGACTGCACAGTACATACATGTGACATCTTTGTAAAAGCCACTCTGTCTAATTTAATATTTTCCGTTATATGTGTTTGGTTTTGTTATCTATTTCTTTTTGACACTGAATGGTGAATTATCAAACAGGATATTGGTACTTTTAAAACTGGGGTACCACATGAAATAGTTGCACTAATTTACATTACCAAAGGTTCTCTATGTACACTTGTCTGCATTTAATTTTATGAAATAATTTTACTTTTATTGGGCAGATGTTAAAGCATTATATGATTCAAGTTGTACGGTTTCCTTTAATATACTATAAAACTACTACTGGGTTTGAAAACTTCTGTCAGTTACACAGTTTTCAATATTTTAGATTGTTGAATCGATGTCACCTTGTATTATAGTGATTGTTTTGGTGGAAACTGGTTACATCTGCCTTTCCCATAATCACTCAAAATGAGATCAATTCAATAACTTAACTGTAATACCCAAAAAAATCAGTGTAACTAAGATGTATGGCAAAGCTTGTATTTCATTTCTTATTGAAATAACTTGAATTGCACCCCAAATAAAAACTAAAACCTTAGACAAATCCAGTTGTTTTTTTTTTTTGTTTTGCTGTGTCTGTGATTGATTAATCAATCCGGTAAAGCGCCAGTTCTGACAGCAACACAGTATAAATATTGTGTATCCTTTCGAGATTTTGATTTGTGTCATTAGTGTCGTCATAACTGTGATGCTCTTACTGCAGTAGTGTGACTGAAGTACAGTTTGAGTGCTGTGTTAACCATCGGGAAACCCTTCTCGCCCCGTCTGTGTTCCTCCCTCGCAGGTGAAAATGGGGATCACAGGCCACAGGAACGTTTACTTACTGAACGACATGGAGGTGCCAGAGGGCACTGAGGTGTCGTATGTGAGGACAGAGAATGAGAGTGGAGACGACAAGCATGGGCAGAAGGAATGACCTCCCCTGGATACCTGCTGGAGCGGAAATGGCTCCTGTTCAGCCAGTGCTACTTCGCTGTGCCTTATGTGTAACGTGAGTAACGTTGCACAAAAATGGCTTTTCTTTCGGTGTCAGCTTTGGTTATAGTGGGTGTGAAGGGAACAGTTAAGTTTAGCAGTGAAACAGAGTGTAAACCTGTTCTAAACTGCAAGATCGTGGTGTACTTTGACCTCTTCTCAAAACTTGGTTGCCTGTATTTTCTTGACTATTTCCTGTATATTTCAGGGTTTTTGAAAACCTTGACATATTGGAAATTAAATTTTAAATCCTGAAAATATTACGAATTTTTTAATAATTTAAAATGAATTTGTTTACAAAACATTTAGTAGAAATATGCATATGTATTTATTTTATTGTGCTTTGTATATTTGGCAGCACAGTGGTTCATTGAACAGCGCTACTGCCCCATGACCTCAAGGTTGAGGGTCCGAATCCATCATCCAATCTGTGTGTGTGGAGCTTGCATGCTCCCTCTGTATTGCTCAGAATTCCTCTACATAGTCTCATTTCCTCCCAAAGTCCAAAGATGTGCCCTGAGGCCAACTGGCATCTCTAAATTGCTCACTGTACGTATGCGCAGTGTGACAGACATCCAGATAGTCATCCCGAATGTACCTAGTGCTCACTGGGATAGGCTCTGGGCCCCTCCTCAACCCAGTCCAGGAAAAGAGGTTGGAAGATGGATGGATGATTTTTAAATATATTTTTACACTCACAGTGGCCAGTTTATTAGCTACACCAGCTTGCTTACGCAAACTGCTTGTTCTTTTAAACACTAAATGATGTGGCTGCAGATATTTGCAGCACGCAGGCAAGGTCAAGAGGTTCAGTTACTGTTTGACTAAAAATGAGAGTGGCTGAGACGCCTGATCTACCTGCTTTTTAGGTCTGGGTGATATGGACCAAAAACCATATCTGGGTATTTTTAGGCAGAATATCAATACATGCTATAAATCTCAGTATTTTCTAAGAAGTGGAGGCTACATGTGTAGTTTTTCAGTCAAAGGCATGTGTGTGATGTCACAAACATGTGCATTAAAACAGAGTGTGGTAAAAATTAAATGCAAACGTAACTATTTAGTATAGACAAATTAGAACAAGTCTAAAAATAAAGACAAAAATTATGCCTTTATTAGTATTGCATGGTGTCAAGTAAAGCAACTATGACATAAGTGTTTCAATCCACTATATCAATCAACAAACTTGTTTTTCGTCAGTTTATGACAGAAGGTGAAGGTTTAGGAACAAAAAAATACTAAATCTAAAATCAATTTGGCCAACGGTTCTAAAAACAGAAGCCCAACAATCAATGAAAGTACATTTAATAACTGGATAGATCCGCATCGTAGGTATTACCCTTCAGTAACATAAAACAGATGCTGCATCCATTTGTGATTATTTTTAAACTGAATGAACCCCTAAATCCCTTGTGAAGCCTCTGACCAATCAGAATCAGGAATTATTAAACTAACTACCTGGGAGAACTGAAAACAAGGCCTGGATTTGGAATCGAGGTCCGGATTTGAAAATTGAAAATTGCTTTTCAATGTGGTGTGATTGTTGGTGCCAAACGTGATGATTCTAACATGGGATTTTGCGGACTATAGTGTCCAGAGTTTGTGTCTAGTAGAGTTTGGTGTGGTGAACAAAAAACATCAGTCAGTGGCACTTCTGTGGGCAGAAACAGCGTGTTGATGAGGAAGGTCAGAGGAGAATGGCCAGACTTATTAAAACCAACCAGAAGTCAACAGGTGCAAAAATAACAGCTCAGTACAGAACAGTGGGGTAAAGAACAGCTTCTCTAAAAGCTCATCTGCTTTGAAGTGGTTCTGGAGACAAAAGCGGGTCCTGCCCAGTACTGACTAGGTGTTCCTAATAAAGAGGCCACTAAGTGTAAATCATTTAGCAGGTTTCGTTACCGTTGCTGTGTTTTTTTAATCCTCTTCTTTTACAGGTCCATGGAATCCTGTTTCATGGTTATTTGATTTTGCTTAAAATCAGTTATAGGATTATGGGATGGTACCATGATGCGCTACATGGATGTGGCAAAATCTGTTTACATATGTCAACATGTACTGATTATTTTGGCACACGTTATCACTCAGTGAGAACAAAAAAACATATCAATAAATTTTGAGGGATATTCCAATAATAGAAGGATAAAATCCATGTGATGTTTTTACAGCCTCAGTATGGCGCTTTCAGGGGATTTGGCAGACAAATCAAAAGAATCAAATCTCAAAGATGCTGACATTTTTGCCACTAGGTGGCGTTTTAAAGAACTGATATGCTATGTGTGGACATACAGTACAAATTGATCACGTTACAGACAAAGTGGTATTAAATGTTTTAAATAACTTGCATTTCACTGTTACAAGTTTTTGCTCTTTTAACTTCATTCTGTTACAAGATACATTAGAGAAATGTATACAATCTTATATACCAATGTAATAATATTACTAAATGACTGTTCTAATGTCTAATGTAGTTACCTCTTTAAATGGAAAACATGAAACATAGTATTTGCACATAGTAAATGCTCCATACAAAGACACCTGACACCTGAAAAAATTTGAAATTGTATTAATAAAAACTTTTTTTTTTGGTATTATTTTATTTGTAGATTACTGACACTTCCTGTACAGTACACTAATTACAGTACCAAAATAAACATATAAAATTTGTATCCCTGAATATTTCTCTTCTGGTTTTCTCCCTACCTTTAAAGGGAATTTTACGTTCAGTCAGCTTTTGAGCAGCTCTATACATTTCTTCTACTAATATAAAGCACACTTTTGGCACTCTGGAGCTCACCCTAGACATATCCACATCTAAATGTACTGAAATCCAACTGCAAATTGCAACCTCAGCACCAACAAGCCTGCTTGTGAAGTCTGCTTAAATTGGTTAATGGAAAACCAGGCCTCTAGAGGGGACACCAAGGGCTGTCCGGATGTAGGGACACAGCACTGTGGTGGATTTCCTTGGTGACAGATGGACCATACATGTGCAGCAGTGCTGGACAGGTCACATGGGCTGAGACGCCTTCATTTTTCATCACTGTTGGTGTTCTCTGGTGACATGTACTGTTTGTACATCGAATATATGACACCTGAAGGCAAATATATTAGTGAGCATTAGTAGAATATTGTCAGGAGTCATATAGATTCTGCTCTGCTAGTCTGCTGCCGACTACTATAAAATTAACATATTTCTGCACCAAGAAATCAGTGTTTCTGACAGCATAACCAACACGGAGAGCCAATGTTGGAGATATAAGCATGAATGTCTGATGCTGTGTTTTTTAAACCATCATCTGCATGATTTGCTGGGATAGAACATCCACCATGACAGACCATCTGAATTAAAAATGCAACAAACCACAGTCAACGTGACATTAAACAAGCAAAAGGTGAGTTGCATCAAACACAGCATGGAAGGCAAACGCTCCCTCAGACCAGTTAGTAAAAGCCACTCACCAATCGTCATGGCACCCACCACAAAGCCCTGAGCTCGGACACGCATGTGGATGAGGTGCAGCGACATTTTTTTGTCCCCTCGAGACTTGAGCTTAAACAGCCCGTAGGCGACGATGCCCATGAAGCCGGCCATGCCTGCAGTGCACACAGCATCGAGGGCCGCACTGAAGAGCCGTCCAGCTACCATACGCGCGCTTCGCACCACAACCATTACACAACATCCCGATGAGGCCCCGCCCACTCACCAGCAACAAACGTCCGTGAAGAACAGCAGGCATGGAGATAGATAACAGCTGCCAGCATGAGACAGCTCTCTGAGACATCGATTCATTGTTAACTTACCTATTGGTACAAAGGGGGACTCTTTAGCCTTTCTCACCAACTTGGAAGAAGCTCCATCGTCATCAGACCAGTTTTTGTCTGAAGACATTATGAGTGCTGGGGTACCTGAAAGAGGAAAACGTCAAATGTAGTGAACATAAGATTAACTATTGATAATTACTAGGTCCTGTCTAGGGGGTATTGGCTCCTAGTAAACATATAAACAGAAATATTCCAGAATGTCTTCTGGCTTCCCAGTGGCCTGACCATTGCTGTGATGTAGGGTCGGCCGAAGGCATAAGCGAACTAAGCAGCTGCTTATGGCCCAGTGGCCACCAGGGGGCCCCACATTCGATCAGCCTGTCAGAATGGGAAGGAAGATGACAAATGACAAGTGTGTTAATCAAATTTTGCTCAAGGCCCTAAAAAGGGTTGGACTGGCCCTGCTATGATGGACATGCCACCTTGTTACTGAACCATCTTCTTTCTTTTTTTTAAATCAACTTTTCTGAGCATTATACTCTTTTCCAGTGACCTGGATCTCTTTGTAATAGGCTCAAAATAAGATCAATCTGGTCATTTGTGCTTCAAACAGCACTACAGCCTTTTATGTCGCTATTGATCCTGATGATGTGATTAAGGCTGTGGATGAAGGTGTGATGCTTCTTCTTCATTTTACAAAAGCATGTTTATACCAGAGCATGCAAATTACTTATTGGTATGGACAACATTTTAAATTTAGCAAACGCTTTTGTCAAAAGCAACAGACAACTTAGGAAACCTTGGGGTCAAAACAGAGGGCTAGCCTTATAATCTACTGAGCTTCACACTACCCTTGACTTTCTTCTTCACAGATTATGACCTTGAGGACATCATTTGCATATGCTGTATGTATGAGCGCAGTAAAATGTGCATGTCCGAAGGGAGATGGGTTAGCACTGTTTTCTACAGACGTAATATCATTTACAAAAACAGCGAATGAAGAAAAAGCAAACAAATGACAGTGCATGTTAGGAAAAGACACATTACGTCCCGATTCAGGAGACTTCACAGCTCCTATAGGCTAGCTGATGGCCTAGGTTGACATTTTATGTACGGTGTCGCTCCCAGGACACAAATTCCGGTCCATTTATAATATACTGTGCGATTTGCGAGAACAGGAAAGAACAGAAATTTATGGGGATTATGGAGTCAAGTATACAACGTACATGGCGATCCTACATGCAATACAGAAAACGAATAAATATTTAAAAGCTAATATTGTCGACTGCATTTGTAATACAATTATCCGGTTTCCTCCTTTCGGTTAGATAATGGAAACCTGAGATTTATGCAAGCATTTTGTTTCCGTTAGTGTAACTATGCTGTTTCTTTTATTTTTACATATTTACATATTATTTATTAGGCTACGTTTCCTGAAGAACATCGGCCATTTAATTTTTGCGAGACATCCCAGATTCTAACTTGGAATTTAGCCTTTATGCACGTAGCTGACAGTATCTTCCAATGATTATGATATTAAAAGTGACTTACCTTCCCGGTACCGGTCGATGTTACTACGTCGGTCAAACACCTGTGATCTGACAGGACGCCCGCTCCGACTTCCGTTTTTGTGTCTTCGATGCGCGACGTCGGGTGACGTCAAGTTTCACGCGACACCTTGACCGTGCGTTCCCATCATCACAAGAGATCACAAATAATTTCCAAGAGATCAACTCAAAATTCTAAATGCCGCGTTTCCATAAAATAGACAATCATATGATAGTCCAGGTTGTTTTTCCCTACATCAGAACGTTACCCTGAATGTACTTTATGTACCTTAAAATCACTATTGAAAAAAAAAACAATAATAAAGTTTTATTGACTAATAAAAAATGATCGTTATATTTGAAATGCAACCGGCAGGTTTGGCCTCAGTGAATACTATTTGTGGTTAGGGTTAGATAATAACATAATACTTAAATTAACTGGGTGGGGTGAAATTCTTCTCTGCACTTTCGATGCCAGGTGATAATGTTACACGAAAAAAACAGGCCTAATCATAAATCAACGTGGAAGCAGATTCATCATTCATTCAATCTGTATTGCAGATTTATAAAAATATATATGGTTAACGATGGTGATTTCAGACTACGCTATCGGAATGGTGATTTCGGTAAGTCTTCGCTCTCACCACAAGGAGACACACGAGCCCTAAGAACACTACTGGAGTGACCATGTGCATGTATATGCGCTCAGGTATATGGAAACGCTTAACTTTCACTGTATTTATATGACCCTGGGCAACCTCCGTAACGATAGCAATAAAGTAATTCAGGTCAAGTTCCTTGGTCATAAAAACAAACCCTTCTTGGGGGCTGAATCACTCAAATCCCATAAAGCCCACCTAAACAACAACATTTTCTGCCTTACCAAGGTAACGTTTACTTTGTATATTTTTTTCTCTATATAATTAATTCATTCGGCTTCAGCCATAACTAAAATAGTTTGTTTTGATCATTCGGTTTAAAATGACACCAAGGCCGAATCTGTGAACACAAATGTATTCTTGTGTGGGGGTTGGGGCGGTAAACGGCGTTATATAAGAGCGTTTTCCCGCCTCTCCGTCGTCGTTTCTCTCCCCACCATGTTTTGTTTTTCTGAATGAGCTGGGGGGTATTCCAGAAAGCAGGTTATGTGACATACCCGGGTAAGTTTAAGGGTAAGTTAGTGGATAACCTCATCTTTCGGTTCCAAAAACGGGGGTAACTTTCTGGGTATGTACGTAACCATAGCAGCTTACTCTCTGAAGATAACCTGCTACTGAGCAGGTTATGTTCCAGGGTCAGTTTGTTGCAGAAGGTTACTGAGCATGGCGTGCCCTTTTGATGACGATCCTGTGGACGTGGAGGCATAAATTATACGAGGTTTTTTTCGCCGGGAGAGAGTTATAAGACCGCGTATTGATATATTTTCATTTCCTAATGATTATTTGAAAAAGCGTTATCAGTTTTCAAAAGAATCGTTCATTTACCTAACATCTCTTGAGACCGCATATTGCAAATGTCACAAACCCAAACCGTGGGTCTGCGCTTAGCACAGAAAACATTCTGTGCATAGCACTTCGGTTTTTTGCGTCAGGGCATTTTTTGTACAATATGGGCGACGCAGAGCATATAGGAAAGGCAACTGTGTGTAGAGCCGTTCGCACAGTATGTCTGGTACTTAACGCTTCTTACACACGTTTATACAGTTCCCTGTCTATAAAGCTCTGCGTGTTATTAAAGAGGAATTCCACAGAGTGGTAGGTTTGTCCTTTGTAGTAAAATCTATGATGCATATTTAATATATAGTCATACTATTTATATCTATAGCCTACATGTATTCATCCTGCACACACACACACTTGATGCTTCCATATATGACTTTCTATTTCAGGGTTTCCAAATGTAATTTGGAATACATGTAATACATGTATAGTGACAATAAAAGGCATTCATTCATTCATTCATAATTGGGTGCATTGATGGCACCTACATTCCTATTAAAGCTCCTTCAATAAATAAGGGAGACTATGTTAATAGATAGATAGATAGATAGATAGATAGATAGATAGATAGATAGATAGATAGATAGATAGATGTCTTTATTGTCACTATACAAGTACAGCGAGATAGCGGAGGAAATCTATTCATAGTATCAATGTGCAGGTAACTTGATTTTGTATCCTTAATTTTTTGCCTTGTTAAAATCATCAAACTCATTACTTTTTTCCACTAACTATAGGTAATCATTACAGGACAGTACAATGCTGGTTACCACTGGTTGCCCTCAGATGGGGTGAGGGGAGGTGGTGGTGGGCCCCCGCCAGTTAGATGGGCTTAAGCCTTTTTTCTATTAGCTACATGACAGAAAGAATATACTAAATCGTGTTTAATAAATAGTTAAGTGATCGTGACCTTTTTGCAGAATGTTTTTGTGTTTCATTTTGACTTGGCTCAAAGTTCTTCTGGCTCCAGAAGGATTACACCTTATTAAATAAGAAACCATATATTCCTAGTCGATACACATTGTTATTTTAACCTAAAGAAATGAATGGCAGGAAAAGTAAATGCTTTCATAGTGATTTAACAGTCAAAAGGATGCGGAGAGGTACGTGTTTAATTATTTTGCATTATAATAAAACGGGAGGCGATGTCAAATTTGCAATTTAATACACACGCATTTACTCTGTCCGTTATTTTTTGCCAAGCCAACTCTTTCTTTAGCCGATGCAGCCGTATTGCTTTTTTTCATTATTATTGGCTTGAATTCCTCATATGCGTGCATTAAAACTTCCAACTCCGCCTCTGTGAAGTATGCCGCTCTCTTTTTTTCACTTTGATTTTCCATTCTGACTCGTGAAATCGGCGATCAATTGAAAACGTCTTTATGTATGCACGGTGCACGCGCATTAACTCTGGGTAAGCAATAGGAGGTTGATTGAACTTACTCTTCTCAGGTGTTTAGGAACCGACATACTCATGGTATGCGGGTTTGGGGTATATCAACCCAGAGGTTAAGATTTACCAAATGGTAAGTTAACCAAGCTTTCTGGAATACCCCCCTGCTCTCTCCCTGCTCAGGCCTCTATCCAGACTGCCCAGAAGGCCCCTTTCCTGGAAACGGAGCCTAGCAGGGGCCACTCAGGGGCAAGGGAGGAGCTGAAGGCTGCTTCCTGCAAATCACATGACTGAAGACTGCATTTATTCCCTGCCATGCTTGCATGAAACTGTACAGGGTGTCTGAAAAAAAAAGCTGGTATGTGTCTGGGAGTGTGCTATATGTGGCCAGACAATTTATTTGAATAAATGCAGCTGTTTGTATTCTGTCCTGGTTCCCGGCCCCATATCAAAAGGCAAACTGCATTAGATAATAAAAAAAAAATGTTTTTCATCTTTGTGGAACAATTCAAGACATGTCAGAACTACTAAACATAAAAATGTGTTTGAGGTGAAACAGTCTTTTCTAAAATAATTATAATTGTTTGATTCAAATTAATTTTTTAAACTGGAATTCAAAGCCAAAGATGCATACATTTTTGCAAAAAAAGGGAAGAAATGCATTTCTGTATACAAAAAAAAAACAAAAAACCGAGCACAGTATGCATCACTCTTGCAGACATTCTCTACATTTTCATAACGGAGTCATATTTTTACAGTGAGCTAAATTCTGTGCTGTGTTTGCAGCTGTTTCCTGTGCTTTTCTATGACCTTGGGTGACAGAAGGTAAATGAAATATCACTTATATAAAGATTTGGCCTTTAATACGATATGAGTGCAAGCAATGATAACAGGACAGAAAAAACGTACATTGGAGAACTTTTATTTAGCATATTTTTTTAACATAATTGCTCACAGGAACCATTTCTAGATAACAGGGTTTCTTAGCTTTAGTTAAATTCTGTGTGCTTTACTAGGTGTGCGCAGCATAGAAATGCATAGAAAAAAAGATTAACCAGTGATAACAAGGTTACTAACAACAATTATTGTCTCACAGCTAATGAAACTACTATTTTTCCTCTATTAACTTCTAAAGATATTTTTGTGTGTTTAAGGAAAATATAGATCCAGATAAAATAGATGTTAGTGGATAATGGAATGTTGTACCCAAGGCTGACAGCTCCTTCAAAATGTGCCCAAAAATGTAGGTAGAATTATTTAACGGCTTTCAGTTGTACTTCTTGTCAACAAAATCTATACCACTTTCCATTTTTGGATGTTTTAGCTCGTAATGAATAGCTGCTAAGTTGCATGTAATGAATCTGTCCTCCAGTCAAAACCAACATTTATGTTGCTACCTGTAGAAAGTTGTATTCATCCGTAAACTTCAGAAACATTAAGTAAATATAGGCATGGTTACTGAAAGTGGAAACATTCAGTTATACAAGTAATCTCCTAGTTATCTGTTTGTCTTTATGGTTTCTCTGTGAGGAGCATTTCACACTCAACTGCTATGTTTCAAGAACTCAGAAATAGTTTTTTCAGTTATGTACACATGCATGTCGATTTTTAAGTTTCTCAGAATTCACCAGATGCTTATCCTGTAAAAGTTAAATTTGAGAGTATTACATAATTAACTTTAAAATATTAGCAGGAATTTTCTGTAACATGAAAAAAAACAAACAAATATACAATTTATCTGACAGGTTTTTAGTCATAATTTTGCATATTTGCAAATATAAGTAAACAAACGAAAAAAAATTCTAACAATATATAACCAGTACTCCATTTTGACTGATTTTAGTTTGCTTTATCATTTCATATGTTTCTCATTAACAGAGGGATTTTGGCCATGTTTTCAATATTTTTAGTGCCAGATTAACGTATTTTTGTGTTTTTTATGACAGAGTAAGTATTAATATTTACTTTATCACCATGAAAACAACAAAGAAAATGAAAAAGAATAAAACAACAGAAAATAGATTACCTAACAAAGTAATTTAAGATAATTTCATTTTATTTAGTCCTTAAATATAAAATTTCTTGGTAGAGTACAAGGTAGCATATGAATCCATGCTTCACATTTAAAATGTGGTAAATTTATCTAACAAATTATGTCACACCTACTGTGAATGTATTGAAAAGTTTTTTATATATATATATATATATATATATATATATATATATATATATATATATATTTCTACTGCAATGATAGCATAATGCCTTGCACTAAACATGAATTTAAATGGAAAAGCTTTCATTGTAAAATAAGATCACACATTTTCTTGATAGTTTTTGTGATCAAAGTTCAGCAAAAATAATTTCATAGATCTGGAATGCATTTTATGCATTAGTTCATATGTCTGATGCTAAACATTTGTGTTAATGCTATATCAAGCAAACCCAAATTTTCCTTGATTTATTTCAATATGAAAAGTAATTTCATGTTCCCCTTTATTTTCAGTTAGGACAGTATTCCAGATGTTTCATTAAAGTTTTTAGTATTTTATGTGAAATGATTTTTCAGCGACCTTAAATATAAATTATGAGAGAATCTGTTAAAATTATATTTACCTACACATGTGTATGTATGTATACTTAGAATATTTAAAGCCCAGATCAACAGAATACAGAATATAAAATTTGTATTTTCTTACAAGACATATTTAAATTAAATCTAATTTTATACATACAATTGACTATCATTATTACTACTATTATTTATACTTTTTTAGTAATAAATCAACAAATGTTGCAAATGAATCAGAATTGCCAATGTTGATTACCATAAATAATTGCTTTAAAAGACGCATACTAGATTTTGTTTGGTTGAGTTTTGCAGAAATAGCGTTTCCCAAGCATGTATCTATACTGAACTGTTTCGCTGTCTGAAAGCAAGCAACATGACTGTTTCTATGCAGTCCATCCCGATGCAAACAAAAAATTTTATAACAGTTGCAAATTTGACTGGAGCTCTTATTGCATTGACTATGCATACACAGACGCCCAAAAGTGCATGAAACAGGAAAAACATTGGCTAATAAGTAATATAGCTTTGGAAATTCTTAATAAGCCTCAACTAAAAGAGAAAACTCCCTGTAAAATGTAAAGTGGGGTTTCTTCTTAGGGGTGAAAGCCACTACACACCAAAATATATTGCTTTTTTTGTAATATTGCTGTTGTTTGATGATGCTCACTTTGACTTGCATCCTAAAACTGCAGTTTAGCCCGTATCAGAGTACATGTGAGCGCGGAGTGAATGTGAGACTTAAGCCCCTTTAGTTCCTGAACATCTCTGGCTCCCCTGAATCAGCAGAGCCTCAGCACCAGCTGTCTCGCTCTAAAGCTCTTAGCTCTTAGGAGGAAACTGCAAAGGTTACAAGGAGAGAGGGGACAGCAGACAGGGAGACTTGAAATTAAGGGGCAGAAAGAAACTTAACGTGTTTGTTTTTTTAACAGTGATTCATGGCACTTGACACCATCTGACTGCTCTAAGCAATGCAGGCGTGTGCTGTGACGTGTCAGTTCACTTCTGAAAAGCCAGGATCCTTTAATCCCAGGTCACATGACAGAATCCCATCACTCATGCCTACTGAAGCTCAAAGAAAGTCGACAACAAACTTTTTGATTGCGTGCCAGAATTTGAGTTTTGACCAACTACTAGCATTATGGTTTTTTTTTTATTTCAAACTATAGCTTGGTTTTGTGGTACAGGAATAGACTTGTTTGTGACCACGTCCAGAAGCAGCAGGAACTGACTCTAAATCTTTCCTTGTGCTAGTAATCCTACTCAAACTACTTCGTACTCCCAGTCTAACCTTTCAACCTTTCTCCAGCTCCACTTTTCAAAAAGTTTTCCTTTAACAGGCAACAACATTGTACGCATAGTTGTACATACCGTTCCCTGCCCCGGCTCTGTACGTGTTTTCTTTCAGCGTGAGACCTGACCTGTAGTTTGGAGCCACATTTTTATAGCCCAATACTGTCTCTACGAAACACAAAGAAAGACATTATGAAGGAAACCGGAGGTTAATAACAAAGTAGTCAAGGAGATGGTAAGATTATAACAAGAGATTTATGTAAAGGTGAAAATAAGCCTTTTCTTCAGATGGAAAGACCAAGGACACATCGGGGTACTCCTTGAAAAAGTCAAACCCCATGGACCTTCTTAATTGCTTAGTTTTTCCACAATTTCCCTAGCAAAGCCAAATCCGGCTCCATTCCTCATGCATCTGAGTAAGTTAGTTTAGAGCAGTAAAATATAAATGTGTTTGACTGGTGATTTTATTATCAAGCTTAAACATTTTCAATATTATATCAGGGTGACATCATGCAGCAGCGTGGCCTTTACTGTGGCTGGGGCACCAAGGACAGGGGACACCGTTCAGACACAGGTACCCTCTGTAGGATGGTTAATACAGATCAGTAACACCATACCTACGTCTCTGAAAGGTTATCTTGTGATAATCCTAAAAATCTGAGACTACAAGTACTATAAGTATTACAATCCTTTTCAAGGCTGTCAAAAAGACTGAATAAAACAGGTCTGATTGATTCAAACTAGGAGAGTCATCTGGTAATTGTCCACTAATTACTGTACTGATAAATGATATATTGCAATAAGTGAGAAAGTTCTAGTAAAATGGTATGGATTTAAAGTATTCAACAGTCAATTTTGTCTGATCCATCCACCACCTTTGCATGTTCTTAGTAGAAATCAGGACTGGTTTCCAAGATTTCTCTCTTAAAAACTTAAATGACCAGCCCAAAAAGGAAAAAATGTTCCTGAGTGTTTGAATAACATTCAAAGTATACACGCCAATTTAGATTCAATACAATGAATACACAAAGTTAATCTTAAATTTTCCACAGAAAGAAAATATGTCAACAATAATACACAGAAAATGCAAAGTTAGGACCAAATGTCTCCTTAACTGAGACAGGCAACAAGAAAATCATTGCAAGAATGATGTTTACGGAACCTGCTGACACTTAACATCAGAAAGAAATCACCCCAAGGGAAAGTTAAAGATCCACCTAGGGTGTTCCATGAAGCTGGATTTCTCAGTTAGCTGGGTTAGCTTAAGCTGTAAATCACGATTGTCCAATAGGAAAGCTTAAATTAACCCAGGTAAGTGAGAAATCCTGCTTCGTGGATCAGCCCCCTGGATAGGTATCCATAAAAAACAACAGGAAATATCTTATATGCAGTAAACAGGCGTGCTGTTGGGTAATTCTGTAAATATTACCAGGGTTTTCACTTTCATTTTCGTTAAACTTAAGTAAATAATGGTGGTTTTACAAATCCGTTTATTTCAATATTTCAAATCAGGACATCCGTAATCTTAATTTCATGTAACACGTCCAAAATAAGTAAAATTTTGTGTAAAACGCCGAACTGTGATAGGAGCCATTCGAATATACTACATATGGCTTCATCTTACACTGTGAAATCATATCGTCAAACCACCGACTGTATATTTTCGTCCTTGCAGCACACAAAATGGTGATCAGTTTGTCAATACATTCCCGTTGCGTCATCGCACGCAGGTCTGGCAGTGAAACTTGACGAAAACCCCGCTTGCAAACTGCATGCCGAGTAAACCAAATTTAAACGCACGTAGGTTGCATTTTAACGTCACCCCCATTTTGTTTTGTAATACATGATGCTATATCCTGAACAGGTTGAGCTGCGGGTTACAGGTATAATTTCATGCACTGACGCGTGTAAAGCAGCCAGGGTTAGACTCCCGCAACAAAGCGGTGGAATGTGTTTAATGCCAAGCGTAAGGAGCGGAGAATGCCCAGGAAACGCCCACTTGTGGGCCATCCAATCCGCGTTTAGCGTCAGTTTCAAGGCGCCCCCCAGATCTCCAGAAAGCCCGAAAACAAAGCGCCGAATACCCCCCAAATGCTCACCTTTTCGATCGCACTGACCCGCGGTGCCCCGCACGTCGAAGGAGGGGCTCTGCACTCTGCCGCCCAGTTTCTCTTTGCCTCCACTGCGAGCCCATTCGCGCTGGGGTTGTTTATCAGTAGTAAGGGGAACTTGAAACCGCCTACCCCCTCCCACCCACCCACCCCCTTGCCCCATTTCCTCGGTTGTTTTGCTTTTTTCGCCTGAATTCTCCATGTTGGAGCAATAGCGAGGTCTTTCATAACGACGGGGGGGAATGTACACAAATATACTGCTGGCGAAGACAACGCTAGAAAGGAACAAGACGATCACCTCGGCGCCCCTCGGCCACGTGAACCAGAAATTTAGGCAACAAGAGAAATAACAGCAAAACGGACTCCTTGCACTATAGCACGACTGCATATACATATTGCAAGCGCTCGCTTTTAGGGGGGACAGATTGGATGCTGTCGGACTGTGCATTTGTTAGATGGAAAGTTCTATTATCACCCAAGTACACAAAGAGGACCCTCAACTGCAGTCGAAACCAGGTAAGCCGAGCGTGCCAGCGATCCGCCGCTGGCTTCCTGGCTGGGATCGCTTCTCTTTGGCGCTGTTTGCAGAAACGATGCAGCGAAGAGACGCCCGATCGGACACCACTTGCAAAAAAAAAAACCCGTTTTTTTTTGGTGGTGTGTTCAGTAGCATTTGTATTTTTTTCCTGTCTGCTTGTCCCGATCTTTACTCTAGAAAGCCAGCCAATCGATCAGTTTTTTTTTTTACTTAGGGATCCCGTTTAATATGTGCAGAGCGGGAAAAACACCGGGAAGCATTACTACCATAAATATTGTGTGATTGTGAAGCCATTCCGTGGTCAGCTAGCTGTCTGTGCTCGATGCTGTAGTGTAAATAATTATCACCGTGAAGTCCGCGTGCCCGAAGTGCAGACCTCTTGCATTTCGTCGCTTGGCGGTTTTTTTCCTCAAGAATTAGTCCTGTCAAGGGCATTGCCAATGCGGTTATTTTCCTTTGAAAATAAAATTCAATGGTTTGTTAATTAGTAACCTTGTTTGCTAGATTTTTTTGTTACAGCAGCCAGCCTAAAAGGCGTTGCAAAGTGGGGTTCCGGGCTTATTTGCGGTGTTGGACGTTGCAACTTTAAAACCTTTTCAGCTACACGTGGCAATGGTTGATAGTGAATCACTTCTTGTCTCATTAAATCTTACACGTTTTTGACAGTGTATATTTTTTGTTGTTATATACGAAGCTTCAGCTGTATGAACCGACATAAACCAGGAGCCATCCTCCATTAATTCAAGACTTTTCTTTTTCAAGGATGGCACAGAATGTCGATATTTGTTTTCATTTATCTTTTTTGGGGGAGTGGTGGGGTTTAAAGGACATTGGACAATGTTTTTATTTAAATCCATCTTAAACAGGAAAAGGAAACCAAATGTTCCAAAAGGAAGCCGTGATCTTTGTAGTGTAAACGTAGGAGGAAGCATTAACTAATAGACATTGTCCACAAATTTTAAAGTCGTAATAGGGCATATTAGATGAGAGAACTTTCAAAGAATTGAGTAGAAATTAATATACACCTGTATTTGCTTGTATTTATTTAACTATCTGTCTGTATTGCAACATTATTAGTAATTTAAAATGGATATTCATTTTGTCGTTAAGGAGGTCTGAAAAAACGTTATAACATTTTCCCTTATTGAATGAGATAAATTGATCCCCCTGTTAAGCAGCATCCAACACTGATGGTACCTCTATAGGGGTTTAGAACATAATAAATGTGACTCTGGTCAATAATAGGTTAGGATTTGCATACTTTTACATGCAAGCTGATTATAAATTGTCTTGCTGGCTAATCAGAACCAATGGGTTTGAGTGACTTATTGAAATTATAGATTCTTTTTCATGGAATATTGGATGACTGGGGTGCTTGTAACTTAATGCAGAGTCAGTTTACTTCCAGTGACCCTGTGGAGTTGTATGACTGTCCATGTAAGAGTTCATGCTATACAGCATCCTGGACGTGATGCTTTTTAGGCACAGCGTGTAGATTCCTGTGAGCACCTGGGGCTCCCACCACTGTTACTGTCTTGGCTTAGATTTTTCTCCTCACTCTGAACCACAGAAGATCAGTAAGACCTGGTAGTGGTCTCCTTACTTATTTGCAACACCTAACACATTCAAACTTCCTCTGGCTTGTAGTAAGTTGAACAAGATGTGCTCCCAGGATTGTGGTAAATGCACATCAGTTAATCGATTATCTGCTTGGTGGCCTCACCAGGTCGTCGTCTGTGCTCCGTTGGCCCCCTGAGTCACATGCCTGCAGCAATAAGACACTGAACGATCGTGTCTCCAGCACTTTGCTCTGACACCGAATTATCCCTTGACTGTCTGGCTGGAGTCCAGTGTTTTCGCTCAGCTGGCCGAAGCGCCTCACTGTCTCTGACTCTCTCCCTCCGTGTCAGTTCACATGCTTACGTAGCGTCTGCCAAAGTGGTGTGGCACGGCACTGGGCACATTTTGTGTGGATTTCATCTCCCATTCCTGACAAGCGCTACTCACACTGAGAGACTGACGGAAGTCCAACATCACAGCTGCTCTCGTCTCTGATGTCTATACATTCACTTGACTGTGCATGTTGGGCTAAGAAACAAACTCAAGTGCGATGAAAATACATGTGCAGACTGAAGGGTTGCATTCCCGGGGAGAGCAATCTTATCCGCAAAGGGCCGTTGTGTACGCAGGTTTTTGGGATAGCCGTCCAAACCCAGATGTGAGGACTCTTCAGCCAATCAATCCTCTGATTAGTAATCTAATTAGGGAGTTGCAATGAAAATGTGCATACCAAACGGCCCTTTCTGGGTAAGACTGCCCATCCCTGCTGTAAAGACTATAATATATTCCTATTCACGACTGGTTACAAGCTACTGCCAGGATATGCATGTATTTAAATCCCTTTCTACGACTGTACAATCATATATTTACTGTATTCCATGTTCATGCTTGAGGTAAAAAGGCCCTTTGAAATAGAAGCACATAAGATGTTTTGTTTGGGTCCCCAATATGGATTTGTTCTGAAGAGCTAAACTGTTTTCAAAGCTTGCTGTAGATAATAATCGAATTCCAGCTGTCACCATTCTCCTGAAAATTAACGCAGGGAGGGGCAATCCTGCTTTTGGCTTCTTCTCTGCACTTGAAAAACCATTTGGAATGAATGCTGGGTAAAATTTAAGGAAGGATACTTTTCACTGGGCCCCACAATCTCCTTGCTGCCAGTTGTATGTTTTGTTCTTAATATCATTCTTAATATTGTTTTCCTGGGTTGTTCTCAGTGAAGCATACTGTGAGAATGCTTGTGGTGTCTTTTTTTTTTCCTTTTGCAACATTATAAACAGTGAAATATGTGGATTTTAAGTGATGTCCAAGGTAAATTGCATTTTTACAGTACTCTGCATTGGGTTTTAACCCCACCTTGGTTGGATCATTTACTCAACCTCTGTTTCTTCATCAAAGTTACAGTTTGAAGAACAAATTACATTTGTCTGATAATTTACATCTAAAATTTATCATTGTTATTATTTTTGTCAAACCTGCTGTAGGGTCTTTTTCAGGAGAATAGGGAGCTGTGCTCATTTCTGATGGGATGGGTTCAGATCCCATGAGTGGCTGGGTGATCATATGACTGTTGGGTTCTTGATCAAGGCCTTAACTCCAGCTGCTGCAGGGGTGCTGCACGCTGCTCTTTGATGCCAGGACTTGCTCTCACCTGTATATACAGGTGTGTCTGTATCTCATTTTCTTTCCATAAGTCCTTACCATGAAAGTCAACATTGCGCTCTTCACATCTAAACAGGGATGTGCAGAATGCTGGCCCTTAATCTGTTGTTGTTTTCCGTCGGTCCTGGTTTATCAGCATTTAATGATACTAGTTTCACCTTTTCATGAATCACAACGTTTAAAAGGGTTCTTTCTGTAACCTGCTATGTACCAAATCTCCTTGTTTGACATGAAGTCACTTAAGCTTGAGGGTCTTGTGGCTAAAACACCTGCAGTCTGTCCAGTCTGCAGTCTTTGTAGATCGATATCAGCTGTAAATTACACTATCTATGGTCTCCCATGATCATCACTCTTTAGATTATGATGGAAAAGTAAGAAATGTATAAAAGAGTAATGCAAAATGAGGCAGACAATTCACCAAAAAAGTATCAAAACCAGCCTTTAGAACCTCTCACTGACTCTATTGCTCATGTTCGTTAATTTGGTTAATATCCCTAATGCATACATTCATGAACCATCCCCTTAAAAGAATACTACGTCATGTTCAGTCACGTTCCTCCGACTTGTTCCGGCTAACGTTAGTCCGCGTTCACTCAAAGCAAAGCTGGCAGCATGGATGACACAATAAATGGGTCTCAGCCCAAACAGCTTATACCTAAAAAGAATACCGTGTCTGTCGTTTGGCCACATTTTATCTTCGGTGAAGATGAAGGTTTTGAATCTGCTCCTGTGTTGAGAGTCTGCATGTGCATGTGCTTATATTTTGTTATTTACATTTTTTTGGGGTTTCTTTAGGTATGGTACAAATTGCAATGCCTCTTATCGAATCTGTTCTTAAAAGTGGTTGGGTGGACTGATAAAAGCAACTGTTGAGAAACAACTCATGATGTAGAAGGCTAAAGTATTTGTTGCTTAATCCCCCCCGCAGTCCAAAGACATACAGTTAGGCTAAATGGGGTTTTTGAATTACCCATAATGCATTAGTGCCTGAGTGAGTGAGTGCCATGTATGTGCTGTGCAGCGGTCCGTCCCATTCAGGGTGTGCCCCACCCTTATGCTGCCTGACATTGGTTTCTCTTCCATTTGCGATCTTCACCAGGATAAGCAATTAGAGCATTTATGTATAGATTTTTTTTTTCCCCCAGTGTGCCATAATTTCTGCAAAAAACTTCTAGCATTTTTGGGATTCCGGTACAGCTTTGAAGTGACCGTCTGCTAAACCCCTCCTTTCCTTTTTCTGTTTGTGAAAGTTGCAGATTGAGTGGTAAATGTTTGCTATGTAAATGGCACGTCTCAAATTTCGTTTCCCTCCATAACTGAAAGTAGCGCATTCAGAGTCGAGTATATCAACTCCAGTCACTCAGGAAGTTTCTGTGGCAAAAACACCTAGTCTGGCATATTGTACGTTTTTTTTTTAGTTAATATTGTAGATTTTTTGCTCACCTTCCCTTCCTGAACAAATAAAGCCAGACTGACTGGTTGCCCCTGGAGGCATGTTTGAGTAAAAAATGCGGAAGCCATCTAAGGTGGTGGAAAAATAGATGTCAATGGGAACGTCGATCCGTCAGCTAAAATGTGGCATTCAGATGTCAACCATGTGATATCTGCGCAGTCGTAGATGTTTCTCAGTGCTCTGACTGTTGCTGGAGAACGTGTCTGGATCAACCGTCGATTCTTGGTCAGAAATGGAGATTAAATTAATTTTGATTGAGTCAAGGATCTTGCTGAATACCACCAGCGCAATCAGTCCTTCAGCCATAAGTCCAGGTATTTTCTTTACTAATACATTTATTTTTAAACTAGTTTTTTTTGAGGAACTTTCTTTATCTGTCTAACTTTAGTAAACTAGTATGTTCAAGGATTACTGGTTCTTAAAGCAAGAGCCCAACATGTTTTCCTTTCTAGTAAGTGAATAAACTGTGTGTGGGCACTGTGGAGAATGTGGACCAAGCAATTTTGGGTGAGTTAATTTTCATAGTTAGTGGTGATTTCCACCACTGTTTCAGGAGACAGTTTCCTCCTGATGTCAGCTTGTTTTGAGTAGTGTGTTTTAATTGACATGAAAGACCCAGACAAAAGTAATATATGATGAAATTTTATGATGGTCATGGAAATAATTGCCCTGGTGTTCATGTAGAGTGCCCACAGCTAATGGGGTCTGAGGTGCCCATTCCTTGGGAATCTGCACTTCCTGGCTGGTGGAAAGCTCAGGGAATCTCTGAAAAAAGGTACTCTTCATCTGCCATCACTGAGAGGCGAGCATTCAGGGCCTACTTTGAGGTGTCATGCATTCCAGTGTGTGCGGTCTTCAGAGTGGAAATCTAGCTCATTGTGAAGTGTCCTATTTCTCAACTTGCCAATTTTTGAATGATTATTATTAGTCTGTCAGTGTTGCAATGTTGAACGTCTTGGATGCCATTCTTGGTTTCATTTAAATTCAGCTCTCCTGTCTTGGTTAACTTGACTAGCTATCTGCATTGTTCATTCCTTTTAATTGTCTAATATTTACACTACATTTTTGTAGGCATGTCTCTGTGGGTGTGTGCGACTGTGATTATCCACTTGACTTCCGTGTGGGGCCTGTCCCTCTGTCCGGCTGTGATTATCCACTTGACTTCCGTGTGGGGCCTGTCCCTCTGTCTGGCTGTGATTATCCACTTGTCTTCTGTGTTAGGTATGTCCTTCTCTCCGACTATGATTATTGACTTCCATGTGGGGTCTGTCCAGTTGTAATTATCCAATTTTCTTCCTTGTGAGGTCTTTTCCTTTGTCCAGCTGTGTTTATCCATTTGTCTTCCGTGTGGCGTGAGTCCCTCTGTCCGGCTGTGATTGTCCACTTGTCTTCCAGTCCTTGTTACTTCTCTGTGGTGAGACTACAATAAATATTTAATGCATGTTCCCTGTGGTCATATTCCTGTCTTTCTGTAGAAGGAGAACCATGGGTGTGTAATTTCTTGGCTTTGCATAAAATTATACTTAATAATTGGCATTTCCAAGAAGCTGCTGCTATTCCGTCATGACTTATGTATTCTGAATATGTGGTTGCATGGGAAGAATTTGCTTCCTAACTATGAGTACATTTCAAGTGTGTTATGCTCGTTAGAGGGGAAACCCTTCAGTATTTGTGAACGTGTCTACCCTTCATCAGGGATTTCTATCACGCTCGGGTCGTCTGAGGCGTAGATGAAGCAAAACGAGTGGCCTCGCTGACCCCCCCCCCCCCCCCTCCCCCAGGGCGTCGGCTCAAGACCAGTGTCTGGGTTACAGTAGGTGGTCTGTGAGCATGGGACCAGATGGCTCTGAGCTTTGCTCAAGAGAGGCACCAGAAAGGGAGGCACCCACCACAGTCGGGTGGGGGTGGGGGGGGGCAAGATGAGTGTAACAGCACTGACTGTATGAAGCTCAGTGGTCAGGACTTATCTCCCACATGGTACATTCAGATACACAGAAAACTTTATTAATCCTGAAGGTAGTTTCATGGGAGAAACATGAAAACAGTGTTAAGGTGCAGCCCCCTCACTGGGTGTGACAGGCGAAACGGCTCTCGTCTAGACGATCTTTATTTAGTATTCTGCTAAACCTTCAAAAAAGGTACTTTGGTTTGTCTATCTTGTGTTTTTTTAAAAAAACACAACTTTTTTTTTTATTATTACATTATACTGCTGAATTGCCAGATTTTACTGAGCTCCCATGTTAAAAGAGCAACACAGTAAGTGAATGAATGTTTGCATTATGGTAAACCATGGGTTTTTGTCTCTAATTTCAATAAAAATAGTATCAAAACATTTGGGAAAGTAAACCATTTAAATCAGTTTAATATTATGTTTCAGCTTGAATTTCGATAATTACTTATATCAGAATAAACATCTGTACGCAGCAGTGATGGTTACTGTGAAGTAGCTGATAATATTTAACCATAACTGAGTGCTCTGTTACTAATGTTTGCCTCAAAAACAAAACTGTGTAGGGATACTAGTTACTGTCATTAAGGTGCATGTGACATTGCTGTCACGTTAGGTGGGTGATCAGGAATAACCACAAGAAGACAGCGTTGGCTTTTCATATGTGCTCCTGTTTTTCACTATAGATAATTATAGAGCCTTAGGACTTTGTCACTTGGGGAAACGAAACTGAAAAACAGCAAATCTCACAAACTCAAAACCAGTCAATGACATCTGAAACCAGCTAAATTGTTTAATATTTGCAACATAGCATGCAAAATATTGATTCTCCCATTGATGAGGCAAAATACTTTCTGGTTTAATTTGTGGTTAATTTAGTCTCAGTTGTGCATTTTTAAATCTTCAGTCGCTTGTGTATATCTTTGATTGTTTGATATTTTTTAATGTGCTTTAGAAAGCGATGTATTAACAAGAGGTGGAAGTCCAGCTCTTGGAGCCAGAGTTGTGCCTAAATATACAGTCTAATAATCCCCAGTGAGGCATTAATGTCTGTAGCTAGTGCATTGTCAGCCTATTAATGTGATCCGCACTCAGCTGAGTGTAGATTAATGGCTCTGACAAAAACTCCAACTGGCTGATTATAAAGTTAATAATAAAGTTGGCTCATCCTTAAATTCTTTCATGCCCGTGGGAAGCCTGAGCCACAGTCCTTTAGAAATAATCTTTCAACGGATTAGCTAGATGGCAACCCTGTATCCTTTTCCAGTGAATTAATAAATTAAAATGGATTTTAAGCTCTCCAATACTGGGAAACTGGGGAAATTAATATGTGATACATCCTGAGAACTTCCATGTATGAAAAATGGCATGAATTGTAATGCTACTTTCTACACGTTTTGGTAAAACTTTGGGTACAGCCGCGGATGAATGAAATGGCAATTCAAAAATGAGAATATCACACGTAGCCTTAAAATGGGCCCAAATAGTATACAGTTTCGATTTGTAGTATTCACTACTAAGCATATTTATTTATATGCGAACTCCTAGTGGAGTTTAGGAAATGTTTCCGGCGATTGTCTTTAGTTTTTTTTTTCCCCCTGTAACTTGTCTGTCTCTGTCTGATTTTTGCTTTTGAGATCAGCCCAGTCCTTCTTTACCTCTATATCTTGGTATTCCACTAGCACAACAATAAGATAAGCTGATGAATTCACAAAGTAAAGTGGGGTTTGCATTTTTTTTTTTTGGCTGCCAAAAACAGTTATTCTCTGAACTTTGACCTTTAAGGCTCGGCTTGCTTCTGACGGTAAACTTGACCTTTACTTAATACTCTTACCAAGAGGCATCAAGTTTATTTTTGTCTTTGGGAATAATATATGCATATGACTGTAGTCGGCATTTGGGACTGGGGATACTAGCACTGTAACATGTAAACAATGCATTTCTGGCCTGCCTGTAACAACAGGTCATCCCCTTCACTTCCACAGGCCAAGTGAGCAAGTCTTCCCCCAAAAAGCCCCGGAGCAGGAATATCTTCAAAGCGCTCTTCTGCTGCCTCCGAGCACAGGATGCCCCTCCGTCATTGCCTCCAGCCCAGGATACTCTACTGCCACCTGAGAACAATGGAACTGTTGCCAAGGTAACAGCGTTGTTCCTGTTCATTGCTGATGTAAGATGTTATCAGGACGGAGTTTCTGTTGTAATCTTTAAATAACTTAAAATGAATGTGTGGTCACTCATGTGGCAGTGTATGCTGGCTTATGTTTACTTCACGTCACGCGATTTTAGCCGCGATTTGTCGCTCAGCGACAGATTTAGGAGATCGCCAACAAAACCCTGAAATTGGAGGCTAATCGGTGTTCGATTGGTACTGGCAAATCGGCACTGGATCCCTCTGCTCTGTGTGAACTGTTCATGACGTAATCCGACGGAGTCGCCGACGCATCACAGACTTTTCAGCTCCTCCTTATCCCACAGGTGTGAAAAGTGTCGCGGCTGGCAATGAGCTACAGCCAATGAGCGCACAAGAGACGGGGCAGGTGTAAGAAGGTTCAGAAACTGATCTTGGTGTTCAGGGATGGAAAATATGATTTACGACCAGCTCTCTGGCCAGTCAGAATTGTACGCTGTATGAGAATTTTGGTCATGGAAATAGCTGTGCGGCATCTGTGTCAAGAATCTCATCTGGCATCACGCTCTCAGTCTGTTTCTTTGTCGCAGGCGGTCAGTATTCAGTACACTAGTGCTCGCAATCTCCAAGACCTACATATTTCTATGAATTTATACTTTATTGTGTGACCCATCGTAATGTATATTAGAGCTGACTTCCTCTGTTCTGTTTATTGTACAGTACACTACCGTATAAACATTTATAAATATATAAAAAATGTTATAAACTGTGCAAAGGTGACATTAAAACAATATCTAAAGATGGTTGACACAAACCCGCTACCTGTACAGTGTGTTTGGAGGTGAATCCTCTCTAATCGGCCAATTCTCGTAACAACCTAATCGTATGAACAGAACTCTAAGTGAGGAGTGTGTGTATACACAGACACACTCGTATCATATGTACATGCATACCAATATATAAATAAATAAAAAAACGCACGCACACCCCCCCCCCCCCCATAGCCAGGATTCTTAAGATGCTGAGGTCGAATCCTAGGTGTGTCCCCATAATGGATCATGGTTATTGGAGTTGCAGGGAAAATAGTGAGGACTTGACCTTGATGTCCTCAATGGTAGGCATGGACGTATATGTATACACACACACATATAAATGTATATACACGTGTGATTTCATGACAAAACATACTTTGGAGATCAGACAGACTCAGTGATTCCTCCTGGTGAACGATTTTGTAGTGTGTGACCTGTTGTTGATCAGTCATGTAGTGTGTAAACTGCAATGACTAACGACTCTTGACTACAAGACGACAGGACATGTAGTGTGAAGGGTATAGTGATTCGATGACTTTAAATGTCATGCATTATGAACTTTAACATTAAGTAGCCTTCCTGGTTGAATCTTCGTGTTGTTTATGCTTGGATGCCGCCACCCGTGTCTCATGTCTTGGCTAATTAATCACACATGAAGTTTGAATAAGTAAAGTAAAATAACTGAATGAATAAATAAAGTAAAGCTGAGATTTTCTCTATTCTGTCGTGGGAAATCTTTGAATACCACTGGAGACCAGGGTGTTGAATCGCAGCATTATTAGAAACAACGATGGCCGTTTTGTAACTAAGTGTGTCATGTTGAGTCAGGAGGCCTCTTCGGGTGAGAGATACAATCTAATGCTACCCAGTAAGTCATCTGAAAGGTCAAAACTCTAAATGCATTTGTTAGCAAAGCCAACCCAGAGAATGGGAAACTGTGAACAGAGGATGCAACAAACCATGAAAGACCCGAGGGAGACACTCATCCTGATGCTATGGGCCCTCAGGTGGGACGCAGCGGCAGATCAGTTTTTCACGATTTTCATTGGTAATGTCTACCATATACCGGTTCATCTGCTATACCAGTTTTAATTTCGCACAGTGTGGATTTTTTCATATACCGCGGCATTGCTGAAACACCAGCTGTAATGCTTCAATGGGCAGCAATTATACAATATTGTTTGGTGCTATAGAACTGCTATAGATCGCTGTGCTGCGCGTACTGAGAGGGGACTCCTGTTAACTGTGTGTACCCCCTTCTTATTAACAATTATAACTTTATAGCACAATAATTATCCATATAAAACTGTTCATCACTATAGTATTTATAGCTACTGCTTCTATCTGTGCCTGAAAATTTGGATTATGTGTAAAATATATATATATCAGTATCAGTAAAGCAAAATCCCTGATATTATCGATTTATTACTGTAATAATCATTAATCATGCCGCTTAAGCAAACGTGTTGTTACTAAGCTAAATATATGGTAATAACATGTCTAGCTAAATGTGCAACATTAATGTTAAACAATTCTTATCAAGCTATGTTCACGGTTATAATCAATATAACATTGCTGTTGAGCTCAATAGACATTAATAATGTAATAAAACGTGCCCGTGATAGTATCAAACTACATGTAAATGATTTTTATGATGATGAATAAATATTTATGAAATGTATTTTATTGATGTAAATGCTTGCTGCCACGGTAACAGTGAACTGGGGGTGGGGGGGGGGAAATAATCCTGATGCCAGGAAGCCACCAGAATCTTAGAAATACAGTGATACAGATTTTTGGTCACACCCAGCACTAAGTCGATGGGTGAGGAATTTACACAGATTTTGGCTGAGGAGCCAGTTAACCTCACAAAATGGTTCCTGTCTTCCTCTCAGCAGCTTGCAAGTTCTCCCTGTTCTGTAATTCATAGGATTCTCCACCTGAGTAAGGTGATGTGAAATGGCGGGGAGAAGGGACCGCTCAAGCGACCGGCCCGCAGTAGTAAAGTCAAATCATATTTACTGATATACTACATTTCAAAACAACAGATATTCTGCCAAAGTGCTGCACATCAAAATAATACACTAATGAAATAAATAAAATGCATGATACAAGCAGACACATTGGACAATGTTACCCAAAAGATAAAATTAAAATAAGAGAACCAAAGGACAGAGAGCAAAAGTAGGATTTACTTTTAAAGGTGACACGCATAAGTGTGAACTGCTTCACTGTGGCTTTTGCACTGTGTGTGTAACCCCTCTGAAAAGGTGTGTGATTTAAAAGCTGTATGTGTGGGTATAATACGCTGGAGGGGGCATTTCAGCTGAGAGCAGGATGTAGAGGGAGACATTTTAGAGCGCGCTGCCTGTGCATGTAGCGGGGGGGGGGGGGGGTGGTAGACATAAGGAAGAATCCAGCTTTGCGCATGGAACCTAAGCTGCTGTTATGTAACTGGGATCTGTTTGTTTTTTTTGCAAGGCTGTCCTTTTTGTTCTAGATTTTAAAGAATATATGCCATCTAAAAACTCTTCTGGGTGATGTGGGAGGACCGTGTGCTCCTACTTAAAAACCACATATAAAATGTTTAATTATTATAAAGAAGATCTTTTTGCTATAAAGCATGTGGAATTTTTAATATGGGGGAAGGGCCAGCACACTTACTAAGAGACCCAAAGAACTGCTCAAACGTGCCAGTGAATGCATGTCTTACAGTGACAGGTGACTTGGCCTTAGGGCGCTTTTCCAATGCACCAGGCACTGTACTTTTGGCACTTCAGTAAAGTACCAAAAGTATGGTACTGGTAGGTGTTGGTACCGGCACTGATTTTCTGACTGTTTTTTGAGATTTCAACAGTGGAAAAGGGAAAGTGCCGAAAGTACTGTACCAAAAGTAACGGTACCTGGTGCAGTGGAAAAGCACCCTTGGATGTAAAAGGGGTTCGTGGCTCTGGCTGCCGGCGAGACGCCTGGAGTTGGTGCTTTCTGTGGCAGGAGGAGAAGCGATTTGACCTCATCACTCTGCATTTGTTAAGGTCCCGGGAACCTGCCTGCTGCCCGAGATGACCCCCCAGGACCAGGGCAAGATATGTGTGGTCATCGACCTGGACGAGACGCTGGTGCACAGCTCCTTCAAGGTATTGCAGCATTCTTCCTTTGTCGTGACTCATCTCAGATCTTGGGCTCATAGACAGGCTTGTTTTGGAGGTTCTAACCTTGTGCTGTTTCTCTGCGCTCTGTAGCCAGTCAGCAACGCTGACTTCATCGTGCCTGTGGAGATTGAGGGAACAACGCACCAGGTAGAGCTTCTGCAGTGGTTGAACCAAAACTTACAAAGGAACGGAAATCCATTTTAATGCCCTATAAAGTATAGTTAGTTCTAAGGGCCTAGGAGTTAGAAATTGGTTTTGTTGTTTCTTGGGGCACCAGATTTTTAATAATTGCACCGGCTTCATACCAAAATGTTAGGCGGTATGACTGTTCACCAGCTTAGTCGACGTCTGTATAAAAAATTAATCATTGGGCCACTTGCTCCCTCTACTGGTCAAATGTGGATTATTGGCTTGTATCTTTCCGTGAAGTAGTTTACAATTACAATGCACTAGCAATAAGCTAGTAAAAGCCTTTTAAGTATGCAAAATGTTGTTTAAAAATATAAGCATGTGGGGGAAAAAACATGGAGAAATGTTCTATGTGTTAGATGGGTTCTCACCAATAGAGACGGTACTTTTTTAAAATATATATATATATATATATATATATATATAAAAAACATTTTGTCTTACATTTGGGTGTTTCATCCATTTTCTCCTGAGCTTCACCTCTGGCTTTTGCCTGGTTCAAGTAATCCAGGATAGGCTAGTTGACACCAGCACGGCCTATTCTCGATTACTTGTTTCAGGAAGAGGCCACCGTCTGCACTGATCGACTGCCTGCAATGGCTGGATATGAGGTTACATGAGAAGTATTACAACTTTGAGTTTAGTCCTGTTGAGCATGCAGCCTCATGTTTGCCGTCATCCGGAATCTAGTGACCCCACTGATCTTAATATTAACTGTAAATCACTCCCAAACATGGGCATAGGTTTAGTTTCAGCATCAGTAGGGACCAAGTGATGTCTTGTGGCAGGTGTACGTCCTGAAGAGGCCACACGTGGACGAGTTCCTGCAGAAGATGGGAGAGATGTTCGAATGTGTCCTTTTCACTGCTAGCCTGGCCAAGGTAAGATTGCTAAAATGCTACTTAGTGTCCCCAGTGTTCACTTTAAAACTCCGTATTGTAACATTTGAGAGTCGTGCTGAGTGAGTGTTGGGGTTTTTCCAACTAAGCCTCTCATCCATCCTCCCTGATACTGGCAACACTGTGTAAGACTGCAGTGCTGTAAGATTAAAGTTCTACAAAACTAATAGATAAATCTAATACAAGCTGTGAAAAACAGTCTGTATTTTCATGCATTCCATCAAAGTGTCAAATTATATGATGAATTTGATGTGTTTAAAAACATGGAACATAGTTTTTTGCTGTACATTTCCTTGGTGATCCTGAGTAGCTTGAGACCTTCACCACCTGCCAACTTAGCCCTCATTTCCATGCCTGCCCCCCTCCCCCCAGTACGCAGACCCAGTGACCGACCTGCTGGACAGAGGCGGTGTCTTTCGTACGCGGCTCTTCCGGGAGTCCTGTGTCTTCCACCAGGGCTTCTACGTCAAGGACCTGAGCCGGCTGGGGCGAGACCTGCACCGGACCCTCATCCTGGATAATTCCCCAGCATCCTACATTTTCCACCCCGAGAATGCTGTGAGTCCGGCCGGCGCAGCTCTCTGGTCACAAACACCACTAGGGCCTGTGGGAAGCCAGTCTGGGCATGAGCTCCATTGGCATGCTGTCCAACCCACCACCCCCGTAGTCCGTGCGAATAAAAAAAAAAAAAAAAAAAAAATCAGACACTTTGCTCTTAAAGTGATCACCCCCCCTCCAGGCAGCAAGGAAGTTTCCCTTCTGCCTGCTAAGTACAGAAACGTCCCACATAGGTAGGATGGTCTACGTACCAGCCCACTCTCGATAAAGAGCCATTTTCACATTTTTAAAAATTCTTTATTAACAGTCTTGCTGAGTTACTTGAAACTCAGAAATAATGTATATTTTTAAAACTAACGTTTTTATTGGATTTTGACTGGATTCTGTCATTACCGCAACACCTTCTGGAATCCACAACCCAATATTTTTTGTATTTCACTGAAACTTGACATTTTTGAAATTGTCAAACCTGAAGGAACACAACATACAGATTCTACGCATGCATTTAAAAGCAAACTACTACTTTTTGATTTATTAAATTAACATTAAATGGACCCTTTTCAGAAATGAGGTTGATGGTTTCATGAGAATCACCCACCAAGGCACAGGGTGTTTATCAATGCCAAGAACGCAAAGAACGTACTTGTGTTCTTACCTCCCAAGTACGACCTTGGTTCGCAATGAATCATGGGATTGTTCTCATTGTCCTCCATACTTCTGTTCTTGAGTATTTGAATTATACTTCAGAAATGGAAGATGACATCAAAAGGGGACGCCAAAAACACAAGAACGGTCAATCAAATATTGATAAATGCTTGATAAACTCCCCTTACCATGGCGACGGTTGCTATGCTTGGCACTTTTGGTGATGTTTTGTGCCGCGATGCGAGTGTGGGGTCTCACCCTGCATAATCGTGACATGCCGCAGAAGAGATCGGATTGATTGGCTCAGTCAGTTGGGTTTGGATTGCAGTTATAGCGCCAAGCACTGGGCCCTGAACATACACAGCGGCGGTGCCTCTGGGGATTCGTTTTGCATTCCCTTATCTATGTATTCATGGTTTGCATATGTGGATTTCTCCCACCTCCTCCTCTCTCCCTCCTGTGCTGTTGCACTTGCTGGGTTGAACAATGACTTTTTTGTTAAGCATGTACAATAGATTAAAAGCATAAAGCTGTCAGCTGCAGAGCAGTTCTAGTGCCTTTACATTTTATGTATTGCGTGAAAACATTGTTACTGAATGCAGTGGCCATTGATATTGTTGTTAATAGTTGTGCCATGGCAGTGGACTGAGCATCTCGGGTCCACACAGTTTGTGGTTTGAGTGTTGATGGTGCTTCCTGAACTCCTTGTTGCCCCACAGGTGCCTGTGGTGTCCTGGTTTGATGACCTGGACGACATGGAGCTGCTCAACCTTCTGCCCATCTTCGAGGAGTTGAGTGAGACAGAGGACATCTACGCCAAACTCCAGCTGCTCCGAGCCCCCTGATAGCTCTCCTTCCCAATCCTGTCCCATGTGCACCAGATCGCACTCATGAAGCTCCGGACCCCGCTGGAACAAGGGCGTCGTGTTTGCTCCCGATGACTTTGCATTGGAGTGAAATCCTGTACTGCCCGCTGTCCTCCATCTCTTATGATAGCCAATGATGTTACCTGCCAATGTCCAGGACTCACTGCCACTTACTGCTGGTTCAACAAGCCAGTGTTAAGGATCTCTGGACTTTTATCGCCATGAAAAGCAAGAAATCAGCATTTTCTTTTCTTTTAAAATTTTCAGTAGTTCACACTTGCACATTACTTTAGAAAGCACTATCTTGCTGACTGAGACTTTGATTATAGCACTATCACATGGTGGACTGGATGTTGTGGTAACCAGAATGACCTTTTAATGCATCATGCTGGTCTCTGTAAGCACAACAAATGAAAGCCAGTTTTCCAGTTTTGCTCTCGGAGAACAGAAAGTCATTTTATAGCCTTAAGTAATCTCAAGGAGACACACAATGCTGAATCAGTGGGTCTTTCTGCCCAGTGAAAAGCCAGCATTACCTGACATCTGACTTGGGGGGTCCTTGGGCTCCTGGCTGTCCATCACTGTGCCTTTATTAAAAAAAAAAATCTCCGCTTAGTTACGTTCTTTCATGGATTTTTAGGTTATATATATTTTAAAATTTTGTGTATCTGGCTGTTCAGCATATGGGAAACTACACATATTTAAAGGTTTTGTGAGGAAGAATAGCCATACAGAACCCTCTAGACTTTGTTAGGGACCATCCATGAGAGGGCTTAGACCACAGTATTATGGTTTATAGTGACCATACTTGGTTTACTCTATGCAACGACATGTATACAAGTGTTTTCAGAGAGGGGTTTTAAAACCATTGTTGCTATGCTCTTTTCCCAAAAATGTTGTGCTGTGCAGGTGATTTCAGATCTCTGCTCTAGGTGGCGATCTTGAGCTGTGTGGCTGGAGCTGCCAGTGGTAGTACTGGTTCATGTATTGGCCCACTTAGTCTGCTACCCAGATCCACCATTTCATACTGGATCCACAGAAGATCATGTCGCTTCCACCTGCTCCCACAGTAATATCAGAAATATGCTTGACAGAAATTTACTGTAAAGTTACGTAAACACCTGCTGTACTATAGTATTCATGGTGCAAGTATGGTGTTTTGACTGCCGTTGACATGCATTGTTTTTTTTGTGTGTGATTTATCTCAACAAATTGAAAATAGAGAAGAGTCCTAGTGGTCTTTTAAGGGGGGCTTTTTGGGGGGCGGGCGGGTGGACTTGCGATCAGTAGGAAAGAGGTTTGTTTTTGCTTTTTTCCCCTTTCTTTCCTTCCTAGCTTTTGTGAGTTAAGAGCTGCCTGCTTTGTATTTCTTTGCCTTTCTGGTCCATGTAAGCACCTAGTTTTTTTTTTTCCTTTTAATTTTTAAAATATGAGCATTGAAGTGCCTGAGTTGAGTCTTCATTGTAAACTTTGACTGAGTGGGGGAAGAACTCACTTTTTTTTTTATAATGAAACATTTCAGACTGCAAACTTTTTAAAAATTTCAGGCCATTTCTTTCCCGTAGAGGATGCTGAGTTAACATCCATTTTTTGTCCCCCTTGCGATTTTATTGTTGCAGGTGACAATGGGTGAAATGACTGTGAAATGACCCTGTGCATTTTGCATTCCTAACTCGATTTACTCTGTACTGTCATAGTACCTGGAAGGGGTTACAGTGGCTGTATAAGCGTGTTTGTTTCCGTATGCGTGACGTCGGTCAGCCTTTTGTATAAACTGTCGCGTTTGGTGGTGGGATGTGGTGTGGGGTTTATGGATGATGTACTGCTTTGATTAAGCCAAATACAAGGTCAGTGCTGGCCAGAGTTTCACAGCTGCTCTTTATTTGGGGACCAAAATCTACCATTTTTTTTTTAATCCTAAGTAATAAGCTTCATTGTGGGTGGAGGGAAATCCTTATTAAGCCTGAAAAGACAGTGTAATAATTTGTGCTACTGCCAGTATTTTTCCTGTCCCTGAAAGTCCACTTGGGTTTTGGGTCCGATGGCTGCATTTTGCACGGGTTGGTGAAATGGCAGAGCCAGGACTGGAAAAAGAAGCGATCTGAACGGCTGCACTCTGGGAATGTTTGGGCTGCTGGAGGTGAAAGGGGGGCAGGAGACACAAACGGCTCATGTTTCTTTTTAAAAATAGGAGCCTGGGGGGTCTGTCCTTATTCCAGGCTTTTTTTCCCCCATTATTTTCGTCACTGAAGTGCTGTTTGAAGGGGCTTTGTGAGGTTCCACAGTCACGGGGGGGAGGAGCTTATTGAATGGATTTGAGGGAATTGCCACAAATTTCTTACAGAAAGCTGTTTGTTCTACTAGTATTTAATATCCAAATAAAGCAAACAAGCTTTTACCCAGCTGATTAGAGGCTCTGAAGGTATACTTAAAATGCAGGTATATATTTTTGGAGGGGAATGAATATCTTATACACTGTTGTGGTTTCAAAAGTATTTACTCCTGAACAGATATGCATCTGAATTTTGTAACCTTAATTGATAAAATTTGCGCTCGGTGGTCATTGTGTTTATGTATTTGAATTCATGATGATTGCGTACTGTTGGCAGCAGTGATCATGTTTTTGTGCAGTTTAAGTCTTGACAATCCGATGTTGGATATTTCCCTCCTCTGTGTATGTGTAGAGTACGTGCAGAAGGTTTTCCATAATTCTAGGAATCTGTTGAGTTATGTTCAGCCACTTGTTCACTGTGACATTGCCCCAGGTGTGTTTAAAAGCAGCTGGAAATGTTTGGGCCCAGTTGTATTGCTGGTCCAAAAACTGAATACATTATCGAGGTTGAATGTTCCTGTTCAGCTTTGTATTTTCAGGGTGTGTTACCTTACCATGCACATATGTCAGTGGGGGCTGGGGACTTTGAGGAAGGCGAGACGGTCATACAGTAACTTCTTAATTTACACTCCTAATCTCCAAATGCTGTATTAAAGTATTAGGGAAGAAACTTGAAATATATATTTCTATACTGTATTTTTGGAGCTTTTGAAAAACGTTTCTGAAAATGGTAAAAAGTGGTTAAGAATAATAAACACGTTAATTAAATAGTGGTTTGTTTGATTTTGGTGTTTACACGCAAATAAAGTGTGCGGAGTGGCCCAGTTTGGCCTCGTGGTGCCGACAGCTTTTCCTTTGTAAACCCTGCCACCATGACTTTATAAGGCAGTGGATATATTGAACCCAGCGGTTTTGCATTGACAAGACACTTTCCAAACAGCATGCAAATCCACAGAGGGTGGGACTCCAGGGGCAGCGTGGCGGACAGCCCCATTCGTCCTCAATGAGTTTGGAAACGTGCAGCATGAAGTCAGTTCTGACAGACTGCAGAGAGGAAATTTGTATGTGAACACGCCAGTTTGGCTATGAGTGGGTATGGTGTTTTTTTGTTTTTTGTTTGTTGAAAATTTTCATTCATTTTGCAGACACCAAATCACACGAGAGTCACGTTCAGCTTCATTTACAGCGTGCTGTCTGAAGTATGCGGGTCCTGCCATACATGACATAAAAAACACTATGATTGTCAGCGATAATGTCAATGCAAGTGCTGTAGCGTGCAGGCAAAATAGGGCCAGAAATACAACAATAGTTATGTTAGCATACATGTCTATTGCACAATATATGAGCAATTTGAGTATATAGTGCCTGAAACACCAGGTGAGTTGAACGACGGAGCAGGAAATGGGGAACGTCCCGCAATCCTGGTCTGCTGTGTCTTTATCCAGAATGGATACATGAGCGACCTCTGGGATCTCAAACAATCCGAATATCGTACCAGTTTGTTTTAATGTATCGCTCACTTCATGATAGCCTCATCCCTGTAATAGGCAGTGATGTTCCTAACGTTGCCTTTGGATGAAAGCTTGTAAACATGCCGTGATTTGATAGCAAAAACCCTGATGTGTCTGAAAATATTTGTTTCATTTTCATGTTTATAGTCTGGTGCCAGTGAACTATGTTTAAATATAAATCAGAAAAAAAACTGTCTACAAAACTCCTGCAAATTCTTTCTGAAATACAAGGAATTAAAATGTGTAATTTTTGTAGCATTGATTTCTATTGCTGTACTAGTATGATATTGCCTGTCTTCTGCTGCTTTTGTTGCATTATGATTAATAATTGAGCAGATGAAATCAATCATTTCAGCCTAATGCATTGATGCCACTAAGTACCCCCAGCTCCCATCTCCATATAAGGCTTTAAAGAACTGATCTATCCTCATTTGCCTGCTGGGATGGAGATCTTCTTCTTCCTCATCACAGACTGCATTCTGATAGGAGAGGCCTTGCAAATGCAAATCGCAAGCAAATGCGCAAGCCTTTGGATATTGCGTCTTCAGTATGTCACGGGCTCTCAGTCTCATCTGGATTCCCACCCGGGACACCGGACTCAGAGCTCGGATCCAAACCCACAAGCACCCCTTCGACAATCAGCCAGTCCAGGTACCATCCCTCTGCCGGCACCCATCTCTCATACTCACAAGCTTCCTCAACCTACTGAAAAGGTTCTTTACTCCTCGTTTTCATAATTTAATAAGTTAAGATGAAAGGATTGAGGTATTAACATTTAAAATAAAATTAAATGGTATGTTTTGACTAAATATGGCATGATTTTATGGACTGGAGGTCAATAAAAACACGAGCGCAAAGTACGAAGAGTTTTTTTTCTGTTGGAAAGATTTGTTTTTATGCCTTCAATTATTACGTGTATACACATTTTACGAGCGTTCTTTGCTAATGCGTTCTCTCCTGATATTTGTACTTTCTAGCACTGTGTTGAGCCGGACTTTTAGAGTGTAAAACTGATTAACTCAAAATTCAAAAAAAGAGAGCAACTTAACCGATTAATGCTTTGTCGTTAAGAAGACTAACCTGTGGAGGATAAAGAGCCAGAATGGATTACATATTTCGTGCTGTAACCCGCTCTCCCGGGAACGTAATTTGGCGTATTGAGGTAATGTACTAATTGCTCATTTTGGATGATCCATGATGTGCTTGGGCTATGCTCATGGGATGATGTGGATGTATAAGTACTCTGTTTCACACATGTAGAAAATGGAACTGGTCCAGGTACCTGAAAAATCCTATGGGAACTTCTATGAAGGTGACTGCTATATCCTACTTGCGGTAAGTGTCGGACACGGAGTGCCTGAGGTGCGGGGGCATCCTCTCCATCTGTTTCAGGCCTACAGTCTATTAACCCTACCATATATAGGCATCCTTTTTTTATGATGCCGAAATGAGAGTCGGGCGGTTCACAATGTTCCATTGTGGTCAACCATGTCACACGCAAGCAGCACAGGTAACGCTACAAATGAACCTGGCATCAATCACAAATCCAGTGGCTTTGCATGCATCCACCATGGACGCCTTTCAACAAGCATTAAAATGCACCCAAGCCTCAATGAGAGCTTTGTTTTTTCTTTCCTTCCGTTAACTTGTTTCAAATCACGGTGTAATATTCCTTAAAAACAAATTACATCCCACCCTAGTTCTGTCCTGACAGCAGCAAAGCTGACCGTGCAAAAATCAATGCGTGCATCCTTTTCACTGCACGAATCTAAGCCGTCTGCTTTGCATGTTTATCAGAATACCCATGCAAAGGACAGCCATTCACTGCAGCCACCTCTCTCCGCAGACTGCCAAAGTAGGCGCCTCACTGTCCTACAACATTCACTATTGGATCGGCTCCCAGTCCTCACAGGACGAGCAGGGGGCCGCTGCTGTCTACACCATACAGCTTGATGAGTACCTGGGGGGGTCACCCGTGCAGCACAGGGAGGTGCAGGGATACGAGTCCGACTCCTTCCGTGGGTACTTCAAGCAGGGGGTGATGTGAGTACCTGAGAAGATGTGAGGCTCTGAAACCTGTACTGGGTGGGATTACCATGCACTGTAAGTCACTAACTGGTTTATACGACACCCCTTATACTGGGTGGGATTACCTTGTACTGTAAGTTAACTGGTCACTAACTGGTTTATATCACACCCCTTATACTGGGTGGGATTACCCTGTACTGTAAGTTATCTGGTCACTAACTGGTTTATACCACACCCCTTATACTGGGTGGGATTACCCTGCACTGTAAGTTAACTGGTCACTAACTGGTTTATACCACACCCCTTATACTGGGTGGGATTACCCTGTACTGTAAGTTAACTGGTCACTAACTGGTTTATACCACACCCCTTTGGTTATTTATTGGTTCCGATTGGCTTAAACTAAAAATGGATTCACAATTCCCATATTGCACAGCCAATACTGTCGGGGGCGGGGTGGGGCTCAATTGGTTAAGCCCCTGTGACTGTGATCCAGATGTTGCTAGTTCGCGCCCCAGCTGCAGCTGAATACTCACACCTCCGTCAGGCTCCTGAGCAAAGCCCTTCTGATAATTGGTCTGACTGCACTTGGACCCTCAGTTTCCCTCTTGACTATATATGTACAGAGCTCACAGAAAGTCTTGGAACGCTTCCTTAATTAAGTAAAAATATTAGAAATCGATTGGCTTTATAACAAATCATCACTTTATTCATTTATTTACAAAAAAAAAATCACATTAGAAACCACCATTAGTTTTAGTAAAACACATTTCAAGTACTAATAAATTGAAACCCAAATTATAGTTCTAAAAGAGCTGTTTTGAGTTAAAAAGTTCATTGGCAAGCAGTCTCATTGGGCACTTTTTAATTAGTAACATTTTAGCCATAACATAAAATACCCAGTACATTTGTGTTCAGTATCACTTTGGGGGCCAGTGACTACAATTGCAATTAATAACAAAATGGCAAGAACGTAACTGAATGAGTCAGTCAAGAAAATTATGGCACTTAATAAAAAGAAAATGTCTGTGCAAAAGATATGTGCAGATATGTGAAATACTGCTTGTCAATGGACTTTTGTTATGAAACCAATAAATTTGCAACATTTTTATAGAGTTAAGCCAGTGCCTCAAGACTTTCTGTGAGCTCTGTATGTCTGAAAGGAGAGTAATGTAAGATAAGTGACAAGTGGCATTCAAATGACCTGTACTCATACTTGTGCAAATGGGAACCAAATCATCATTTCAATTCTCACTCTACAGTTCTTGAACCTGCAGTATTGTGGTCACAAAAACCGAGGCCTGAATCACAAAGGAGGATTTCTTGCTAATCTGGATATCTTGTCAGATTCAAGTCTCACACCTACCCTGGCACATGTCAGGCTTTTCTCATTGTAACATAATTATTGTAGGAGTGTAGAAGAGTTAAGGAAGTCTGGACTAAATGCAAAGTGAATGAAGACAAAGTCCATTTAAACTGGGGTACCTTAAATGAGACAAGTTATCCGGCGAAGCAAGAGATCTTGCTTTGTGATCCAGGCCCGGACTCGTTAACCATAACACCACATCAGACTCAGACTCCTTGTGACGGCAGTGGCTTGGTCAGCACAGTGTTCTGGCATGGTGGGGACACAGGACCAGAGATGTCTGTTTCGTGTTCCTCGTTGACAGCTACAAGCAGGGCGGCGTGGCATCAGGAATGAGACACACTGAGACCAACACTTATGACATCAAGCGCCTGCTGCATGTCAAAGGCAGTAAGAGGGTCATGGCCAAAGAGGTGAGAGGACCGGGGTTGCAATGGAAGCAATTGCACCCCCTACTGGTCAGATGAAAATGCTGCTGAACATGTTAAGTGCAGTTATACTAAATTATATTGTATAGTTATATTTAAAGCTTCTGAGAAGGAAGCTGGTCCTCAGTTCATTGAGGCTGTCACCTAGATTAATTAAATTATGGAACACTAATTAATACTGCTTGAACTAGCCTGTTTTAGGTGCACCCCCCCCCCCCCCCCCCCCAATAATGTTTTCATTCCAACCCACACTGCCTTCAATCTGCCACATTCATTATGAGCCTGTTAAGGACCATATAAGCCTGAGTAAGGCAGGGTTGGAATGAAAACGTTCTGGCAGGGGGGCGTCAGGAACAGGACTGAGAATTACTGAGCTAGACTGTGGAAGTGGAAGTTAGCCCTTAATCTCTGTTTAGGTTATCTGCTCAGTTTTATTTTAGCATTCAGCATTTTTGAAAAATGCCCATGACTGCCCTATATTATTTAAAAATGTATTACTATTAAAATGCAATTTAATGAATATAGGACCATTCTTTAAAACATTCTTTCTTTCACTGCATGCACAACACAGTGTACGTTTTTTTTCTTGCAGCCCCCATAGGGATATTGTCCAAATTTACAGACTGTTATAATAAAAAAAACGTGCTGTTTATCCCATGTGCTGCCACACAGGTGGAGATGAGTTGGGGCAGCTTCAACCTCGGCGACGTCTTTCTGCTCGACGCTGGTAAGACCATCGTTCAGTGGAATGGACCAGACAGCAACCGTCAAGAGCGCCTCAAGGTACCAGGCAGGCATACAACACTGTCAGCCGTGTGCATGTACCACCTTAACCTCACATCCGGTTCTATGGCTCCTGGGTTCTACACTCTGTGACGGTTTATGGCGAGACCCGTAACGTGCAGGGTACTTAGACAGCCGTCTGTGTCAGGGTATGATGCTTGCCAAGGACATCCGAGACCGGGAGCGGGGAGGCCGCTCAGACATCGCCATCATCGAAGGGGATGATGAGGACAGTTCCCCAAAACTCATGGAGTTCCTGATCAGCATCCTCGGGGAAAGAACCATCCAGTTGCCCAAAGGAATAGCGGATGACATCACTGACCAGGAACAGAAGTCTCAACTCATGCTCTACCAGTGAGTTCCTGATACCAGCTTTAATCGTCATTCTTAGGCACTGACTTCTATTTTAATTACTGCTAAATGCCTGGAATGAAGTACTACAGTAATGGAACTGATCTCCAGCCAACACCCTTGATTCTCCTGCAGTGTTTCTGATGCTGATGGTCAAATGAAAGTAACAGAGGTTGCTACCAGGCCACTGATACAGGATTTGCTGAATCACGATGTGAGTTGCTGAGACCCCATTGAAAATGGCTGAGCCATGAAAAAATAGAGAAAATAAATGAGTTTTTGACACTTTCCATCATTCTCATAGATTCGTATTAACTGCTACCCCAGACTGGAGCAGAATTATGATTTTAGTCTGACTGTTTGACTTTTCTTTATAGGATTGCTACTTCCTTGATCAGGGAGGGGTGAAAATCTTTGTGTGGAAAGGGAAAAGGGCCAACAAGGCTGAGAGACAGGCAGCCATGTCCAGAGCTCTGGTGCGTAGGAGTGTGTCAGCGACAGCCAACAATCATTTAAATCCAAATGCGATTGTACCGGGGATGAAAGCAATTGCACCCCCTACTGGTCAGATGAAAATGCTGCTCGAACATATTAAGTTCAGTTATACTAAATTATATTGTATAGTTATATTTAAGAATGTGGCTTGTGTTAGTCATATAAATAATAATAATAATGTAATAATAATTTATTGTAAATGTGCTTATTATTTCTTCATAAATGTACATACAGCACTGTGCAAAAGTCTTACACAGGCATAGAAAATGATGTTTAAATGATATTCATGTTGGTGTAAAACTTTGCTATTCTGTTTGTTAAAGTGTGTCAGCTTAGCCATTTTAAAACCCTTCCTAAAGTCACCCAGTATTTGCAGTGACTGTCCAATATATCCATGTATTTTTAATTTGACCGCTAGCACACCTCATACGGCTAATCAGTACATCACTGACTTTTGAAACTATTTAAATTAATTATTTAAGTGAGAAGGTGGTGAAATTTAATAAACACATGGAATGGCTGGGGGGGCCTGAGGGGGGGTTTGGGAACTGAAGTGGTTCATCTTGTGTAACTTTTTGGGAGAATATAAGAAATTATTGTTAGTTTTTATCGTGTTACTCTGAATATGCATATATTCTGGTGTTATATTGTGTTTTTGGTGCGGGGGAAATATATATTTACTACCCGGATAAATAGCTTTGAACATTTCCTTTGACTGCCTAAGACTTTTGCACAGTACTGTATGTGTCTCAGATTGGCATGGCCTGTAATGAATGACTGACTGGGCTCTCTCACCTTGAATCCCCTGGGAGAAAAGCCCGGAGTCACCTATGTTTACATCCATCCAGCTTCGAACTGCTCTTCTGTGATACTGACAAATACTTCTAAATATATTCTTCTAGAATTTTATATCTAAATTCTAGAACTGTAAACAACGCCGTAAACAACAATGTAGTATAATTCAACCCTACTGAAATGTGCTTATCCAAGCTAAGTGTAATGCATAGTAAAAGGGATAAGAAGTCATATATGGTGATACTGAGCAGACCAGTTACATTGTGCAGGAGTTCATTAAGCTGAAAAACTACCCCATCACCACCAACGTGGAAACTGTGAATGACGCCGCAGAGTCTGCCATGTTCAAGCAGCTGTTTCAGAACTGGAAAGTCAAGGATCAGGCAGTGGGCATAGGGAAGACCTACACTGTGGGCCGAGTGGGTAAGTTAAAGAAGGATCACAGAGTTGGGGGGGGGATAATCTTTGTTTATATATGGCCATGTTTACTGACTATGTACACAGTCATGTATTCAAAGGTTCACTAATTGAACAGTAACCATTCTATGGTCCATGCTTCATACATGTTCTACCCATCATTGGCAAAAATTATGTTTACCTTTCTTCTTCATGCTGTAAACTTCACAAATTTCATTTTGTGGCTGTTGAATTGTTAGTAAGGAACCACTGTCCCGAAATGTTACAAACGCCAGTGTTGGTATTCTTGGCACACAGCGAAGGTTGTGCAGACCAAGTTTGATGCCACGCAGATGCATGCCATGCCGGATCTGGCTGCCCAGGAGCGCATGGTGGATGACGGCTCGGGAAATGTCGAGGTAGAAAACGATGCGCATTTGGGACAATGTATGAACTGAGCCGTTTAAGGCTGGACGGCACATCAGCATGGCTCTGTCTGACAGATTTGGCGGATCGAAAACCTGGAATTGGTTCCTGTCGAGCGCCAGTGGTATGGTTACTTCTATGGTGGTGACTGCTACCTGATACTCTACACCTATGAGGTCCACGGGAAGAAAAACTACCTCCTCTACATTTGGCAGGTAGGTCTCCACCTATAGTCTATGCCCCCTGGGAAACTTGAGGGCTGATATGAACCCTACTGCATCTGGTATGAGGGATCTGACGGATGCACTAACCTCTTTCATTGGCTTAGGGCCGGCACGCTTCTCAAGACGAGCTGGCAGCTTCGGCATTTCAGGCAGTAAACCTTGACCAGAAGTATGGCGGGCAGCCTGTGCAAGTACGAGTCACCATGGGCAAGGAGCCTCGCCACTTCATGTCCATGTTTAAGGGTAAAATGGTCATTTTTGAGGTGAGTGAGTGTTTTTTTCCCTAAATGTAATCCTACCAAGAAGATCCTCTTTGATTGTAACAAGCTTCTGGATATTTATCTTGACGTCGTGTTATGGTTTCTCTCGCTTTTCTTTGTGGGTTCAGGGTGGCACCTCCAGGAAAGGTGGCACGGAACCAGAACCACCCATCCGTCTGTTCCAAATCCATGGTTTCGAGCCATTGAACACCAAATCCATTGAGGTTCCGGCACTTGCTGCTTCGCTGAACTCCAACGATGTCTTCCTGCTCATAACCCAGACCGGGAGGTACCTGTGGTGTGGGAAGGTGAGTGGGACACAGCTGGCCCAGGAGACAGAGCGGTGGCATGTGAGTGGTGAAGCGTGTCATTAGGCTGATGCCTGTCTGATGTACCAGGGTTCCAGTGGAGACGAGCGTGCCATGTCGAAGGAGATCAGCTCTGTGCTTGGACAGGGCTTTGAAGAGATCATAGCCGAGGGTTTGGAGCCACTTGAGTTCTGGAATATTCTGGGTGGAAAAACAGCTTATGCCAGTGAGAAGAGGTGCACATAAATCTACATTTATACAGCATCCTCTGATGACTTCCCTCTTAGGGTTTTAACACAATGTTACCACTATCTCCTTTACGGCCCTTGAACAGCAGTTATTTCAGTTACGGCAAATTTCTTTTTGTGCTTATTAAGTTTTTTAGGCTTTTAATTCTTTACATATGGTTTTAAATGTTACAATTTCCTGCTGTGTTGGTTTCTTTTTCCTAAGATTGCAGCAGTCAGTGATGGATCACCCCCCACGCCTTTTCGAGTGTTCCAACAAGACAGGTCGCTTTACTGTTACTGAGGTGACTCAGTTCAACCAAAGTGATCTCAACGAAGATGACATCATGCTCCTAGATACATGGGATCAGGTACTGCCCTTACTTCCTTCCTTATAGGAACCAGAAAAGGACACTAAAATAATCACAAAAACAGTACAAAATACAGTAAATAACACAAAAGATGCTACAACTACATGTGATTGTTGCTAGACATTGGAAAATTCTTTTGCCCCCAGCAACTTACACAAAACGTACAATATTACATTCTTACCCACCAGTACACCCGGACATTCTTTAAGGTTTGTTGGATTAAAGCTGCTGCATAAAATACCACAGGACCTCCTCATATGTACATTGATTTATTTAACAGACACCTTTTTGTCAAAGCAATGTACAAATGAGAATGTAAGGTCAGACTGTCCCTGCTCAAGTGCCCAACAGTGACATCGCTCCGCCGAACATGGGATCTGAACCAGTAACCTTCTGTTTACCGGCACCAAACCAAACACCACCCCCATATTTAAACAGCAAGGCCATACTCTGAACCCCTTTGTTATCAGCTGACCCAATATCTGTTTGCAAATTTGGTTTCAAATGTATTGTCTGTATAATATGCTTTGTTTGCCGTCTTGTTTTGGGTGTGCAGATCTTCCTTTGGGTGGGAGTCAGTGCCAATGAGATTGAGTGCAAAGAATCGGTGGTGACCAGCCAGGAGTACCTGCGCACCCACCCTGCCTCCAGGGACCCCGACACCCCCATCCTCATCGTCAAGCAGGGATTTGAGCCCCCTACCTTTACAGGGTGGTTCACTGCCTGGGATCCTTCAAAGTGGAGTGTGGGTGCTGCTTCTTTATACGCTCTGCCTTGGTCGGCCACTTTTCTGTACCTGTTTGATTCTTTTTCGCTTTATTGCTTGATCTCACTGGAGCCAGTTTTACACCATTTTCCCTCTGTTAAACTAATGTAAACCTGATTTGCTTTAACTTGACTTTTCTCTCAGGAAGGAAAAACATATGAGCAACTGAAAAAAGAGCTTGGGGATGCTGCATCTACCGTCACAGTCCCAACAGTAAGCACGCTGTCCTGATTATTTTTAGGTTAAAAATTGCATTATCCTGGCAGATTTAGCACAAAGTCATGACTTCAACCAAACAACCGATATGCACGCTTTTTGATGATGAAAGTACACAGTGGTTAGACACACACATACTCAGAGCTCGTATTTAAATCACCCTTCGCCTGTCCCCAAGCAAAAGGCTGATGCACCTGATGCAGAGAGTACTGCGACCTACCAGTACTACCCCCCAGAGAAGCTAGTTAACAAATCAGCAAATGACCTTCCTAAAGGCATCAACCCTGCACAGAAGGAGGTAGGAATGGTTATGGTGAATGGCCGTTATGGCGAAGGGCCGTTATGGTGAATGGCCGTTATGGTGAATGGCCACTTTTTGTGGTACATTTTAACATGGTGAGAAGATCATTAGATAATCATAATTTCTGATTTTGTTGTTTAAAATTAATATCTGTGTTTCGATTCCCCCATCAGAAATATCTGTCAGACTCGGACTTCTGTACGGTGTTTGGAGTCTCCAAGGACAATTTTGCCAACCTGCCTCAGTGGAAGCAGTTGAATATGAAGAAAAACAAAGGCCTCTTTTAAGAAAATTAGTGCCATTATTCATTTTTGATTTTAATTTTTTTTTTTTTTAAAGATCATGCTTTAAATTAAGGAAACTCATGGCTGCTCAGTCAATTACAGGTTTATCTATGAACTAATAAACATTTTTAACATTCATTTGTTTTGATTCTATTGCTTTATCTGAATTACATGTTTTGTTTCTGTATAATAAACAAAGGCTTTTGAAATTTACATTAGATAAGGGCTGACTTATTTGGCGTGTAAAGTGAACACATACATCATATATTAATCGTATAGGTGTTAGAAATGCGATTTTATCAAAACAGGTTTTTAATATGTAATTTTACATTTTATATTTAACAACCGTAACCATTTAAACACGTAGGGGAAGACTGGAGGTAAAACGTAAACGAAGTGACACGGCGCAATTAAATTGGCACATTCAGCAACGCCGAATGGTACGTGGGCGGTGGTCCCCTCCCTCCCCACCAATGCAATTCGCATGCAACACACATGCAACAGTTGCGCTTTTGTTACACAAAATAGTGGGTGTCACGAGGGCTACTGTGACGTCAGCACACAGGGCTCGATGCGGAGGCGGGTGCACGGCGCGCGACTGGAACGGTAAACAGAGCAGGGGGGGTGTCCGTCAAGCAGCTATTTCGGGTGAGTTTGTCGGGGATGGGGGGCTTTAAATGCGAAAATCGGCTGTAGGGTACTGAACGCGTACCCGCGACCCTCAACATTTCCTCCCTTTAAACGGGTTTTGTTCTGTCTCCGTGTCGGGTGGCCGGTGCGATGCGAGCGGCGGTCCGCTTTGTGGGGCAGCGGCCGTCGGTTCGGCAGTCATTCCGGCCCGAGGGTTAGCGGTGTCGTCGACAGAATAAGTCGTACGGGAAACCGCGTTTATCACGCTGGCTGCTGCGCCTTTACGCCTGCGAGCGTCGGGCAGCGTTGTGCAGTGCGGCACGAACGGTCGAGCGGCTTAGCCATAGAGCTAATTATGCTGGAAGGGATTGCAGGATATCTGACAAATGCCTTAACGTTGTCAGTGTGGAGAAGGAGAGGGAGGAGGACTGACAACGCCCCCGGGTCGTTATTATGCGTTGCCTTGCTGTGTCATTAGTCTTGGGGTGTGTAATTGTCGGCTTTCGCGTCTCAGGGGTGCTGATCCGGCTATCATTTATTCATAGAGTTTGTTCATCGTTAACTAGCTACTGCTATTAAACTACAATTTGTCGTGTGGTTGTTTCAATTTCAGATTGGTTGCAAGTAAACAAAATGTAAGTTGTTCAACACAGCCTCAGTAATACAATGAAATGGGTTATTAAATGCTTCTTTAGCTATAATAGGCCTATAAGAATGTTCACTTACCTTAAAACGGGTATTAACAATTTAACTTTGTTGTAAAGTTTAAGTACTGCGTAGCTTAATTTCGGTGCAAAGTACACATGTGGATGAAGAGTGTTAAAGGTTGACAGGTGAATAATTAATCAGAAGCTTGCATTATATAAACAGATATTATAGAAAGATGGCATGGAGAATCAATAAATGGGACAAAACCATTGATATACTGAACATTATTTGGTGTTAAGAGCACCATACGTACAGAAAGTATGACATTTGTCCTGTGTTAGGGTGGATTTGGTCCTGCATGCAGCTTTTATGCAAACCTGCCCTGCTCTCTGTTTTTCCTTTTACTGCCGTATTTCTCTCCTGCTCTATGGTCTGTTTTAAGTTTATTTGGAGAATTCCAGTTGAACTTTCTTCATAGTTTATGATCATGGCCAGATCAGAACCTGTTTTTATTACCCTAACCTTTAGTCCAGTTGCACGCTCGGAATATCTCTTAAAGGGCAGATTGGAGAACCAGTGACTTATTTCTCTGTTTTTATGCCGCGTCATTACACTAAGAATTTACTGAATACAGGGCACATACGTTATCTTCATATGTAATTAATCGTTGCAGGAAAAGAATTAAAATAAGTGATCATGTTTGGTTAAATGAGCTATGGGGCTGGAGCAGACAAATGCTCCAGCATGCATTAGACTAGAGGCCCCTTGAGGGTCCCTTTAAGCTTGAGGTTCTTGTACCAGGGTCCCAAATGAGATTTCTAAGAGCCTCGGAGGAAAACCTGCCATTTGTTCCAGCTGAGATGGAAATTTGGTTTAACATTATTTAAAATTCAACAAATCAGCACCCTTTGCGTTTATTGTAATGTGAGAGAAATCATGTGGTTAGTGTGAGTTAATGCAGTTCATATGAAACAAAAAAGGTAAACTCTACAACCTCGTAGACTGTAGTCGGCTCTTATGATTTTTTTTATATAAACACAACACAAAAATGAATTGGTCGATTAATTACAGCTAAGTATGTATTGTAAAAATATTCCAAATGACAGGATTCAGAGTACGTACTGACTGACATGTTTTTTTTGCAGGTAATCTCTGGATTAAAACCACCAGGAAATTTTAAAGATGAATGTGTTTGATCGCAACATAAACTTCGATGCTCTATTTAAATTTTCCCAGATGTGAGTACGTTTTGTCTTTTGGAGTCCGGCTCTCTTATTGATACCCCCATCATGTCCAATCTGGGTTTGCTATCTTAATCAAAAGATATTTGTGTATGCGTGGAACAATAGGGACGTGTGTGTGTGTATATTCTGTTGACGAGTGTTGCTCCTCTGTGACTGTCCCGTCCAGCTCTCCTTCCACCCAGGAGCACCTGAAGAATGTGTACTCCTGCCTAGCTGTGTGCATGCTTGTGGCTACAGCTGGTTCATGTGTCCATTGTATAACACAGCTGTTTCAGGTAAGCCTGTGTTCGGAATGATTTAATTGATATTATAATTAAAAAAATAGCAATCTATCAAAATGTTGTCATTAGTGTTATGCAGTAGGTTTTTTTTTTTTTTTTACTCTCGCTGAACTGTTTAGAAACATCCATATCTTTTTGTATAGACATGAGCCTGGATTTTCTTATGCATTACAGGGGGGGCTGCTCTCTTTGCTGGGTTCCTTAGCTATGATGCTTTGGTTGACCATGACGCCCCATAATCATGAGACTGAGAAGAAGAGGCTGGCTATTCTTGCTGGCTTTGCCTTCTTCACAGGTAAACCAGTCAACTGCTGCCAAAGCACCAGAGTGATGTTTACACTTTCTCAAACATGTAAAAAAAAAAAAAGCTAACGTGCTTCTCTGTCAGGTGTTGGGCTGGGGCCAACCTTGGATTTTGCTATTGCCATCAATCCCAGGTAAAACAATACATTCAGAAATGTATTTTTATAAATTGTGAAGTGTACTGTAGTGAAATTGTGAACGCATGTACCGCGCATTGATAGATTTGCAGAGCTTCTGGAATTCTAACCGAGTACAGTGATCCCCTGCCTGTCGCGGAAGTTACATTACAGACCCATTAGTGATAGGTGAAAATCCGCGATTTAGAAAGACCATATAAATAAACATTTTTAAGCCTTAAAATACCCCTCCCACACGCTTTAAAAGCGATAGGTGAAAATCTGCGATATAGTGGGGGTGCGATAGCTGAACCGCGATATAGCAGGGGATCACTGTACCTTCTCTTGATGGAGACCTGTTTGAAACCTTTGTGGTCTTCTTGTGGTCTTCTCCGTACAGCATCATCGTGACAGCATTCCTGGGCACCTCTGTAATCTTCGTATGTTTCACTCTGAGCGCCCTCTACGCCAAGCGCAGGAGCTACCTCTTCCTTGGAGGTAAGGCTGTAATCCCCCACCCCCCCCCCCACCCCGCTGGGCCGCTGAGGTTCACTCTCAAGGTCGGTGTCAGCATGGCATGTTGCTGCTAGGCTTGTGATTCAGACAGAGCGTGGAGGTTAACTGCTGAGGCTTCGTGTATCAGTACTGTTCTGTGCTCAGAATACTGCTTGATTGCCACATTAGCCTGGTTTGCTTGTCACCTTTTACTAAATCCACACTCTTTATTGTTATGGCACCTATTTTATGACAATATTCAATAAATGTCATTTAAATCTAAATTGGAGTTAAAATAGTAATTTAAACGATTAAATTATTATTTTAATAATAATTTAAATTACTATTTAAATACTTATTTAATTGTTATTGAAATTATTATTTAAATTACAGTTTGAATTATGCCAGCAACCATTATCTGTTAAAGCCACCATCAAACTCAGTTGGTGGGCTCTAAACAAAACCTAACATCTAGCAGATTGAATTCTCGTAAACAACTTCCTTTTGTCTGTTCTGTCCTGGGGCTGAATAAAAATTTATTTAAAGTGTTAATTTATGTATATGTCATTTAAATATCATTTAAAGGACTATAAATAATAATCGTTTAAATGACAAATGTATTGAATATTCTCACAAAACACCTTCCATATATTCTCAGTTTGGTGCTCAAACTGCATCAGTTTTGATGCAGAAGCATTAAGCTGCTTACGCTCACCATGGTAAATTGGGAATTTCTTGGATTGATGGACAGACCTGTGGAGCTTGTTGTATGTCAGTTACCATCACTTGACACCTTCTGTGCTGGAATGGATGACGGCTTCCATCAAGTGCCATCCTAAAATGAACTTCCAGTGTTTTTGTTGTGCTTTTTAAAGTTCTCCTCCAGTAAATATTTGTGTAGATGTATTGAATTTCTCAATGATTTATGCCTTATTCATTCTGAATTCAGTGGAAAGTACGTTTTCCATTTTTTTGTTTACCTGATTGTCTGTCACACAGTAATTAATGGCTGCTGTGGCCATCACACAGTATTTCACAGTGTTGCAGGACAGCAGACGAACAAACCACGTGGTCACTGACATACTAAGTATACACACTCGTTTGACTAATTAACCTTTAAAAATTTTTTGATAGCCAGACATTGATATGCAGCTGATCCTGGAAAGCATGTTGCTTTTTAAGTTTGTAACACTTCACAGTCTATAACCATACGTGTGGCCTGTCTTGCCCTTTAGGAGTCCTGATGTCTGGGCTTTCCATCTTGTTCCTGGTGTCCTTGTTTAGCATGTTCATCGGATCAGCCTTTCCCTTCAAGGTAAAGTTCATACTCCCAAGGGACTCTGCCTCACCTCTATGTCTTAAGTCTATTTACATCAACAACAACTACCATAATGCATTTCACAAAACAAATACATATCTATTCTATCATATTGCACACTGTACAGATACTGTCTATAATTGTAATGTTAATTTGAATATATTTTTTCTATATACTTTCACTGCCTTAGTCTTAGCACTTTAATATTTATCTTTAACTTAATTTGTTAAACTTTATTGCACATTATTTGGTCTCATGACCAAATCAGTCTACATTTTACTACCTGTTATACTTGTTTAACTGTGTGTGTGACAAATAAAGAATCTGGACCCTTGTGAAGGCCTTATGCCTGTGGAGCAGGCCATAACTTGTGGACCCCTATGAGCTTCCAGAGAAATGTCCTGCTGTAGATCCACCTAAAAAAGCTACAGCTAAACTGAGAGCATTAAATGCCTTTGGGAGCGGTGTTGAACATGCTTGCCCTCTCTCTGTTCCCAGGCCCATTTATACATTGGACTGGCCATAATTTGTGGGTTCGTGCTCTTCGACACTCAGCTCATCATTGAGAAGGCAGAGATGGGCGATAAGGACTACATCTGGTGAGTCTGCTCTCTGTGTAACACTGCAGCACTGCAGTTAACACTGCAGCACTGCAGTGTCACGCTCCTCATAAAACTAATGTGCAGTGAATCACAGCACTGCAATATAATCTATCTTTAGGATTTATTAGTGTTGTGTAAAATGACTGCTGACATTGCTAAAAGATTATTTGCCACTGGTCAAAAATTTTCTGATAACTATTATGATTATTGGAGTAATTTTGCGAGTGGTTTAATGTGTGTATAGTAATGTTTCTGGTGATGTTCTCCTCTTTGATGAAATATGCAGAAATAAAAATCACGTTATATTTTCCAGATTATTTCAGCTTTTCCTGTTTGAATGGTGCATGCAGATTTACTAAACTATGCATTAATCCCAAATCAGCAGTTTGGGAATGACCGACTGATTCTGCCTGATGCTTTTTAAAAGGCACTGTGTGGACTTGTTCCTTGACTTTGTGACCATCTTCAGAAAGCTCATGGTCATCCTTGCCTTGAATGAGAAGGTAAGATTTTTTTTTGTTGGTTTTGCACTTGCAGTACAGTTTGAGGCCTGCAGGATTAACATCTTGTTCTCAAGCCCTTGGTCTATTTCAGCATTTTAGTCTTGAAATTATCATTGAGAGGTATATAACTGCAGGACCCCTCCCAAAGTCTGCTTGTCTGTTGGAATATTCGATGTCCTTTAAACTAGGGGTTCCCAACCTTTTGATGTCTTCGATCAGAACACGTAGTTAAAAAAATAGGTGTGGTTTGAACATACAGTGGAAACAGCTTATAGTGATCATGATGAACCACTTATATGAATCAAAAAGCTTGGGACAGAATCATTCCTATACAAATACTGTTTAATTTGCTTATAGTAATCAAGTAGTCCGCTCGCAGTGTTCATTTTGGGTCTTTTTATACATAACATATGGAAAGCATTTTTTTTTTCATTTGCCTACTTTGCCTTGCGGTAACCCATCTGCCTTTGGCTAGCTACCTGGGGCTAATGCTACGTGCACAGAAAACATGATGGGAAGAAGAGAACCACCGAGCACAATATTGTACTATATTATAGAGTATTTGAATTATAACACAGGTCAGTAATTTAATTTGTACAGTACTGTAATGTGAAACAGCTGTACTGTATTTTGAAAGAGTCAGTAAATAACGACGCTGTCCATTCTATTGCCTTATATTCATGTAATAAATACACAAATGTCAGAGGGTAATCTGAGATATAAAGAAAAAAAATCGGTTATCGGTTATAATCATTTGCTTATAGTGATCAATTTCACCCAGACAGACATGATCACTATAAGTGGTTTCCACTGTATATAGATTATTTTTGGAAATTAACTTTCCACTCCAGAAAAGCCCTTGTGCTCCGTGGCCTCGACTGGGGGGTGGAACCCTGCTTTAAACCATGTACAGGCAGTTTTCGAATGATGCAAGTAATGCCCTTATGTAAGTCAAATTTTACTTAAGTCAGATTTACCTTCCCATACCATTCAAAGATACCTTATAGCAAAAATACATGTAAGCCAAAAATACTTACTAATGAACACATATTACATAAATGAAAAGATAAGGTTCAAATTTAAAGTTGTATGTTGTCTTCTTTTGTTAGTGCTTCCGTAAACGCTATGTATCACAAAAAAATTTTGCGTTAGTCTGGATTTTAGTCGCGTGCTGTCTTGTGATCATATGTCTTAAGGAGAATCAGTTTAAGTATCTGAAAATGTATTTTTAATCTATTGGGTATTAAAGTGAAACATGTTGCATAAATACTAAGTAATCGTACTTAACCAGAGTACTACATACAATTAGTGTAATTCAGTTTTTCCATATTTGCATTCCTTACATTGCTGCATGTGCTCCACCTTCTGGCTTTCCTTTGTGCTCTGATTGTTGAGGCATATGCCAGAAACAAGGACAGCTCAAATTTGGTGTGGCCTAGCCCTCTGAAGGCATGTTAATTATTTTTTAAGTTATGTTGTTAAGTTAAAAGTTAATTAAAAAGTGAGTCCTACTCGAAATCCAATCCTGCCTTCAAAGAGAGCAACCAGATTTTCCTACTCCGTGCTAAATGAAAAAGCACCGGATGATTTAGCCCTCGTACTGTTTCTTTCTACTTCATGTTTCAGGGTGAGATTGTGTGTGTGTGATTGTTGTATTGTGCCCTATGCTGATCCTGGGTTGTTCCCTGCATTGTTGCCCATAGCTTCTAGGATGGGCCCCAGACCCTGGGACCTTGCATAGGAAAAACGGCAATAGAAAATAGATGGGTGGATGTTTCAGAGCATCACACTTAAAGAAATCTCACCGTTTTTAATAACCCATAACCTTCCCTTTGGTTCCCCATTCAAATTTTGCTTTGTTTGAAATGGCAATTCAGTGCAGATTTAGACTTCCCTGAGAGAAGCCCGGCCTTGTGGGCCTGCTGAACAGGGCCCGATACGACTCTCTGTCATATAAATACACTGTGGCATTTTTACTTATGTTTTTTTTAGTTCTTAAAGGTACTAAAAAGCATTTTTTAATTTAAAATTGTTCAGCAGCCCTAATCACTTATGTAGATGGTACTGGGGCAACATGGTAGGAATAGTGAGCATGGATTATCTAAGGTTAGTAATACAGCATACATGTCAAACTAGCTGCAGTTAGAACAGTGTCACGGGTAGTAAAAAACCTGTAAAATTTGGTGAAAATTGTGAGCCACCAGAAAAGGTCTCCTTAAACTTGCCTGGGCTCCCTCACGATGAAATTCAGCGCTTGACAACCCATGAGATTTGTATCCTGTGACTTTGAGATGGACAAAATGAACTAAAAACGGGCCAATATAAGAGAAATATATATATTATATAATATATAACCATGAAATATATGTAAGAGCATGAAAAATGAAATTTCAATTACAGATAAAGAACTTGTTGATTAATCCCCAAAATATTTTGCAGACCATGGTTTTTAGGGACCATACTACCCAGTAAGCCGACTGCAGTGTGTTTGGAATACAGATCATGCTTTAGTGGGTACCATTAAGTAAGCTTGCAGCATAATCCCACGGGTTATCTGGCAGAGATCGAACTTCAAAACTTTCCAATCTGTTTCCAGTCAGACTGAAATCGATAGAGCAATTTGGTTGGGCAGATCTCTGCGCTGAGATGAGATATATTTTATTAATCCCTAAGGGAGACTACTGACTTGCCAGTATAGCTAAAAAGGTACAATCCCAGGCAATTATAGAATGAGACAGTAGAGAAAAATATATGACGAAGAGCTCCAGAGAGCTTTAAGGCAAAGGACATCAGAAATCTGGAAATTATATGCTGAACATTGGAAATGTCTGATATGTTCAGAAACATACTGAAAAAGTACAGAACTCCATTAAGGATTCAAAAAAACCCTGAAGCTGTTGGAGGTGAGCATAGCTGCCCTCACACAATATTCTCATGCTCAGTTTTTCATCTGAATCATTTGTTTCAAGCTCAGGTTGTCCAGGATAACTGAGTGGACATGGTCCCTAACTGCTTTATGTGCCAAGAGTTATTTCTGGGGAAGCTAGTTGCTAGTCATCAGTGGAAGTTTCAGCCTCCTTCCGACCCACATTAGGGGTGTCAGAGTCCACTCTGGAAAGGTGGCCATGTGCTTCAGGCGACGTCCAGGCAGAAGGAAAACGACACGTCAGCGGGAACAATCTGCTGCATGCTTAAAATGATACCACAAGCCTGGAGGGCGCAGGGTGTTTCCGGTGCAGAAGACCTACATACGGAGCAAGTGCGCGAGTCACTTTTATAAAGGAGATGACAGCCCTTTGAAAATGGACGTCTCTCTCTTTATTAACAGCCACTATCGCTTTAATACTAGCAGTCGCACAAACAGGGAAGCCGACAATTTACATGAACACGCTAACTACACACTTACGACGTTTACTATAAACAGAAATACACATACACATATTAAAATACACATATTGATTGATATTAATTTGCAATATTGAAAGCATGCCAGTAACTCTGTAATTAGTCCTATTGACCAATCCCACGGCGCCACATTATGTCAGCCAACCGTGGACAGTGGGCGTCATCAGGACAAACGAAACGTTTCCCCTCGGGTGAGCTACACAGGTGGTGCAGCAAAACGGTGATCACTTCTCACAACATCTTATTGTTAAAACAACATCGATGCCATCGATTTTGTCTGTATAAGGCCACCTTAACTTCAGTAGCATTTTTCATTACACGTTAAAGAACCAGTGTCCAGATGAATGCGGCCTCATTTTTCTTTATACACATTGACAGTGTTACTTAAACAGTTCAGATTACCGTTCGGATGAACATCAAGGGAGGTGCAGGACTTAATCTGTAAAATCTGTAAGCTCTTTGGTTTTGCTGATGTTCCTCTGCAGACAGTGGACCTCCAACCCTGAAGACTGACCAGCATTGGTACTTAGAGGAATGTCTGAGAGCTTGTCTTCGATTTAGACCTGAATCTTAAATTAACCCTTGTCAGTTTTGAACTTCATTGGCTAGAAGTTGGCTTGCAGGGCAGAGTTAAGTGGCTTGATAAAATACCATTTACCATTAACTCAGAAGGATCCCGATTTCTGACATGTAAATTGAAACCTAGACAGGTCCCCTTTTATGGCAAATTTTTATGTCTTTCATATCCGACATTTGAAATTACAGATTGAACATGAAATGAAGCACAGATCACCTTTCAGAACCCTCAGAAGGGGCAGATGGTCTTTGACAGGATTCAGCCCTATTAGTCAGAGGCATCATCGACACCCACAGATCCATCCGTTCAGCTTTATAGTTTGGCTGTAATGTTTTGAAGGACGGCAGCCAGCTCTGTGCTTTTGATGCGGGGATTAGATGTTCAGAGGAAGTTTTCCTTTTTTCCCCCATCCATTTTCCTCGTGTCATTTTAACGAGGTCCTTTATTGTGGAGATAGTGACTGCTGTGTCCTGAGTGAGTTTTTTTTTTTTCTCCCTCCCAGAAATATCTGTAGTGTTGTGTGTTATGTGGCGTTTAGGCTGTGCTGTCTTTCTGTGTTTCTCCACTCACGGTGTGCTCCATGTGCAGGACAAGAAGAAAGAAAAGAAGTAGAGGAGTTATGAGCAGATGAAGGGGACAGTGAAGACCACGTGTCCTGGATCTTCTGAACTACTTTTAAGAATGCAGCAGGGGAAACCTTGACCAGGAGTAGTATCTTAAATCGCAGTGATGTTTTCACTTTAACATTCAGATAATAATTTAGATTTTGATTTTGTATAATGATGTAGTCTTTTTTTTCAGGCAGTTGAATTTTGGCATTTGAGCTGTAATCTTAAGTTTCTTCTGTTGCAGTTCGTTGTGTCATGTGAAATGGAATGGGTGGATTTGTGTACTTTGTATGGATCATTGCTAAACTGTGGGCAGCACAAGACATCTGATAGAAAATTTTATGTCGTTATTGTTATACTTTATTGCATTTGTTTTTTTTATTTTGTGTACAGTAAAAGATTAGTACCATCAGATACTCCGCCGAACAACTACAATTGAAAAAACAAAGCAAAATACAGAATGAAGTCAGGCATTTTGAGCTTTGCATCTTGCCAAGAATTCGGCACAGAAACTGATCTGGTAAATCCTGGCTCTAAGAGACTCAAGAAGAGTAACATCTACTTGCCCCAGCATTCACAAATTCTACAATAAGGCATGAGGAAGAGTGTTGCATTGAATCACTGTTTGCTTGCCTGTGGTCAGTCTAGCTAATAGGATTCTTTGAGTTATCGTGGCTGGTTTAGCAAGAAAATTATATGAATTAAAACTCGGTCTATTACTAATACAGAATCGAGCCACAATCGTTTATTATAACAGAGGCAACCCATTTGTGTAATCCAATTGGAACTAGGGATGGTAAGATTCACCGATTCGCATCAGTGCACCAGTATGAAAGTTCATGTTACTGCTACGATTTAAAAAAATTGTGCACTGGATACAATTTGGGATACATCATTTCTAACATCTTTGCATCAGTAAAATGCAATTTTTTAATGTAGAATAGACAGTTAAATCATTTTGCTTTATTAATTTTGTATTATTTATTTAGTTCACAATTGGTGTTATTAATGTTTTTAGGGGTTGTTATGCTTCCAGACAACAGGAAGGCTTGTCTTTTATTGCGAACCTGCTTGTGTTTGTAAGCTGAGGCTCGCAAGATCAAGCTTGCTTGTGTCTGAGTTTGGGAAACTAAAATATGGCTCCTGGCTCATCCGACTTTTAGAGGAATAAAACTGAGCCATCCACTTGTTTTTATTTAGAAACTTATTAGTAATGAGCTGGGTAGAAGATTATTTGGTTCACTTAAAAGATTTTGATTAAATGCAATATGTTTAACAGTTATATACATCAAAATTAGATGTATATAAACCAGTAACTGGATACATATTACTTGCTATAATTTTGTAATATTTCCCCATGTTTTGGAATTAACATTGAAAAGTTTAATTTGTGACTACTGTAAACTATTGCACGCAAAAGAAAACACTTTTGTGTCTGTAAGGGGGGAAGAATCGCCAGCTCATTATTATGTTTATGGGAAAGTGCGGAAGAATCTTTAATAATAATTGTTTTGTTTTTTCCTCTACTATTTTTTTTTTTTTTTTAGATTTAGGCCTGCAAGCGAGTCTTTAGTTTTATTTTGTTGTGTAAATCATCCCCCTCCACACTGTATTCACCATCACCCCCCTCTCCCATCGTATTGCAGTCCCCACCAGGTCATAAAATCCGTGAAATCCGACTGTCACCGCAATTGCTGTTGCTGTGCCGCACCTATGCCAGCGCCTCCCTCTCTATGCCACGTCACATCATTAACATACCAAAACACGGGATGGTCCCGGCCTGGCCTGTCCACTAAAGATATCGAGACGGAAGCAACGGCCAGGGTAAAATAAATATTGATAAGTAGATGCCCGATGCCTTTATAATTAGAAAAGCAGCAAATAATTTCTGACCAGTAGTTTAACCCTCAATGGTTCCTTGGGGTGCGTTCTGCACCCCATGCCCATTTCTATGGCTACTACCATGTTGTTATTAAAATTACAGCAGTTATCCTCTAGGACATTGTAAGTGCACCAGTTTTACATACGGTCATGCAGAAAATGATAGAAAAAGTGTTGACGTCAATTATCGCTGGCATACTTTCTTCGGGGGTGCAAAATGCACCCCAAAAAAAACTTAATTTATGACAGATGTCTGTGGAGATTCTCAGTTATCCAGGTCATGGTTATCCTAAAAAAGGGTTATGCAATAGCAACTGGACTTTGTTTTTCATAGAAGAAGTGTTGCACTCCATCCAGAGTGCTTTCTCAATTCTGACTGACTGGTTGGCATAGCAGGTTGATGAACCCTGTAGAATCCTCAAGTCGTTAGCACTAGATGGTCACCTGTGGGTTGTTGTTGTTCCCCCTGGCTTTCATGTGTTTCACTGATACCACCTGAGGCTGAGCGTGAACGACTGTGGAAGAGTCTGGGCAAAGTTGAAAGAACTGCATTGTAGGTAGGTGATAGACGTCTTAGGCCACCTCCTCTGTTCAACGACGGTCGTTCATTTGAAGCAGTTGTCCTCCCGGTCCACCTACAATGCAGTTCTTTCAACTTTGCCAAAACGCTTCCAAAGTCGTTCACGCTCGGCCTCAGGTGGTATCAGTGAAACACATGAAAGCCAGGAGGAACAACAAAAACCCACAGGTGACCATCTAGTGCTAACAACTTGAGGATTCCACAGGGTTCATCAACCTGCTATGCCAGTCAGTCAGAATTGAGAAAGCACTCTGGATGGAGTGCAAAACGTCTTCTATGAAAAACAAAGTCCAGTTGCTATTACATAACCCTTTTTAGGGTTAATTTATGACATTGATATGATCGACAAATTCAGTTAATTAGTGATAATTGCTACTATAATTTTTTATGTTATTATATTCTAGAACATTTTCGGATATTAAAAAAAGTCAGCCATTTTGTTTTGTTTACATTTCAACTGTTAGAAAAGATATAACACCATGGCTAGGTATTCCACAGCTGAAGCTCTTCGACACATTCTGCAAGAGGATACAGTCGGAATGTGCATTATATGACCAGTCCCCTCTGCTGCCCCCCCCCACTGCCGCACCCCTTTAACTGCACTATCTCACTGCGTAAGCTGTGCAAGCATCATTCAGTTAACTAATAAATGTATCTTAACTTTAGTTAATTGAATTTGAGCTTGGTACCATTGAATTATATATGCCAATGGATAGGGGTGCAACTTGAACCCCAAGGACCTGGAACGTAACTTTCTGACAAGGACCCATTGAGGGTTAATATTTAGATTGATTCCTCCCAGTAAACTGTTTCTCAAACGCTATCTCTCATCTCCACTGCTCTCAGTGGTTAATTCTTTGCTAGTCTCTCGGCCAAGTCTCGCGGAAGTTGGAGGCGTGTCATGGCGAATCGCTCTGCATCGCAATAGGGGTGCATCGTATCGCAACAGTAATTGCTTCATATGCATCTTTAACGTATTGAATTGTTGGCAATGCATGGAGATGTGCATCGTATCGAGGTCATCTCTTATTGGAACAAAACAGTGTCTACGGATTGATCTATCTTAAATTTCAGGGTTTCAAATTGTTGTCATTCAGCCTTGAAGCTTAAAGGATTCTTTCCCCAGGGTCGGCGTCATTGGGCGGGTATTCACCCTCTCCCTCAAATTCCACCCACCTGTCTATAATGTTATTTTTTTAATGAAGGCATTCATCCTATAACATGTCCTGTCTCTGACAGATACATGGCTACGGGTCGTCTGCTTACCCAGTGATCCCCCCAACCCAACCGACAATTTTTTACCGTCGTCACTGCTGCTCATTGCCCCGCCCCCATCAAATTTCCTCTGCTGCCAACACTGAACCCCCTCAAATATTTTTTACTCTTGAACAAGAATCTAAGCTGATGGTATAGCAGTAACCAGTTCTGTCCAGCTGGTGTCACTGTTGTTTAGCTTTGAATTGCATGGCTTACTGCTTCTCTTGCTTAGTAGAAGGAAAGACTGTGTGTATCTTTTTTCATGACTTTTTAAAGTCTTTTTCTTTTGCCTCTTAATGAGGATGTCTGAATTACTTGTACGCCTTTGCCAGTGCTTTGAACTTCGTCGTGAGAAATGTTCTTGCGGTGAATTTCTGACATGCGTCGGCCCTTTAAGGCTTTAATATCGATGTTTAAACCTGGGGTCGACCTGACAGGAAAGGTCAGACATCTTCATTCCTGTTTCATTTTATGTTCCTTGCAGGGAGTGAAAAATGTCCCCTCTGATCTGTGAGAGAGCCATGCTTAAGACCTGCCTGCCTTGGTAGACCTTTGCAGAAATTACTGCTGCCTTTCTCTATGTTGCTTTTTTTACCCTCAAGGTGTTTGTGACGATTGCTGGTGGTACAATCGTGTTGAGAAAATAACATGTAGTAACAGACTTGCTGTGAGAAGCGTAATATTTTTTTTCTCCCCTGAACAATTCTGGAGAAAAATGTTTCTGAAGTAGAACAGAAGTACCAAGTGCAGTGATGATGGGGGTAGAAGGAGCGCTGGTCTCTGTGTGAACCCAGTCTCACTGTATGTGCTGTGTAACCCCCCCACAGCATGCTGTAGTGTCGTATTTACCCCCCTCCCCCGCCACCCATGTTCATCTCCTTCACTACACATCACTTGAGCCCCTTTAACCAAATTTTCTGAAGATATTTCTTGGTGTTCCAAGTTTAAGACACAAGCACCTGATCTAAGATGTGAAAATGGCTTTTTTCCAATACAATCCATTGGAAGGACCGCAGCCTTGTCCCTTGTTTACTGCAGTTCTGTCGACATCAAAAGGTAACATATCAAATGAGTTTCCCTCCCTTTCATTGGGAAAGTAGTCTTTATTAATTAGTGCCAACAAAATTAGTTTACCGATTTGTGCTTCACTAATTTTGGGAGAAAGGGAGGGTGGCAAGAATGTTAATACTGTGAAATATAAATTTTGGAACTGCCATTTACATTAAGCAAGACTGTAGAACTGAAATTTGTATAATAAACTGAATAAGTGACGGTTGTTGTGTATATGTCGTTTTGTGCACGCTCATCTCTCTTCCGCATGTTTCCAGCCTCTGTGCAGGAAAACACTCCCAAAGTCCGCAGTGTCATTACTACTTGATGTATGCAATTCCTCCTGTACCCCAATCTTTCTTTAAGCTGAAGCATTCATTTGCTTTCTAAGTTGTTTGATTTTATAACATTTTAAGCACTGAACAGTCTCACCAATATCAGAATTATAGAGACGCTGGAATGTCACCCAGTGCTACACTAATGCAGAAAATGCTGCTGCGGTTTGCCAAGTAAATGAATGTCAGCCAAGTCTAGTTTGAAATAAATATCAGTTTAATAGCACTCTGAAATTGACAGGCATAAATGGGGAGGGCACCCCCTATGACCACTGAGGGATTCTGTTACCCACGGTAACCTCCCCCCACACATTTCACATCTACACATAAGACTAGGATTGCTTTTCAAGTCCGTGGGAGGCAAAGCAAGCAAATTGTTTTGCAAACGCTAAATAACTTGTGTCCAAAAAGTTCACTGCAGTTTTAATGTACCTCCCTCCTCCAAATTTACTTAACATTTTATTTCAGGTTCTCAGCAAAGGAATTTCAGGTGTTAAGCTGCACACCCTGCCTGTCACCTTCTTTTTAGAGTAACCATTATGTACAACTTGTTGGTGTTTTTTGGGCACAAACTATTGCTGAGCACCGTGCAATTTGGAAAACTTTATCTTTGACTGAATACTTACATTTCATTCAGTTTGTTTCAGTGACTAGCGCTAATTTGCAGAGCAACACTGTCCCTCTTTAATAAGTGGTCCAAAATCTGATTTAATTCAGATGATAAAGTACAAAAAGTGGAGTTGTTTAATGAACCGCATAAGACTGAATGGGAGAGAGCGCCAGCCAGGCAGTAGCTGTGGAAAAGCAGTGACATGTTTCCAAGCAGCATTTGTGTTCATGCATTCCTACCCTAACAACCGCCTCTCCTGTCTCCATTTGTCTGTGCCGAGTCCCTCTTAAGGGATGACTGCATTATATAAATACATACAGAAAGTAAATGTACCCAAGACAAGACAGCTCCACCACATTGCAGCCCCCACCACCCCATTCCACCCCTCGCAATCACGGAGGGGCAGATAGGGTGGCGACGACAATCGAAGCAAGCTGGAGGAGAGGGGGGCCGGGTGGGTGGAGCCAGGAAGCAATAGAGGCGCGGGGAGGGCGGGGCCCGTTGCAGAGAGGAGTGTTACAGCAGCTGATGCAGACTGAGCCCATGTGTCCCGGAGAGCAGAAAGACTGATAGCCGGCAGACACAATGAGACAGGTGGTGAAGGAAGCACACGCCTTCCTGTAGGACACACCTGAGACCGCAGCACAATGGGGAAGAGCAGCCATTACTACACAAAGTTTACATATTTACACACATTCCAGAAACTATAGTTAGAGAAATGGCTCCGAAATACTGTCAGTTCTCAATGGCCGTAACAGGAAATAGTGACAGAAAATCTATGACGATCAAAAAGTGTCGAAATTAGACATGTAAAATTGCCTGGCGTCTCACGCCCTAGAGAAGCCACCTCGAGATGTTATTCCTGCCTTTTTCAAAACGAAAAGTTAAAAGATAACGGAGGCACTGTGCACAGAGGTACAGATCTAATGAAACTGACGATTTTTTTGCAGGTACTCTTTGAAATCATTTTATGTGCATGAACAGCACACGACCCTAACAAGATACATCATTAAGAAACCGTTCTTCGGTTAACAAAAGACTTTATTTAGAAATACATTCTGAGATATCAAATGTTCCAGTAGCCCCTGCTCTGTTTGTTGGTTGCATATTCGCCCCGTGTTATGCTGCTCTCCTCCAAGTATTCCACTTTCCTCCCACAGTGCAAAGACGCGCAGTTCGGTGAATTGGAGCCTTGAGATTTCTCATGCTGTGTGACTGTGTGCGCTGTGATGGAGTGCCATCTGGTTCAGGGTCTCTGCCTTACTGCCTGGGAAACTCTCCAGGACCTCCGTGACCTTGTACTGGATAAGCTGGAAGATGGATGGCTGACGGTATCTTCTCATATGTGCGTTATATATTTTTAAGGATTCTTATTTACGTGTTGGTGTTCGGGCTGCACTTGTATGCTATTGTGATGCTCAAAGGTTAGCTTTGAGTAGCTATCCACGGGCCACATGTTAAGTGCCCCGTATGTCGTTTGAAACCTTAAGCAAACTGGCTTCCATAGATATGGAGTAAATTCCGGCAAAGTGTGAATTCAGAAGCAGTAAAAACGTTATACCCATGGCTGTCTCATGAATCATTTCCCTTACAAACATTACTCAGGGCTGTGAAATGTGCTGCATTACCATGGTGCTCACAGTCAGACAGACTGATCCCAGTTCATTTCCAGTACAATACGGCCTGGGTATGCTACGTTAAGCTTAGCTGAAGGATGCGGGGCTTCCCTCACCGTTGGCCATCACCATGACCTCCTTCTGGCAGGCGTTCTGGATGTTCGCTGTGCAGTTGACAATGAAGTGCGGGGCTGAGCAATCGTCCTCTAGGGGGCTCTCTTCGCAGTGGTAACACTGCATCTGCAAAGGCCACACTGATGGACACAGACGAAGGTTTAAAATGACAAACGATGATACAGGAGCTGGGCAGGGCATGACACTTAACCCCACTTCACCCAGTAGGAGGCAGTTTCTGGAAACACGGGACCAATGATCACGCTTAGAATGTGCATTGGATGTAGTGATGGAGGGGTGGAAAGACCGTTAATTTCAGTTCCCCTATTTCAAAGGGACAAAAATTTTATTTCAGCTGAACAATTTATGCTCTATGTTTCTTTTATGTTCTCATAATCTTTGAAAATGACAAAATAGCGCAGTGTTAGGCAGCTTATTGCCTAACCCCATTTGGTCAGTCTAATAGCTTCTCCATAAAACTGACAGCGTAGCTCATGGCCACAGGGCGCGCCAGCCCAGGGACAGCCGCTCCTGAGATATAGCTGATAATCACTGCAAAGGCTCTGGGCTCCTCTGGAGTGTTAGATTAATGTTAATCAGGACTACAGTCAGAGAAGAAGAGTGTCAGGAAACGGAGCCAAGACACTGTGGTGTAATACAGTCTGCCATTCGAACTGGGTACAATTATTAGAAAAAAAGACGTCTATCAAAGCAGTGTGCGCGTATATGCATCTCACTGTGTGTATGTCTCAAATTCATAGCGGAACATATTTTAAATGCATTAAGAATTTATATGCCCCATAAGCAAGAAAAATAGCTCAACTATACCTGAGCTGAAACTGCATTCACAAAGTCGCTAGACTATCAGACTGCCCATTTTCCTGCCGCTGTCATGAAGCTGAACCTAATGAAATGCACAGTTAAACTAAAGTATATATATGCTTCCTGGGATGTATTTTACGGTGTTCTTTCCAGTGGGCTTCTTCATCTGAACCGAGCTAAAGACTGAAATCCATTAAAATCTTACCAAACGGGGGGAGAGCATAAATCACGAATACTTCTATTGCTGAGTGATGTTACATCCAATTTTCATGACATAAATAAAACCTAAATAAAATGTCTTTTTTACCCTTCAAATGTATATTGGCAATTCGGACATTTTATGATTTAATTAGCTCCTTTAACTGACCTAATATTTTGTTAATTTGTTTAGCCTTAGTCTTAGTCCTAACACGGGATTAGAAAACAAGAATAAATCACACCTGCTCTCTAAAAGGACCTGTGGCTTATAAATGTGGATTAACGCGACTACTAAATATGTTTTTAACAACCTAATCCATCCAAATCCGCCAAGGTTGAGAAGCGTATTTTTTACAGCAAGCACAATAGCATTTAAAAACATTATGTTGTATATATGATTAAAAGGCTTTCTGGAATTTTTAATATACTGCCTTCATGTACTTAACCTCGGAGCGTCTGTATTTCTGATATAGTGCTGGTGATGGTAAAATTAGCTACATTATTTCCAAAGAACAGAAAAACAAAACGAAAACTGAAAGACTGTCATTCACCGCCACTAGCGATTAGTCGTGCATCAGTAATGGCAGCATGAGTTGCGTAAAAACGCATGGGAAGCAGCCTACCTAACATAAAGGTTCGTAAAGCAGACGCATTTTTTAGAATATTAACATAACACAAAAATAAAGACAGCAATACTATAAGGAAACATATGTTGCCATGTAAATATACCCAAGAGTAACTTTACCAAAAATGATTAGCTGACGCGTATCTAATAAAATTTAGCGCAGAACCAATTTGGCGTAAATCGGTAGATCGAACTATGTGAATAACAACGTCAACTTCTTTTGTATCGGGATGTATTTATAAATCCAATAATAAATGTTACGTTATCGACTGCTTCATTAAAAGAAAATTAAAATGCATTAACGATATGAAAGAGTCCGACTGTACCTTGGCTGAAAACGCACGCACACAAAGTGGCGTAGATTATCAGAGCGCGCATTTTCCCATAAACTCCATGAACGGATTCGTTGTCGTTTCCTCCCGAAACACTGGCCATTCGAGTGATCTAGGTCATCCTGAGCGCAAGTTCATTCACCGATTGCAACTGCAGCGTTAATTGTGCCGATGGTCACAGACTGAGGCTTTATTACATTTAGTGCGACCTCACAGTTGCAAAGAGCTGCAGATCCTTCACCGACACAGCAGGGACTCGCAGTATCGACGAGTTCACCGCTTACGCTCTCGCCTGTATGTGGGGGACCGAGGTTCGTTTTCTCCATCTCATCAGAGCATCTCCCTGGGAAAGGATCACTTAAATGAAATTGAGCGTTTTCAAAAAGCACACTGATTACCCCCAGCTGCCATGTGAACTGCATGTGTGTAGAGTTCAGTGTGTTTGCTCCGGGTGGGTGAATCGCTTCTCCAACGCAGCTAACCTAAGTAGGTTGGACGGCACACGCGGTGACAAGCCAAAGCGATCAAAGTGACATGCTGTACAAACAGTCCTGCATCACTGTCACCGGGTCTTTAATTGGTCTCATGTGTTCATCCCAAGGCACTGCATCTTAAATCGCTAGTCATGACATAGAACATCACCACTGAGCGCCACGAGTATGGAATTTTTAGATTATTGTTCTGCAGCCACAAGTACATGCATTTGGTTTAGCTGAATCACCTTTAATAACAAATGGTGGTGGGTGGTTATTTCAGAACTTGAAAAAAGACGGTTCGCCTTTCAACACTCAGTACTTCCCTGTGTTATTTGGGCTTGCTTATCTTCTTTCTCGGAATCAATTTGCTTCCCTCGCCGTAATACTTGGAACCTTTCAGGGTCACCCTACCACATTTATATATTTATAAATACTATTGCAAGGCGTCAATTCTTGACCCATATCGAGCCACAGAAATCTATGAAGGCATTTTTTTTTACAAGTGGCTTGTATAGCAATACGGAGCTTAAGAATGAACTTTGTTTTAAGGAAATAAGTGAAATGCATGTTATTAAGGAAGAGAATATGTGCAGGCTAAAGGGAAAACACACCAGAAGGCTCAACTTTTAATTGTAATTTGATTAAAAGGCATATCGTCATTGAAATAACTCATCCATCTTCCAAGCCTTTGCCATGGTGACATAAACACACACAACATTTGGAGAATGAGTGAAACTGCACACAGAGATTGGAAGCAGGGTTCAAATCCCTAACCCTAGAGTGTGAGGCACTTCTGCTACCCACTGAGTCACCAGTCACAAGAAGCCAATTTAATCATGTTAACTGTCATGTCATTTGCATATTAAGTAATTTTACAAACATTTTTTGACCTTGGCCAGTGGAGTGATCCTTAGGACAGATAACTTAAATTAAAATGGTCAAATTTTATTGACAAAAATATTTTTGGATTTTTATCACATCACCCAGATGATTTTCTTGTGCTAAAATTGACATGGCGATGACTGAAAAGCCATCTTGGCTTAAAGGCACAGGGCACGCGTCACCCTTCTGAGCCAGAAGGAATTAAGTACAGCTGGTCATTAGGCAGCAGATCATGAAGCTCTTTGTTCCGCATAGTGTGTCAGTAATGCTAGTCTGAGATAACAGACTTAAATTGTGCATCCCAGGTTTTAAAAACAAAGGACAGGTGTCTCCTTATATAGTCGCTATGCTTTTCATACAGTCGTGTAAAAAATTGAGACCACAGCACTTTTTTGTTTCACTCATTTTTCTATTTATGGCTGTGCGTCTGTGAATAATACATTTTTTTTTTTTGCAAACTGCAGCCTGGTTCTTCCCTGCTTCTCATTAATGAAGGGCTTCTTCCTTGCTTTATGGGACTTCAGTCCTGCTTCTAGGAGCCTGAAGTAAACTATCCTAGCAGTGCACTTCACACCTGCACTTAATGTTTGCCGTTCCGTTTGAAAGTCACTTGATCATCCTCCGATTAATGAGAAACATAAGCACATAAGTTAATAGTCATCTCTGGCATCAGAAAATTCCTTCTGCCCTCTACCTGGCTGGTTTATGGTTGTTCCCAGTGTCTCCTGCTTCACCTTGTTCTTGTGTACTGCTGTCTTAGAAATTTTGAGCCTGGAAGCAACCTGCTGTTCAGCAGAACCACGATTAAGACCAGGATTTAAAAATACAGATTTAAAAATATATTTTTTTTCCACAGCTATACCCTAATTCTCCTCATTCTGCTACATTCTTAACAGCCTTTATACTTTGATCGTCGAAAAAAAAAAAAATGTCAGAAAGCCTATAAACTCACAGTCCTCTGCAATTTACTCCAGTTGAACATTGAGTTGGAAGGCACTCTCAGATAGAGTTCAGTGTCTTCATACAGATCACTGAATATTGTACACAGTGTCCTGTTATTAGAGGATCATATACAGCAATAACCAGGAATGTGATGCCCGTTCCTGACACTGTGGATCTGTAAAAATCCACAGTTTGCATCTTGACCTAGAGGCCCGGCGCTGAGATGAAGATAAACTTGTCACTGTGATCCCTGCTGCCCGCCGCCGCCCGCCGCCGCCCACCAACACCCACCGACACCCACCGACACCCCGCAGCATTTAGCAGCTTCCTCTCTGCGTGCTCGTCGATTTCTTCCCTGCCTGACATTAAACGCAGCATGGCCTCTTCATGCCGTCTCTGGAAGAGTTTCCTCTTTGGGCTTCAGACGGCAATACATTTCCTAACTGCCAAACGTGAGCATTAAAGGCAAATAAAACAATTCAAAATGATAATTACAGCTCTGCTTAGAGCTCATTTCCCCCCTCAAGGAGATACAAATGGAGTCATCTATTGACTAGAATGATTATCTTTCCTGGTTTTTTCACCCAGACTGGATCCATCTTACAGCTTTGCAAGAACTCCAGTGCTTTAGCAGTTTCTTAAAACGAGATTTAATACATTTAATTAAGAAAGTGGGGGGAAATAAAATGAGATAGAATTGGTTACCTGACAGCAGATGATGAGATGATTAAACATTGGAACTTGTGACCAAAAGGTCATCGTTTATCCTGGGAGGTTCATGTCTACCTGTAAGAAACCAAATATTCAGTTTTAGCAAGGGAGCAGAAAAACTGTACATTTAATCATTCTGGATAACAACATATCTTAACCAAATTAAATGTTAATAGGGTAAATTGCAGGTTTTGCTAGGTAATTCTACATAAATTTAATTAATGAATTTGTATATACCCAAGATTTCCGTGGTGAGAAACTGCAGACAACGTGTTTGCTTATTAGTTCACTGATTCTTCTATTTGGTTATTTGGTTTCCTGCCTATGGACTAAAACGTCGTAAGATTTCTGGTATGAATTTCTGCATGTATGGCAGAGGTGGTCCCAGCCGACGTGGCACCTGAGGTGAGCATCATCACTGGCGCCCTCTGGCTGAGGCCACGTGGCATTTGGCTGGCAAGTCGGCGTCTTAGGCATTCCCCCATGCCACCTATAGGACTGATCAGCCCTGACTAATTAAGGATTAGAAATCATCAGGTTGGTTGAAGATGGACATTTTCTAAAATTTGTATATTATTAAGCAGAACATAGAAAACAGGCAGGGACACATTTCGGGTGTGAAATTGTGTCGATTTGCATTATTTCTAATACACATATATGATTCATATAGTATATGGACAAAAGTATTGGGACACCTGGCCATTACACTTACAGGAACTTCTATGACATTCCATTCTAAATCCATAGGCATCATTATGGAGCTGGTCCCCCCTTTGCAGCTGTAACAGCTGTCACTCTTCTGGGAAGGCTTTCCACAGTATATTGGAGTGTATCTGTCAGAATCTTTGCCCATTCATCCAGAAGAGCATTTGTGAGGTCAGGCACTGATGTTGGACATGAAGGCCTGGCTTGCAATCTCTGTTTTGGTTCATCCCAAAGGTGCTCGATGGGGTTGAGGCCAGGGCTCTGCGTGGGCCAATCAAATTTTTCCACACCAAAGTCACCCAACTGTGTCTTTATGGACCTTGCTTTATACACTGGGACACAGTCATGCTGGAACAGGAAAGGGCCTTCCCCAAACTGTTCCTGCAAAGTTGGAAGCATAAAATTATGCTTGTGAGAGTTTTACTCACACAAAAATGTTCTGAGGGCAGAACTAAAAATGATTGGTTCAGAGATAACCAATCAGCTTGTACAGGTGGTGGGTCCAAGCAAATAGAGGAGGCGGGACCAAGACATATGATTGGTTGGTCCCACCACCTGTACAATCTGACTGGTTATCTCTCTGAACCAATGATTTCTCCTTCTCCCCTCAGAACATTTTTGTGTAAGTAAAACTTGCATAAGCTAGAATTGTTCAATATATCTTAGTATGATCTTAGTCACTCCACAGAACACATTTCCACTGCTTCAGGGTCCAGTGGCAGCATGCTTTACACCACTCCATCCAATGGTTGGCATTGTGCTTGGTGATGTGAGGCTTGCAGGCAGCTGCTCAGCCATGGAAGCCAATTCCTTGAAGCCCTCAGCTCACAGTTTTTGTGTTGGAGTTAATGCCTGAGGAAGTTTGGAACTCTGCAGTTATTGAGTCACCCGAGCGTTGGTGACTTTTACGCACTATGCGCCTCAGCACTCGGTGACCCGCTCTGTTACTTTACGTGTTCTGCCACTTCATGGTTGAATTTCTGTTGTTCCTCAACACTTCCACTTTGCAATAGTACCACTTACAGTTAACCATGGAATATTTAACAGGGAAGAAATTTCACACACTGACATATTATCCTATGACAGTACCACACTTTAATTCACTGAGCTCTTCAGAATGACCCATTCTTTCACAAAAGTTTGTAAACCTGACTGCATGGCTAGGTGCTTGATTTTATACACCTGTGGCATTTAGTTGTAATGAAACACCTGAAATCAATGATTAAGAGGTGCTTCAATGTTTTTGTCCATATAGTGTGTGTTAATGGCAATATTTTGGTGGCAGAAGATATACTGGATTCTTTAGGCACTATGCGAATATTATACATGAGGAGAACGTAACACATTATTTCTACTACACAGGAAATTTCATCTGTCATTAATGTTCATCTAGCCCAAGTGGTCAATCCATTCAGTCATGATGCAAGGGAAGTGAGCTGCTAGTCCAACAACTGAGCCGCCCAACAAATCAGAGAAATACCTTCACGCAGTTCGGAGAACATAAGAAAACACATGTAAGAAAGAGGTGACTCTTTGCACAAGACTGAAAAGAGATATTCCACTGGAAATGCAAGGGGGAGATTCTTTAGCATATATTATTAAATAAGGTGAACATCGTGCATCCATGCTGTAGAATTCGGACCTCGTTTCCCTGCATTCAAATCCATTCATCCCTGATTAGTCACACAAATGGAGGCCTTTCATACAGAGAACGGCATATGAAGTGCCTGGTGGTTCTAAAATTGGAGGAACCAGAGGTCTTGCCTCAGTCTCCTCCATTGTGACGAGACTTAAAAGGCAACAGGGAACATTATTAAATGAAATTGCAGGGCATATGTAAGAATTACCTTTGGAAATAGCAGGAATACCACACTGAGTGAAAGCAACAGGTTAGGCTTCTTATGCTGCTGACCAATCAAAAACCGCAAGGAGCCACTCCGTTCAGCATCCGGTGCTCAGCCAGCTTGTTCCGGAGAGGCTACACAAGGTCACTGGTTTTCAACCAGGAGTCCATAACCTTGTGGCACAACCACAGAGCAGCTTGGAAAGGTTTTCAAGCCTCCCCACCCCCCAGGGGAGAAAAACAATGGCAGTGAAGATGGATTTCACAACCAAAATGTACCTTTCAGTCACCTGTCACCAGTGCGTCTTTTAAGTCCCAAGCTTAATTTAACACAGGAAACACACAAAGCTCTCCTGACAATGACCTCTTTATTTTGGAGAAAACAGAGTTAGAGTCTCTGCACCAAGATTATTATTATTTAAGTTAAAAAATAAAGATCAACAAAATAAAAACACAAGTAACATTCACATTTCAAAACAAATTCCAGAAGTGATCAAATGGATGGAAGCCTGATTTGTATAACATGTTACAAAATAAACAATAACAAATAACAACAACAACAACAACACAATAATAATAATAATAATCATCATCATAAAAAAGAATGCTTTAAACACATTGGCAGTATTGGCTTCAATCTTTTATAGGCTGCCCAATGCTTTATGGGTAATTGTATTGAAATCTGCGCATCAATGCAGATGTAAATAATTCGATGAGATCTCCCACTTTCCTGAGGCGACTCCATTGTGAACGAAATACTCAGATAAATGGCTCTCTGGTGGCAGAGAGGAGTGCAGGCATTTGCGTCTCCTGCAGCTAAATGGTAGCACACTTCCAGGACAGGCTGCTCTGAAAGTAGTGTGTCTGGATGCCAGTCATGCCTAGATGAAGCTGTAAAGTGAATGTGTGTGTGTGTGCGTGTGCGTGTGCGTGAGAGAACACACTGTATAAACAGTTCTGGTGACCGTCTGCTTCCTCTGGCTGGGATTTTAGCCCGGCCAGTTTGTCCGTCTTCAGAAAGTCTCATTGTGAGTGTCATTTTGAGAAAGCGTGGGGAGGGGGGGGGGTCTGTCCCCAGCAGCCAGACTCTGAGAAACGGGCAGCGGCGGCTGTTGGGGCGGGGGGCTGACGTCACAAGACTGCACTGCCTGCTCTGGGCGCTTGAGCAGCGGCCCGCTGAACGGCGGTTTCCCGGATGCCCACCTACACGAGCCTGAGACCCTGCCCTCATCCCTGACTGCCGCAGGAGGACAGGCTGTCATACAGAGAGTCGCTCAGCGATTCCGGAGTCTCCAGGGTCTGTGGCCGGCTGGGGGACAGGATGTCATCTGGCTGCTCTTTGATCAGCTCCAGCCCACCATCTTTGCTCATCTCTGCGGCGATAGGGGTCTGGCTTTTGCCACGCCGGGCCAGACAAACCGGAGGGGGCAGCGGCAAGCTGGCGGGGTCGCTGTCACGCGGCGTCGGAGTGCAGGCCTTCATGGCCTGTGAAAACAGGAGCATCAGAAAGCAACCATGAACCAGTCATATCTGAGGAGTCAGTGAAACAACATACAGTTGCCACCAGGACCAATTAAGCAGCTATTTGGGGTCCGGTGGCCCCCAGGCCCCCCCCCCCCCCCATCTCATCACCCTGTCAGAATGGGAAGGAAGATTACAAATGACAAATAGGTTAATCACATTTTACTTAAGGCCCCGAAAAGAGTTGGACCAGCCATGGACACACGAGATGGACAGCATGTGTTCGCGCCTGGCCTCATCATGGCACCAGGAAGGCCCATCCCAGTGCCCCTTACTGGGGCACGCTTTACAAGCGCTGGGTTTCGATTACACCCCAGAACTGGAAATAGAATCATGTGGAACATCCGTCTCCCTCCCGCTAGAGGATGTCTCTGATGCTGGTGGAGTGAAAACTGCAGGGAAACATGGAGGCTGAAGCTTTTCCGTTTAAAGTCCATCTACACAAAACCATGTGAAGACAATAGCAGCTCCCGTTAAGAATTCTCTTTTCAGTTTGTGGGGGGAGGGGGAGTGGGCGAATCCAATTTGAAAAGGCAAAAAATAAAAGCCTGTGAAATATTTGCTAGTATGCAAAGAACTTAAGGTTAAAAAAAAAAACGGTAAGATAAGGAGGCTTTGAAAGACCCACTTCAAAATATTTTTTAAAAGCTACAATTTATGGAGTATTTCCACCACCGACTGATAATGGAGTCCATTCAAAGAGAGAGAGAGACAGACAGGCAGGCAATCAGAAATTCATGATTCCTTCTTGCTTTGGTCAATCTCACTTGCAGTTTCCACAGCAACCTGCACTAAGTAGAGAGGCATGTTTATCGCTCTCATTTATAGTCAGAAAAACCCCAAGCTGCCATCTTGGCCATGTCACTGCAGTGCTCAGATACTGGTTTGGCCCCAGTCACAGCTCTCCATTGAGCCCTTGGCCCTTTTCTGTGACACAAGCATGCAGGAGCAAGTCTGTCCGCAGCAAACACAGAAGCAGTTCGGTTTTTGCGAGACGCCCCAGAATGTGCAGTGACACGTCCAGGGTCCGTGGGTTCAAGTTGCCATTTCTGACTGTGTGTTGGCTCTAATGAGCCCTGAGTGTGAGGCAGTGTGTGCGAGTGCCCAGGACCTGCATTCATAACCTCCCTCGCTTCCCAGGGCTGCAACCCCTGGTTTTGTCTAATGCAAAAAAGTTTAGACAAGTATTTCCCCAGCATAGTCCTCAAGGACCCCCAGACAGTGCACTGTTTCTGCTCCCTCCCAGACACTCTAGATTTCTGCTCCCTCCCTGCTCCTGAGATGGGGGGCCCCCTGGTGGCCATCGGGCCCTAAGCAGCCCCTTAGTTGGCTTGTGCCTTGTGCTGATATTATTATTAATTGCTGTTGTTATCTGTTAATTATTTTGTAATATGCTATACTAATTAGGCCTCCATCCATTTGATCACTTCTGGAATTTGATTATTTATTCACATTCATTGATCTTGTGTTTCATTTCATTGGTCTTTACGGACTGCTGATTGGGTTGGGAAAAAATAGTTTAGACTTTACCAAGTGGAATATATGAAGAATGTGAGAGGAGGATGGGACCGCAGCAGAACAGCAAGGTGAATGGAAAACAGCGTTTGATGAAAGCGCCTGTGAACTCACCCTCCGGAAGGGGGCCTGCCCCGCTGGGTCCATCTCCTCCTTGACGCCCAGGTAGACCTCTGCTGGCACCGCAGGAGCCTTCATGTTGGGCACAGTCCAGTTCTTCATGGGCGGAGACTGTACATCTGCCCCATAGTCATCAGCATCTGTCAAGAAACAAAGAATCACTAGCTGGTTTGGCCCAGTTGTGCTATGGCGAGAAACTGGCAAATTCTCAGAAAGAGGGACATTTTAAATTCATAACACCCACGTTTAATCAGTTTTAGGAGTTTCTCGTCTGCTCCTTGGCCCAATGGCTTTCACAGAGCAATTAATTTTCCATCATCGGGTACAAACAGCGTAAAGGATTGGGTTTTTTTTTTTTGTTGTACACACCTTCATGGATTGTGCCGGAGAGATGCACTACTGAGCTCTTTCCTTCCAGCGCAGAGCTGTACAAGCTACACGGATCAACCTCCTCCAGGGACGACAGCTCCCTTTCCAGTGTGTGAGCCTTGCGGGGAACCTTCGTCACGGGTCCAAGTTTCCCTTGGGGACCAAAGATCTCCTGCTCTCCCTGGGACTTGGCCTTGGGGGCACTTTTCAAAGCCGCGCCGCTGACGTAGTCCGGCAAAGGGAAGGTACCGATGCCGCTGTCAAGGGTTCGCATGGAGGACCCGGAACCTTAGAGAGGGGACACAGGTGGGGGACGTTTTACCGAGAAAGCCCAAAGGTGTGGGCCCACACAGCAACACATACAGATAGTCAATCATGCTGCCTTCCGTAATCGCAACTTCAAGCAGGGAGAATTAAGCTGTAAAAGACCTACTTCTGATCCCAGGCATGTCACTCAGCTCTGAACAACAAGTACAAGCAAATAAATAACAGCACAGGACAGGGATCATTTGGTGCTTTTCAGCTCAGGGGAGGGTGGAAGGGTGGTGGAGAAAACCCCCTTTCATGCGAGAATGATCCAGTTAATTTAGGAATTATGTGAAGGATCTAGGATATTTCTGTTTTTTAACCTGGTTTGCAGCTAGAGGCTTGTGTTTCAGCACTGGCCCAGTGCAGGAATGCCACTGTAACTGTACAGTTCCCTTCTCTCTTCCTCACTTTCCTGCATCGCCTGAAGCCACCTGTCACACAACCCGCTTCATCCTCCTTCCCAGGATTCATGGCACCATTCAGCCCACCTACTGTACTGTCAGCGAAAGTCTGACCTTAATTATTTAAATAAATACTTCATGCAACTGCACGCTCACCCATTTTAGGATCAATTTTGACTGAGAGAAAAAAAAAACATTTTCTGCTAATGATTTTATTCAATATAAAAAATTCAAGGTAATAAAAAAATATATAACATTAATTACATGGGAACTCCAGGACATGTGTACCTATGACCAAACAGAAGAGGTTTTACTGCGCAGTCTTCTAGAGAAACTGCTATGTTTAGTCCTCTTAATTATATACTATTAAAGAACAGTTATTTTGTACTTTTAAGAAAGTGTCACAGGCTGCTTCCGTTTCAAGTATGTTACATTCATATGTCGCACAGGCTGTCGCATAAACACGCTGGTTCAAACACATGCCAGTCAGGTAGCTTGAAAACTCAACAAAAGCATTAACAGAATCACAAATGATAGCAGTTTATATAGTAAAATGAAACAGGCACATATGTATGGCATCAAAACAGCTCAAAGAAGTAAAAGAAAAGTCAGTAGAAAACAATCTGCTCCCAGTTCAAGATTCATTCTGCAATCATGATTACAGTAAGATATCAGGGAAGCTTACGGAAATTAAACTTTAAAATGTTGCTGAAACATTTTTAACAGAATGAGGTAGAATGCTCAGCCTTGAGCCTGAACAAAGTCAACCCTCTTCTTCAAAAAGGATGTGGCACTTCACCAGTGTCGATTTATTACAAAGTCGAAAGGAAACTCCTATATATTAAGAAAAACTAAATCCCCTTCTTACCTGTGAAGTGTTGAGAATTTATGGATTCTGCCAGAATCTCATCTGATTGGACATCTTTACTGATCAGGTCTGAGCCCTAGGAAAAATAAAATAAACCCTGATATGTGATAGCTGTCACTTAAGCTGCCAATCCTTACGCTCTATATAGTCTGTCATACCTTTTCAATTTCTCCACTGCTCTTAGTATGACTGATGTCACTTCTCTGATGGCTGAAAATAGGCCTCGACTTTTTGGAGTCAAAGGAAAGGCGCCGGGAGGTGATTCCAAAACTGCCTGGGTCCTTCTCATCCACACTATATCAGAAACAAAGAATGTAAGCAAGTTGATTAATAAAAGTAATGAGATCACGGCCCATAGCCAGAAATAAATTTTTTAATTTCTGGGGGGGTTGGGTCCCCTCCCATTTCGAGGGGGTTCGAATTCATGCTTCCCATAACTGGATGCTTCTCTCATTGGTAGCCAACAAATTTCGGGGGGGATCAAACCCATTACTTCACTATGTGCCTGATTATGCCTGACACATTAAGCCTGTAAAAAAAAAAAAAATTCTCACCGGTTCAGTAACTGCTGCATAAAGTTGTCAGAGGAGACTCCCCTGTACATTACAGACAGCTGGCCTTGGGACTGATCCATCACCACCTCACAGGAGTGACCTCTGCCAGGCCGATCCAGGGCTACCCCGTTCATGTAAGCCCGCTCTTCTTCCAGAGCACGCCGCAGATCCTCGGCCTTCTCCATCAGCTTTGAGATGTTCAGACTCTCAACCTCCAGCTTCTTCTTTGCAGCCGTTTTGGCCTCCTTGCCAGCAGAGGGCATGCCTATCTTAAGCTTGGACATCTCAGGCTTACGGCTGAGGGCTGGTAGCTTGCTCTTCTTGAGGCCGAACCAGCTGGCGATGCCATTGGAGGCCTTCTGTTTGACCTCGGCCGCGTGACCACGGTCCTGCTCCTGCAGCTTCAGCATGTTCTCTTCTATGCCCTTCATCACCTTCTGCTCAATAGCAGACTGAGGAGCAGAGACAAAGGGTCTCCTGTCATCCATGGCTTCTGCTGACTTCAGCGGGCCAGGGGGAGCGCTCTCCATACAGGCCGGGCTCTTCTTTTTGCCGCCGGTGAACTTGCTCTTGTCCTCTGACCGCGGCGATGGCTTCTGAGAGACACGGTCATCCTGGCTTGTTTTAGTCGGCCTTGGGTTGGAGGCAGCCTGAGCAGGCTTGGACGGCGATTTAGATGGGACCTTGGTGGGGCTGTTCTGAGGGCTGGGAGCAGTTTTGCTACTGTAAGGGGGATTCGGGGCAGAGCTACACTTCATGTAGTTACGCAGCACCTGGGGGGGGTCGGGGCTTGAAGAAGGCAAGTTCACCTTTATCTTTGGACCCTCTGCCTTTGCTACATATATTTTGGATCCGAATGTCTCCAGCTCGGCCTTAGGTATTACTAAGCTGGTGGTTAAGGACTTACTCCCTGGCTCATATGACTGACATGGTGCAGGGGACTTGGTGGCGTGGCCCCCAGGCTTAGGGTACGGCTTACTGTCGAGTGAGTCTGTGTGTTTTGGGGGCTTGTGTTCCGGTACGCCTCGATCACAGTGCCTCTCTGCAGTTTTACTTTTCTGCCCCATGCTGGGGGACACGACTTTACCAGCATTACACTGTGTATCTTTCTTATCTGTGGGCTGAGTTGTGACTATCAGTTCTTCCGTGGTCTTGAGCTTTCCAAGGGCTGCCAGGCGTTCCTTAAATAGGTGATGACTGGAATCACTTGGTGGCTTCACAGCAACTGTTTTCTTCGGAATGGAGGTTGGATCACCTCTTTGAGCCCCATCTTGCAGTACGACAGCTTCCGAACTCCTCGAGGAGCTTTCGGAGACCTTTTCGTGTCTCTCAGATATGCTGGGATGGCTACAGCTGCTCTGAGCTCTCTGGGAGGCAGAAGAGGTTGACAGGCTGTGGTGATCATGGAGGTTGCACCAGACTGTGCCCTCAGTATGAGGTTCTAGGTCTGAGGGAGAGAAATCACAGGGTTGCTCAGCTGTGCTTGACACGTTGTGCTGCTTGAAAGATGGGCTAACAATCTTCTTCTCTTGTATTTTGGGCTGCTTATTGATGCAAGTTTCATTTTGTGGATAAGGGAGAAAGTTGGGTATGTTTGTTCCCTCGAAACACTGGGAGGAGCAATCCAGGTGACAGGAAGTAGGAACATCACAGACATTTTCATAGTGAGGAACCTTCTGGAAGCCTCTTTGAGGTTGAGAAAGCGGTGCTGATTTGGCACTGTGACTGGCTTTCGGCACAGACGCACCACTAAAATTGATCTCCCTGGCAATGGGCAAACAGTCATCTTCTGGCTTCGGTGGGGAAGTTGGAGCTGAATGTGCAGATGGGTAGGAGTCAACCTTGGATGACTGCGGCTGCTTCTCCCTCTCAGTGGTGGTGGCTTTGCGAGCCAGAACGGGAGAATGGTGGACCTCATAGTTGTTTCTACAGGGGATCTTGGAACTGCGAGTAAGCTGGGGGCTGAGGCGGAGTGGATTGGCAGCTTGCGCCCGCTCACCAATCGACGGAATCTTCAGGAACCTCAACAGCCTAGACGGGGAGGAGATGGGTGAAGGTTTGACTTCGCTGAAGGAGGTTGGACTAAGCACAAGCTTGGCTTTTTCATTAGGAGGCTGCTGCACCATGCTGTTCTTCTCAGGTGAAGGGGGTGGAAGGTAAGAATCAGCCGCTACCTTTTTGGAACGGGAGGCCTCATTAGGAGAGAAATACAGCTCACTGCAAATCTGTTCTCTAGATTCTTGCTCACAATATTCAATCGTGGAGCTGTCAGGAACCTTGGGAATTGGGGCGTTTGAGGTATTTGTAAGCAAGCTATTCTTCACACTTGTTTCTGCGGCCACTTCAAAGTAGCACTGCTCTGTTCCGACAACCTGTGCTGCATTCAAGTCGTGAAAATTTTCAAGGTTCATGTTCTCGGCCGGACGGGAGGCTTCACTCTGCGTCTCTTCCCTTGGCACTGTGTGGGCAAAGCTGGGCTGCTCTTCGGAGCTCTCCCCATGGAGGCCAACGCTCTTTGCCTCCGCCGACGTCGCGGCCAGGCTTGGCTCCTGATGAGCGACACCGGCATGAGTGGTGTCCTTGAGTCCTGAGTAGAGATAGGAATTTGTGCTTATGAGTTGTGGGACATCATCTGGCTTCTCGGCCCCGGCTGCTGGGTCTGTGTTGTCACTTGTTAGCACGGTGGCCGGTGCAGAGGCTCCCTGAACCTCCGGCCAGCTGCCACCACTGAAGTCATCTGGTCTGCTTGGGTGCGAAGATACGTGACCTTGGTTACTCTTTAAGACACCTGCCAGGCTCTTCTGAGAGAGCATAAGACAAGACTGGCAGCCCTCGTACTCCAGGCCGTGGTCCTCAGGTAGCGTCCTGTCGCCATTCGCATACTCATGGATGTCAGAGTCCGAGCAGGAATGGCGACAGTGTGACTGGGGTCCTTTGTGTTGATGGCTGGGGGCGACACCAGGGACGAGGGCAGATTCTGTGGGGATCAGGGCTTGGCTAAAGTCATAATAGGCAGGAAGGCCTGGGTAGGGATGGAACTTCAATGGATCCGTCTCCTCTAGTCTACGGAGGACCTCAAGGATGTGTGCTTTCTTCTTAAAGAACGGAGAAAGTGCCTCCATCGAGGCAGTGGGGCCTGGCGTGTCTGCTGCGCCGTTCGGTGTGCAGTCCCCATTGGTCTGAAACAGGAAAGACGTTCAGATGAAAGGAGCATAAAATGAATACAATTTGTATTGACATTTCCCTTTCCTTTGTATAATTTGGAAACTGTCACAGTAAAGTGACCTGTGTGAGGGAAATATCCATTTAGTACTCAATACCCGTCTACATCTGTCCCACCTGAATGTGGCTTTAATGAATCTCAAACACACCATGTTAAAGAAAATACCACAGTACTTCAGATCCAATTCATTTTTTAGATAAAGTGTGGAAACTAATGAAAGTAAGTAAGCGAACGAGTCTCCAGGCAAGATTTATGATGATAATAAGAAGCTTAGATGGCTAGTATATGAAATCATATAACATGACACGCCATCATAGCTCATCCTGCACAATTCGAGGAGATTCCTTAAGAATCAATGACCCGCAGAGGTTAAATTTTGTCAAATGTACAAATGGCCGAAGTCTCGCCAGAGTCGAATTCCTGAGATGGAGACAAGTGCTGCATAATAAGATGAAAGGTTACCCTAAGAACGGGGGTGGGGGGGGGGGGTCGTGTCAACCTGACACTGGATATGTGTCTAAAGAGGAGAATGGAGACTAGTGGCACTTAACGGAGGACTCTGGAGCAAGAGGGATAAAGCAAAAACTCTCTCAGCTGCCTTCTCATCGACGAGATGGATTTAGCCGACTGGTTATACTTGTATTTGTCAATGAATGGCTCCCAGAACCCTGAGATGGGACCGGCTAATGAGATCAGGGTGTTTCAGAAGGAAATAGAAGCAAGCAGGGACCTGAAGAGGCACTCAGCTAAGATGCCAAGTCCCACCAGAAGTCTGTGTGCTCTCAAGCAGTGGCGATGCTCCACTCTGCATCACAGGTCACCTGACCTCTACATCACAGGTCACCTGACCTCTGCGTCACAGGTCACCTGACCCTCACCTTGGCCTGCCCTTCGCTCTGCACAGTGGCAGACTTGTCTGAGCCTTTGGGTAGAAGCTCAGGGTTGTGCTCTGTATGGAGTTCAGATGGTAGCTGAAACGGGAGGGAAGCAAGACATTAAATACGCATTTGCTATTGAAAATACTGAATAGCATAACACAATGGTAAAGCATGAATGCTCGGCAATGAACCAAGAAGGCCTTAAGCTCAATGATTCAAATAATAAACGGCCCTACATGCTTGAACCAAAACCCTCCCATCGATACTTTAGATAATATAGTTGCCCTACATTGGTACTTCATTATGCTACGAAGTGTGAACAACATTGAGTGTTGGAAACCTATTTCAGCCAGGCTAGGCTGCCATCATGCCGGTCACAGCTCCGAATCACAAGAGAGAGCAAACAATCGCAAACAATAAATAACGAGAAGAAGTGTAACAGAATCTCATTTGGCTGGCAATAAGTTGCCAGGCGGCAAACAGTATTAGCTTAGATTTAGGGCAGGAGCTGTTGTGAAATTGTAATTATCTTCAATGCTTTCTGACTGGCCAAAATCGCCCCTACTTTTAATGATTCAGGTCTAACAAACAGGTAAACCCAGGTAACCCAGAAGCCTCATAGCCTTATAACTATAGTTATGATGGGGGATACTTTACGGTTAGGTTCTTCAGCAATCAGAAAAAAGATAAGAGACTAATCTGGCCAGGATGCCTCCTGAGAGCCCAGAGCAGCCCATGTGTGCGGACAGGCTCATGGACGTCAGATGTAGGCAGTGTGCACACCTGGGAAAGTGAGCTCAGTGACCTACAGGACAAAATCCCATCTTTCCTGAACCTGCATTCAAAAGTTAAAGCAAAACACTCAGCAACCTTCATTATTAATGACTATAACTTTTTTAGAATCCACCCCCCCCGCCGGGAAAGATGGCCATGGATGCCTGCACAGCAAGCATATTAAATCACTTTAATTTCTGATAAAAGCACATTTTTTAACCCATCCCCCCCCCCCCAAAAAAAAAAAAAAACGAGTAGCACTTCCAGGGTTCGATTCACACACGTTCACTGCCTGCGTGTGTTTGTGTGCATGTGCGTGAGCAGATTTTGCATGTTCTTCCCGCGTTTCGTTCGAATACTCTGGTTCCCTTCCACGGTTCAGAGACACGCAGTTCAGGTAAATTGGGCCTCTCCGAATCGCCCACAGAGTACGACAGTGTGTGTGCCCTGCAGTCACATGGCACCCTAAGCAAGGTGTCCCACAGCCCGGTGCACTGTACTACCTCCTGGTCAGGGATACGGATGGAATACGGACGGATGCTAAATGCAGTCTGAATGTGTCTAGTTTAAATGCTGTATTCAAATGCCTGCGACAGACTCGCGCCCCTTTCCCATCTCCCAGGAGTTCGAGGAATGTTAATATGGTGTACAAGAACGCAGGTGGTCCAGCATTCAGAAAGGAGAGAGAGTGTCACTGCAGAGAGCTTTAAAGACAGATTCACTGACACCATCTCAAGGATGACAAAGACCATAAAACAGGGGGAGCCAAAAAATCATTTCAATTATCCGTTTACCGAGGCTTTCATCATCAGTATAGTTCCACTGCACAAATTGTGCGAGTATCTATCCCAGCACAGAGGAGTATATATCATTTTTTTAGTTTTCTGACATCTGAAGCTGTAATTGACAGCCAATCTGGAACTGCGGCACCATCATTTCCATTTATTTGCATTTTACATTTAAGCCACACGTTTATTTTTGTGCTCGCATAATGGCCAGCGCAGAAAGGAAGTTAAATTATAAAAAAGCACCCTGAAACTAATGACCACAGTTGTTTTTTTGTTTACTTTTTTTTTTTTTCATTTTTAAAAGCAATTAGCTGTATTCATTTGAGCCTTTTGTCCAGGATATTTTTTAATGGCGCACGCCTTCTGTTCAGCTGTAAAAATGAACATTTGCTTTCTTACTACATTGTGGGCTGCACTTGGGGACCACAAGTGAGAAGCAGTATGTTGGCTAAGACCAGATTAGTGACGTTAAGGCCCCTGGTTATGGATGCCGAAACAGCCTCGCTGTTGTACCTTCAAGCCTGACACTAAACGAACAACTCAAGCAACGGCAGCCATCTTCACTAGTGGGAAAACCTACCGGTTCCTTTGGCCTTAAGTGTCAGCCATAAACTCATCGCTTCCGAGCCGAAACCCTCTTAAAGAACTACACTGATATTTCATTAACTCAAAGACAAGCCTCCGACATATTTACTCAGCAAAAGGTGACATTTACATTTTATTTAGCAGATGCTTTTATCTAAAGCAAGACACGCACATATTTTTCAAAAAGCAGGGTCAGACAATCCCTATAGCAACTGGGGGGGTTAAGGGCTTTACAAAAGGGCGAAATCACTCGCTGGCCGCGGGATGTAACCAGTGACCTTCCAGTCACAGACACTAAGTTCTAAGCCACTGAGCCACACACAGCCCCCAAAGGAACACCATGGAAGTTTGAGCCATACAGAGGAGAGCCTTCCATTATACAGGCACACACACACACACACACACAGAGCTGGAGATTCTCACCTGCTGTCCAGTGCTGAACTGGCTGTGCAGTTTCTGGTGAAAGAACTCTGTCAAGGTCCGGTTCTGCCTCTCCAGATCGAACACCCGCATTTTCAGCTTAATGCACTCTTCTCGCAGGTCCTAGTACACATGCACACAAATATAATTTTTTTTTAAAGTTATTGAAGAGAAAAGAGACCCTTCTCCACATCTGGAGCAGCTAACATTTGTAAATCGGAAGAGTTTGCGGAAGATCTAATGCTTTGTGTATTGATTGCTAAGAATTTAACAATTGAACATGCTTTATTTGCCATTTGCACAGATAAAGCATCTCCTTGCTGACCCCATCATGCCATCAGCTTGGGGGTAACAGCGCAGGGACAGCTAATGTTCAGCACCCCAGGAACTGGGGGTTAAGGGCCCTGCTCAAGGGACCATGGTTCTGCTGGGCCTCGAACCAGTGACCTTCTGATCACAGACGTAGCCTGCTGAGTCACTCACTGGTCCCAAAAATAACTGATGCTTTATTGATCCTCATGGGGAAATTCTCTTTATGCTTCCCCCAACTTGCTCACCCCTAACCTGCCACGAGGGGCAGCCACCTGTTGCGGCATGCATGCTTGAGGGCCTCGCTCAAGGACCCGCAGATGTGCCGAGGCCAGGCTCAAACTGGCGACCTTCCGATCACACTTAGCCCACTGGGCCACACCCTGCCCTGTTTGTTTGGACACTCAGGGCACTCTGCGTTTTAAACCCGTTCAACACAAACAACCACACACTGGCCAGCACTATGACATGCATCATGCATCATGAGAAAGGATTAAGCTACAGAAAGAGCTGCCAGGCTGGATTTTTCACCCTTAGATAAAGGATGAACTCTCTCACAGAATGGGCAGAATAGCATGTTCCTCACCTTCTGGTTGAGTAGAGCTTGTACAACATGATTGGCCACCTTTAAAACAAAAAAGACACATGGAGATGTATTGGAAACACCATTAATACACAGAAGGAAAGTAATGATCTTTTACCAGAGTTAACAAGGCTGATTAGATGCATTAAGAACACGGCGTTGGGTGCACTAATATCACACACACCTCTAATCAGGCGCATTAACCTACTGCACACTTACCTCATCCAGGCACCTTTCATACGCCTCTCTCTGGCTCTCGTTTGCTAAAGCTAATGCAGAGTTTTCTGCCTGTGAAGGTCGGGGAAGGAGAAAAAACAATAGTTTTTATTAAAGACATTTTACGGTGTATATAATAAGCAGATGCTTTCATCCAAAGCGGCGTACTTTTTTTATTTTTATTTTGAGAAAGTAGGACAGTCCTTGGAGCGACTGAAGTTAAGGCCCAATGGTGAAATGATTCTGCCGACCCTGGGATCTGAATCAACGACCTTCTGTTTAATAACATTTTCAGTAGTCTTTAATCTGGGTTACTTTCAAAAGCTGTTTTCATTGGGTGAGACCAAGATTCCCCCGGACATTCGGACCTAGAATTTGTATGAATTGATTGAGATCATTTGAGAGGGAACCGTAGGTGGAATTGAGGAATGTCTTTGCAGCATTGAGCATCTCGGACTTGGAGAGAAAACAGTTTTCCCAACCCTGAAAACAGGTGTGAGACACTGCTCTCACCTGGCACACAAAGAGCCGAGTCTTTAAGCAAAATTTAAACAACAGACAATCCCAGATGCAACCATAACGCAAAGTGAGGACAATTTTTAAAAATAATCAAAATAAAAAGAGCAGGGCTGGATAACACTTGGGCCCCTTTCCGCAGCAAAGTCCAGGTTCGAGCAGAGTAATGGTGCGATTTTCTCAAATGTTTATTCACACATTCAATTTTCCATTCACTTATCTTTGAATTTTTCAAGAATGCTTGAAATCAAATAAAATAAAGGCTACCAAGAGCAAACATTTTTTAGATGACTTTGGAAGCTATTTTAGAAAGGTAGACGAGCCAATTAGACTCTGATGTTCAGCTTGAGTTGACGGCCACAGAGTCAAAGGACTGTAAGCCGAACACTCACTGATTGTAATCTTGTTGAGGATTAAATTGTATTTGTGGATCAGGGTTTGCTGAAGACAGAGCAGAACGAGCTGCTAGCAACTGGAACAAAGCAATGACGATGTAAACGACGCACCGTGAACCTTCATCTAAAGTAACAAGCCAGAGAGAGAAGCAGCATGGGATTTATGTGGCGGCAGGAGGGGACGGTTTGGGGGGGATTCCTCTCGTCATTCACACTTTGGCAGAGGGTTGTATAAATTTGAACTCAAATTCAATACAGCATTTTTTCGTAACGCTACACAGTTCAGTGGACAAGCGTGAAAAATGTGAAACCCACAGCGCCACAAGAGTCAATATGATTAAAATGAAATAGACATTAAGGACCCGCTGAGGGCAGGTGACAGTACTTAACCTGATCAAGGTCAAACAGAGACGTTCTGTTAGTAACTCATGTTAGGCTAGATCTTTTTTTTTAATCAAGCTCTCACCATCTTTCACTTAGGGAACCTAAAAAAACTTTTTTAAAAAGAAGTACTACCAAGCAATTACTATAAATACATCATGTTGACTGACAGACAGACAGACAGACATCATGCAACTTACTAGTTCAAAAGGTTTTGAACTGAGGGACCACAGAAACATTTTTGGGAAATTTGATAAAATGAATCATCGATACTCTCATACATACTATGCAATCCATGATACAAAACCTCTGGCACCATCTCACAGCAAATTAAAAAAGAAATAACAAAAATTCCTAGTTTATTTCTTTGCTATTGATTACAAAAACCCAAAAGGCAAGTAGTGTCCAACCTCACAAGTGGGTGGAACAATACTGGCAGCGGAAAAACTAAATACAGACAGGAAAAATCTCATTAACTGTATGTCCAACAACAAAGAAAGTCTTTAGGCAATGAAAAAAAGGACACAGGTTTTCATTTCAGTACTGCCAGACTGAGATCTGTTAACCAAAAGGATCTTTGATGTATGGCCTCACTGTGTGCAAGTGAAACGTCTTATCCGTGCATATGCTTATTGCTGTGAAATGTAAATGATAATATGTATAGTACAACTATATACAAAAAGAGAGACAGAATGTTGGAAATCTGGACTCTACCTTTAATTTATGCCCTATAACTAACAATGGTTTCCAAATAATGACTGTAAAGCCATAGTGCCACAGATATCTTTAAATCAAGACATAGTTCAGTTTGTTTTATAGCGAAATACCTCTATAATGCATTCTGTTTAATAGTCTACAGAGGAGGAAACCGTAAATCCGCCACTATCCTTGCATGAAGCCTTTTCCATGACGTTTGATTGGGCGTGATTGGCTTTGAATGCTAATCGAAATGACACAAAGCAAAAATGACAGTCAAGACAATTGCTCAAAAAATTCCCTTGAACCATCTTTTTAATTAAAGAGCATCATTTAAAAATAAGAAAAAAAATATCCCTATTCAAAAAAACAGCACACACTATACTAAAGTCTTAATTTAGAGAGGAGCACTTCTTTGTATGAAAAACATTTTATATTTTGGGAAACTTAAACCCCAGCTGGCTATAGTTTGTATTTGCACTCAGTACCACACAAAGTATACTCTGGCATGACGCAAAAGGCCCTTTGTGAGCAGAGGTGTCAGACGGCGAGGTCACCCAGATCCACATTTACCTCCAGCTCCCTCAGCCTCTCCAGCAGCTCCCTGCTGCTCTCCAGTTCCTCCAGGAACGGCTCAACATCGCCCTCTTCTGACTCCAATGCCTCATCACAGTCTCTGGGCTCGTTGTCTTCAGACATCTCCACCTGAAACTAAGGCAACAAACCAACGCCTGCTTGGATCACTGGTGTCATTGCTTACATAAGCAACTACTAAAGTAAAAATTAAATAAAACAGGAGCAGCCTGTGAGTTTTATCGAAAAATAGGAAAAGCTTGGCTGATGCAGCTGGATGTTCATAATGCTATTAATTATAATATAATATAAAAAATAAGTGCAATTCTGGTGGCATTTCTTCAACACTAATGGCAGGAGGGTAGAAATGCTTACATTACATTTCGCTTTGGGCAGTAAAATGCTCACCGCTGCCATTCGACCCCCTCCCACACCTGTCATGTTCATTAGTCACAAAAAGGTGCTGCGTGATACACACACCTGCAATTACATGCTTACTCAGAGGTCCTCTCTGTACTGCCTGGGACAACACAAAGTAAAAATACAATACAATATTAACACAAAATACAACTTAGCTAGTAAGAAGAGAAGTGCCAGAACAAGAAAAATGATAGAATGGCAACAATAATAATCTACACCCTTGGGCTGCCCTTGAAAGGCGATCCTGTACATATTATTTATTTTATATATATTATATATATATATATATATGAAATATTAAACAAACGATGATGCAGAAATAAGGCCTTATCTAGAGTCTTGAGTTGTCACTGGTAATAATCTTCTCTCGGTTCTGGACGGACTTGGGCCCGAGTTCTCGTGTGGTTCATGTTAGGTTCCTCCCCCTGAATCTTTCCTTAACAGTTCAGTCACACGGTTCTCTAGACCAGCGGCTCTTAAACCTTTTGTCTGGAGGAGCCCGAAGAAGCACTGCCCTTTCCATACAATAAAATTTGCCTGGGGGCGGGGGGGGGGGCGGGAGGGCTGATCCTGGAAGTCCGTCGTGTGACCTCCTCTCAGTTACCTGCAGTGTGAGCCCCCGGGGGAACAGGGGAACACACCCCACAGTGTGACAAGCACTTAGGGCCAGTTCAGCAGGACGTACCATGGCTTCTGCAGAAATATATTGCTGACTAACTGGAAAAGGAAAACACTAGCAGGTGTGATACAAGAAAAAAAAAAGTTATTCTTTAGAAAATCTGAATGAGAATTTTCACACCTATGGGCGAGTATTATTTATTATTGCTATAGATGTCTTTCCATTAGGTCATTTCCCAGATATTTCCTAAATAAATTTTGCCTCACAACATTCCCTGGATCTGATTTCCTCATTATAAATAATAACAGCAGTTATTAAAGTAGTAGGAGTAATTATACACGTCAGGGGTTGCTGGATGAATGAGCCTGGACAGGTTGCTATGAAGGTGAAACTCTCCTCCGTTGGACTCGGACCACACTGCGGCGCCCTTCCAAAGGAACGCGGGAGAGACGGCGCCGGGTTCCGGAGACCAATCGCAAGCCACTGCGGGAGCCGAGTGCGCAAAACACGGAACCCAGCAGAACCCGATCAGGCAATTACGCAAAGCCGTAGGACCTTTTAAGAACCATCCTGGATTTTTATACCAGAGAAGGCATGTCCCAAGAATCAATATGCTCAGCCTTGGTCTTCTGCAAACAATAGAGCAGAAGAATACGGTGCCTACTAGTGGTCACAAGGTGTAAAACAAACAACAAATACTATATCAATATAATGGAAGGGGGCACTGCTAAAAACAGCTACTTTTGACCGAGGTATGTCCTTGCAGGACTCAGGAGTATAGGAATAGGTAAGAGGTATAAATAGGTCCTAATTTAGATACATTAATGGTCCCCTAATGGTTGTGAAGCGCTTTAGCCAATCAATACTCAACAATCCAGCCCATTCTCAGGCCTGAACAAACTCTGGCAACAAAGCAGAAAGGCTTCCATTCTCATCACATTTCCCCCCCGATATTTCCTGAGTTTCAGAGTAAATAAAATGGACTTACGAGGATCAAAACCAGCCTGGTTATCGATTCACTGGATATTGGGGTGTCTGTGCTATCGACAGACTGCTCACTTTGCTTACATGAATGGACACGCGTTTCGCATGTTATTATATGACTGAGAGTCTCATGTCACGCACAATTTGATTGATACACATCTTACTGCTTGGCTGCACCCTCCGGTTTCTATGCCCTAGACACACACGTGTGTGTGCGTGTGTGTGTGTGTGTGTGTGTGTACAGCAGTTAGAATGACCCCCACACCTTTGCACCTGGCTTTCCTCAGAATGGAACAGATGGAGGCGGTGTTGTCAGCCCTCAGCCAATCTCTCTGCAATCGCTGTCTGACGGGCAACAACCTGCAGGGGAAGAGGAGAAAAAATTAGGATCATTTTCACATTTGTCTCACCCCTCTCCTTTCTTGCACCGTGTGGTTCTCCTTAATGATAGTGCACTGAAAACCTCTTACAGACTGATAAGAACAGGGGCTGCTCTCCGCGGAGTAACCAGCCTGTCAGGCCACAGGGTGCAAAATCTCTTCCTGCTGCCTGCATTTCGCAGCAAAGTGCCAGGTTTTACCAGACAGAATTCGTACAACAGCCAACTGCATACAAACTGCAAAATCAAGCCAGAAGTCAATGTGCCAAACAAGGGAGCAGACAAACATTAACGCCACCCTTTCGTGTTTAATCCATCCCCCCTCCCCCCCTTTTTATGAAACGCCACGCTGGAGAAAACAGAAGGTCAAACACAAAGTCTGTGTAGCATGTAGCCTCAAATCAGCTACAAACCGCTGATAAAATTATACTGATGGATGGAATGATGTCATCCCAGCTGTACTGTACAGTTTCTCCCCGCTATTCTATAAACTCCTAGGTGATTACGGCTCCACTGGGTCCCTGCGTCCCCTGGTGAGGCGGCAGTGTGGTCCTGCTTCGCTCTGACTCAGCAGAGCTGCTGTGTGATACGGCGAGCAGGACCCCCACGCCAGAGGACCCAGGGCCAGAGAGCGAACCATGTGTCCTGTCGACAGCCCAACACAGACCAGCGGGAGATAGCCAGACGCGACCATCATGGAAGAGTGTGCTACATTAACACGGCCAATCAAAGCCACCATCCACCATAAAGAGCCTCTCAAAAAACAGGGAAAAATGTAACAGTAGAGGAAATGCATGATTCAACTATGCGTTGTGGTCTGCATTACTGACACTGAGGGACACAAAACTTCCTGACCATAGCACTGTCACATCATCAGCAAAAACATATTCTAATTAATTAGACAAAGCAAAAATAAAACACACACACACACACACACACTCATTTGATTTCATAATGGGAACAAACACACTAATTACTTTAAACACTGCTGTTAAAAAGGATTGAGTCTCCAGGGTGGACTCAACCACACAAAAAGAAATGAAGGAATTAATTACAAACTGAAACTGCAAAGAATGCAATTTAATATATTTTCATTTTGCCATGACACGCCAGCGTCCTCAGAGCCTCCAGCCGCTCCGGGGTTAACCCCACACTATCCATCGCTTTGGGCTCAGTTGATCCCTTCAGATCACGGTGACCCTAAATTACATTATCAGGAAGCGGCAAGTGCCGTCGTTCCCCGGAAGCACCCCCAGTCGCATAGGGGGGTTCTGTCCCGCTGGCGCCCCCTCCGGGCCGAGTCGCACAGCAGCGACATTGTAACGGCCCCGGGACACGGGAGGAATGTTCATCAATTCATGGGAGCCACAAGAAAGCCAGAATTAGGAGATGAGAAAAATGCAGATGAACAGAATCACAGAAGAAAAATGGACAGTGGCCTTAATAGACTAGTATTTTTGGAAGATTGTTGCTGATTCTCCAACACTGTCCAGCTGATCTGCAAAAACGCAGCGCGCTCTGACCTGAATGAAGGTCAGCGAAGGGGAGCTCCAAGGTCATTCGGGGGCTCTGAGGCACAGACATACCAACCAGGAGCCCATTCAAGGCACATTCACAACGTCTTTAGTCGTGCCGTGCATTGGGGTGGGGGTCCGGGAAGGGGCCGGGGGGAGGACTCATGCAGGGAAAGTTAGGATCACCTGTTTGCATTTCTCAGAAGCCTCACAATGCTGCATTCTCCAAAACTGCCCGGAGAAAAACATCACATTTACATCCATGTCACACTACAGTTAAAGCCTCCACTTTAAGGGAGCCAACTCTAACCCATCATACTGGGAAAGGTTCATGGGCTGTCATTTTAAAGTTTGATGCATCTCATACAGAGTCATGACATCCAGAACTAATGGTGGCAAAATGGCTCAGACTTCACAGATTAGGAAATTAAGTTCAAATTAGTCAATATAATTAGTTTGAAATGATTGGTTGATTCTATTATAAACAATTTGATTCAGCTAAAAGCTGTGAAAGTCACAGTGTCAGAGTTAATGCACAGCAGTGCAAAATTTTGTTTGATTAATGTAAAAATGCATGAAATTATGGGCCACAAACAACGTTGTGGTGATGAGAGCGGATTAATGTCTTCACATTTCTAACTCAGGATACATTTTACATGGATTTAAAAATAATACTAATAGTTTGAAATGACATATAACAACAATTTGGGATTGACATTTATCATCATGGGGGTAAAATCACAAGTTGCAGCTTCTATCATAAAAAAAAAAAAATATTGTCACTAAAAATCTTTTTCCTCTTTCTGTACATATTTCAAACTGAAGTGATATAATGATATACAATTCAAAACAAACCTTTTAGCTAGACTAAATGCCCTTTAACATACTTTGTAGATACTTCAGATTATATATATATATATATATATATATATATATATATATATATATAGCACAAAGTTTCACTAATCTAATCATTCTTCCTGACTGAACAGTATCTAGAAAACAAACCGCATTTCCAAGGCAGCTAAAGTTCTACAAGGAAAATTCTATCCAAGCCAAACCAGAGGCTTTTTTTAAACTGACCCTGACCACAGAGTCAAAAGCAAATTATAAATCCAGTACTAAGTGGCAGCTTCTGTGTTTTTACAGTCTGTTTATACCTAATGGAAAGAGGGCTCTTTTTCAGTCAGGCACTCACAAGGATCACTCGCGGGTCCTTCTGGCATCCCCAACATCTGTAGGACTTCTGTTTAAGGACCGATCTCACGGCTGCCGGGCCGGAGTCTCTCGTTACTCCTGTTCATTTTGATTCAGAGTCATTCTTCCGTCACCAGGTTCACCAGAGCACAGCCCTTGGGCCGATCCGGTTTCGGAATGGCAGGAAGTACAAGCAGATCCTGCCTCCCGCCCCTCAACACACCTGTCATACGACGCAATACGCATTCCTATCCTGGGGACCACTGGCGTGGCCAGTAAGGTAAACCAAAAGCCGGGGAAATCTAACTGACCTGGGTGTACAGTACAAGCATGTCTTACCCACTCAGTCACAGATCACCGCAGCCAAATGGTATCCCCAGACAAAATGACACAGAAAGACGCTGACACGGGAATTTTAAAGGACCGTAAGGAATCTCAGGCATGCTGCACGCTGTGTAACCCGGCTGTGTAATTAGCACCGGAAAAAGCAGATAAAACATGTACAAATCCCATCATATGCGAGTTTACCGACTTCAGCAACCATGCTGCTGTGAAGCAGAACAGAACAAGGGCAAGAGGATACAGATTTGTCTTTATGGGGTGGGGGGTGAGTGCTTAATGGGGTGGGAAGAGGCCCTGTGGAAAATGTATCCTTAATTAGCTATAACTCGCACACTCCCCATTACCATGACCAGCCCTGTGGGGGGCCCGTTGCTGACGACGTGTGCCCGGGGGGGGGGGGAGGGGGGGATTCCTGACCCCCTGCCCCTGAGCCATCCCGTCTCCCTCTGTTTGCCGGCATGTTATCCTACCCAAAATGCCGCCTGCCACAACCACAGTCAAACCCTGACAGGCCCAGCGAGCTTGGAAACAGGAATCTGGCTGTAAATTCCTTAAACACACAGATATAAATGCAACACACACCACAGCAGCCGGGCCCAAACCAAGACCGCGGGGGACGTACAGCGACTCCCCACTTTACGATGCTCATGGAAACAAGCAGTACCTTCCTTCCTCTAACGCCGACGTCCTTCCTCACGGAAGCTCCGCATCGCTATCCTCTCAGCTCCCCCAGCAGCAGCGTCCTGGAAGCCCAGACCTGCGATTCCCAGCATGGGCAGCGCGGGCTGCACAAACCGCCGCCGCTCTAACGCCGCGTTGCTGGCCAAGCCGAGAGAGCAGCCTCTCCTAGCGCCGCGCAGCCGCCTCCCAGCTCTCCTTCTGCACGCCGCACAGAAATTACCGCCGCACTCCTACAGCATATTGTGTGGCTGCGCCGACAGGAGAGGCTGCCATGTCTCCCATTGTTCCAGTGGCTGAGATGAGAGCGTGAGAGAGCGAGAGAGCGAGAGAGAGAGAGGGAGGGAGAGAGAGAGAGAGAGAGAGAGGGAGAGGGAGAGGCAAGCTTCCTGGACTGCCAGGCCCTGCCTACTACAACAGCTGTGGGTTCCCCCCTCCAGCCTCTCCTCCCTCCCCCCCCTCGCCCACTGCTCACGCTACCGCTTGAAATTAACCCTTTAGCCGCCGGGGTCGGAGGGACCACAAAAGGCAGCCGCGGCTTCAAAAGGAACAATGGCAGGCGAGGAACAAAGCCAAAGGACCGGGCAGGAAATCCGGCCAGCCCCGGGGCCCGGCGCACGGCTCCGCCGCGAGCGTTTTCACACCCTGCTCATCATCACATGAACTGGGGACTGCGCTGCGGGTCACGATGGGGGGAAAGGGGGAAAGAAAAAGAAATCATACATTTTGGATTTGGTGAGATGTTAGCAAGGCAAGCAGCCATTTTCAATTCCAGCAATCCTGCTCAACAGAGTTACGGGGTAAAAATCCATAAGGCGACGCTGGTGTTTGGGAAGCCAGCCATTGTGATCTGGGCGACTTAACCACCTGATTACCAAACCTTGAGGGACTGGTAGGGGGGGGGAGGTGAGGAGGAGGAGTTTATTTGTGTCTTGAAAAGTGGGGTTAGCGTCGAGACAGCATGTGACACTGGACAGGTGGGCAGGACCCACGCTAGACCCCCCCCGCACCGGCCCACAGAGCGTGACAGAAGGAAGACTTAGCCAATCAAAGAGGACAGAATTGTTGTGCACTGGTGTGTGTGTGTGACGAGCTGAAAGCTCCTGCCCCCCCGTGACAAAAAGGCACCTTTCTGATCCCCGAAAGGAGTGCCCAACACAGACCTTCCTAAAGGACACCCCCCCCAAAGCTGCAACAAACTATCACATAAAGCAGCTAAGCCAACCCCCCCACGCCATTTACACTCAAGGAAAATTCCTCAAAATTGCTGCAATTATCCAGAAAGGGCTCTATAGTACTATAAAGACACCAAGGGTTAGGAGAAAAGTATTTGAAAGACAAAAGTCAGGGAGCTAAACGCATCCAGCGGGCAGCATAACTGGACGAGGACGTAATGAATCAATTAACCACCTACACACTTGGGCCCAGAATGAGGCTTACAGACATTTAAGGCAGGGACTCGAGGCGTGTTTGGGCTTAACTGGGGAAGGGGGGGGGCATCCCCTCCTGTGACATAACATACCTCCTTTATGACGTCAGCTTTATTGTCAAATCTGTGCCAGATTTCGAAGCATGAGCCTAATAAAAAAGAATGTGGCCGAGTGCTGCGCGGAGCTCGTAAATGCTAATGAACTACACGTCCACGTTCTGCACATTCGGCAGTCTGGAAGTCGGGCACTAAATGAACGAAGGACTGGGGGCAGACCCCCCTCCCCACACACACACACACACACACACACACACACGCACACACACACACACACACAGTAAACAGAACACAAACCATATATGGCCCATTTTGATTATGTTCGACCTCAGTAAACTAACAGGAAGTCGACTGATGCCTGATAAACATGATCAAAAACACTATTAAAAGGAAATCCTGCATTGAATCCTACAAGCGGCAAAGAGCATCAGCCACACTGGACCAGAGACATGCATGTGCGCCGTCATGACGACACGACCAGTACCGGGAGGAAAAAAAAAATTACTCTCAAACTGCCCAGATTCTCATATTTTGGTCTCCTGTTTCTGAAATTCCATCCTTGGCAATCCAGGGCGTGGGTGCACACGCATGTACACGGCAGGCCACACGCGCGTCTCTCTCACCGTCCTACACGTCGGACCAGTTGACCCCATTCTGAAGGATTTGTCCCACAACTGGCAGGGGCTTAAGGAATGGCTGCACCATGGTCTGAATCTTCCAGCAGAAGAGATTTAGAGCTACAAAGCACCATTGGCTCATCTGGTGTAGGGAGATAAAAATACCAAATTAAAGCATGGAATTCAGCGGTAAAGAGGGGAAATAATCTCTGCATTATACTGTAACCCATATACTGAATTTATAATGAATTGGGGGGGGGGGGGCACAAATGAATACCAGCTCTGACCGGTGAATCTATTCTTCCTAAAACATTGTCCACTGAGGCTACAGATAGAGGATCCAAGAGGGGGGTCTCCCAGGATCACGGCAGCGCACCCCGTGTTTCAGTATGGGGGGTGACTGTCACTTCCCCGATAGTTAATCAGCACAGTGATGTAATAAACACAGACAGCTGGTGACCCCCCTCCCTCAAGCGGCCAGCTGAACAGACCCACAAAGGGACAAGCTGTCAGTCCCACAGCCCAGCCCTGCCGGTGCATGGCTTAATGAAGGGGCACAGGGATACAACCACCAGAAATCAGCTTCACGTCCATCAATAAATGAACATGTATACAAAGAAGCACAACACCCACCCACCCACACTCACCCAGCCACCCACCCACCTACACTCACAGACACACACACACACACACACACCAGAGTGGTGTTACATGCCTTGTGCATTACAGACTTTGTATCGCCGCCGATTCTTTGCACTTCTGCCAAGACTGAACTCACAGCTCACCCTAAATGAACCCAGCATCTTGCAACTCAAGCCGCTCACATCCAGCGTTTCTTCAAGAGGCATAAAGCACCCCCCCCCCCCATCATTGCAGAGAGTACGGCTTTAAAGCGCAGCTTCTCCCTCCGGTCCAAATCTTTCGTGACGGTCCCTTGGCTCTCTGCCACAAAGATCCCCACAGAGTCGTTAACGGGCACGTTTTTCTAAATGAGTTTTGAAATTTATATTCCTCCCAGCGATTGGGCACGAGGAGGGATGAAGCGGCTCTTTGTTGGGGGGGGCAGAGTGTCACCCCCCACCCCCCATCCATAGCCCTCCAGAGCCCAACCTGGCTCAGTCTGCAAGACGCCGATATTCCAAATCTGGGCCCAAACCTTTCTCCTCCATTCCGCTCAGCTGTTATTACCCCCGGACCTCGGAAGCGGGGCGTGACAGAAGTGGGGGGGGGGGGGGGGGGGAATATGAATGAATAAGTAAATAAGAACAGGACAGACGACTGGGCTGAAGATCAAAGTGCTGCTGGTTGTGAGGTGGGGAGGGTGTGTATGTGTGTGTGTGTGTGTGAGGATCACAGGCCTGACAATCTGCTTTCTCCGCAAAGCCTAATGCGGCTCTCTGCTGCGGGAAGCGGAGGCTGCTTTGGTTGTCGCATCCAGTTTGGACCTTAAATATGCAGCGCTGACAGGAACGGACGGCATCTGCACCTCTGCCCATCCGCAGCCGCGATAAATCACACGTCCGGCCGTAAACTTACAGGGAAAGGAAGCGTAGATAAAAAACGGCCAGCGGAACATCAGACAAGTACGGGCGGGTGAAGGAGACCTCGATCACAGAAAGCCGCGTCAATTACAATCATTGTGGAAACAGCTTTTGGATGTCTAATTTCAGTAAATGGGTGTTTAAGTTTAAACTTTACGGAACACAGGTGGCAAAAAAAACTCATTTAATTCAGGCTGATCTACCACCATTCACAAGATGCACAGTGTCGTCTGTAATGGGGGGTGTAGGTGCCAGGGGGGGGCATGTACCATTATTTGGCTTCATTAATCCCACCCCCAGTCTTTTGCATTAAAACTGACGTCCTACACCCTTGTCCATAAAAACAATGAGGACCATGCAGGTACTATGGTTGATGGTCCAGGAGCACCATGACTGACAGCTTTCCTTAGTGGAGAAGGATTGAGTGGAAACTGCATGTGGTCCACAATGTCAAACTGTAGGTCACAAGCACCTGCTCCCCAGGTTTAGCACTAATCGCTACTTTATAGCCATTATTTAGGTGTCAGTCGACGTACAAGATGGAGACCCCAGCTCACAGCACAGAAAAGTGGTTTGAACGCTGTACTGGTGGGTGCAGCTGTGTTTCGCCATAGCTGCTGGTCCACGCGAGGCGGTCCTTCAGCGAACCGTGGCGAACCTGCCAACCCCCCCCCCCCCGCCCCCCCTGGGATGTTTCGGTTCGAGGGCCTGCAGCTGTCAGACGACACCCGAGCCAACGGCCGCACACCCGACACGAAGACCTCTCCCACCTTCAACTGCCATCTTGGAAAATGGAACAAATGTAACACAGACAGCAGTTAAAGATTTAATTTTCAAACCGGCAAAACCTGTCAGCCACTGAAACGTTCTTTCCTGAGGAGAACAGTATCAGAAAAATTACTAGTATTACTATAGTAAATGCAAATGTGTCAAACTCAGGGCCCATTGCCTCGTTACATGTGACCTGGGTGAATTTGTTTAAAAAAAAAAAAAAGGTTCTAAATGTGGCATTATAATTTTACTAGGGCTGTCGATCGATTAAAAAAATAAACAAATTAATCGCACGTTGCACTGAATTAATCGTGATTAAAAACTTGTCACGATTAAGCTTGTCGTAATGCATATTTAAATATAAAATCAATCACCAAATTAATGTAGAATAATCACAAAGTATGTATATTTATGACACCGTTGTTTAATAGCATCTTTAATCAGAGAACTACACAGAGAACTTTGCAGTCTGGTAGTAGTTTGTCACTGTAGCACGAAGACAAGTCTGCCGGTTTATTTTGGTTTGTGGCTACACAATATAGCGGTTCCACCCCATAATGTACTGTGCGATGACATCAGCTGCCCCATAATGCACCGCACAGTGACATCGGTTGCCAAGTTCTATTGCCTCTGGCAAGAAAGAGTTTCATGGCATCCACGTTATAATTTAGCCCCCACACAGGAAGTAAACAAAGTGCAGCTGTGTTAATTGCGTTAACACGTAAAATATTTTAATCACAATGATTGTGTTAATTTTGACAGTTTTACTACAGAGGGCATTTGGCACTGCACTCTTCTTGCTGAAAAATTTAATGGCTTGTGAGGGCAACTCAGAACAGACAGAATAGCTGAACGAATGTGAGATTACAGCCAGGTGAAGCTCTGTTCATACAGGCATGACAGTTTGTTGCCAGATATTGTTAATCTTACATTAGACCAGTAATCACATTTCAATGAGCACCATTAATCTTCAATAATTTCACCATGAGTGAACTAATATTTTAAAAAAAGGACCTCTCTAAGTTAAAAGAAAATTGAAGGGGTCTTCTCAGAGTTAAAGGTATAATGCATATTGATTGGCCTTGTAACAGAAATGAGTTTGACACTCCGGTAGTAAAGTAACAGAATTAATCAAGACACAGATGGAAAATCTCTCTCTCTCTCTCTCTCTCACACACACACACACACACACACACACACATGCACACTACCGTGCGTGTCATGCTGTTTGGCATTCGTGTCACCCAGAGGAAATCACACACACGCAAAAGGAAAAACAGGGTGAGAGATGGATGGGAGGAAGGAAACTATTTTTGATGACAACTTGAATAATTCATCAAGAAGAATCTCAGATTAAAATAATTCATTAACAGATGGCATGTTGTCTTTCCATTCTAAATCCCATTCTTCTCTGGATTTGCACAGAGGACCCATGGTGGTGACCTCTGACCTCTCTGCCTGCACCGGTTCGCCCCCCCCCCCCCCCAACCCCAACACCCAGCATCTGGGGAAGCGCAGTGTAAATCAAAGTAAAGCACAGAGGCCCCGTTGTGGCGATGCGGACAGCTCTGCGGGCCATAAATCGCGGGGCGGACCGGCTAATCCCGCTTCTCTGACCGAGACTCGGTCCACCAAGCTGGGAAGGGATTGGGTGTAAATCACAGTGGGGCTACAGCGAACAAAAGGGCAGCTGGGCGGGGCTAAACTCTCTCGATAAACAAACCAGCATAAAGACCTTCATTAGGTTGAGTGTTGATAATCAGTGACAGTAAACCCAAGAAGGTCACCCCTGCCCCCCCCCCACCCCATTCAGTTCATAGGCAGAAACAGAGTTCACTGTAGAATAGAGCCAGTAATGAGGTGCATTACTATGCGAGGGCAGCCTGCAGTGCTGTTTGTTACGGCTTGTCCAGAAGTAAACTGTGCTGGTTACATGGGCTTCGGGCCTCAAGCGAACACGAAGTCCAGTGCGGGCTGGATGGTGAGCGGAGTGAGCCAGGGGGAGGCCAACCCTGGGCTTCTCTCTCTCTCTCGCTACGTGCACGGCGCAAGTGGGAAGAGCCGTTCCCAGCGGAGGTAGGAACTGGGTACGCGAGAGGCCTGCGGGTGACAAGGTCTGACACAACAAAGCCGCCGCACTTGCAACATCACTCTGCCCGTTAATTCCCTGAAAAACTCTCTTTACTATAAATAGAACGAAACCTCTTACAGCTTTTCCCAGAGCACATTATTCCAATCACACAAACTACTGAGAAACTGCGGGAACAAGCCATACTCTGAATGGTATGGCTTTCCTGACACTGCAACATGTGACTCAGCATAAACCAGGCACAGATAAACGGAAACCTTCACGACCGTGGAGTTTGTGGAGGCTTGTTGTTCACGATGCAGGTGTAATATTTTAGATTGGATTCGCTTTAGCGTTTGAGGATCCAGTCAACTGACTGTCAAACAACTTCCCCTTCACTCGAAGCAGAAGTCTGCCAAGATAAACCACACCTTTTACAAGCAGAACACCAGCCAATGAGAGTTAAACTTTTACAGATCTATAAAGTGTCTATGCTAAAAATTAGCAGACAGAGAACTTCAGAAGAGCTTCAATATGCATGTTAAATACACTTATTAGAGACCTCACAAGTGCCCCTCCCCAGGGAACAGTCTACATGAGCTTCCCAAATATGACATCACATTCATGGACAACACCCGTACCTCTTAATTAAAATTACTCAGATGTACGAGCAAGTAAATCGAATTCTGTTTATGCAAATGCTACTAGTTCTTAATACTGGAAAGCCTGACAATATATGGAAAAGATGAGTGATTAGCCCAAGGTAAAAGGGAAATTACTATTCCTAGGTTGCTAGCTGTGTGTCATTGTATGATTACGAGTCTGGTTGGCTCAGTGACCACCTCAATCCTGTTGGGAAAGGGAGGATAATGCTTAGCCAGCTCTTTGAATAGGTGTCACATATTATTCAATCATGATCAATCCAGCATTGCATTTATATTTTTTCATAAAAAAGTATCCCACCCAAAAGTACCAGCTTCTTCACTCTCTGATCACCTGACCAGCACATACTGTATGTAACTACACTTTTCACGATGCTACCGTGTGACAGAACACACCTTGAGCGTGTCGCCATAACAGGGTCACCTTTCGGTATTGCTTTTCCAGAACAGAAGCCACCCCCCTTCCTTCCCGCTACCAATATTAATCCAGCCCCTGACACGTCTGCTCATCACAGCAAGCGCTGCTCCCCCCCCTCCAAAACAACGAGACAGAGGCCTTGTGTTGTCTGAGCGCCGAATGTGAGGAGAGCGGCTTCCAGCTGGGTCAGGAGGGCGCACAGCTGCGCGTCTCTCCACGTGGCAGTCGCTCGCGGACGGGACTCGCACTGCTCACATCCCACGCCGGCTACCTACCCAAGACCTTCACATGGAGTCAGGGATAAAAATAAATAAATAAAAAATCAGCAAAGATTCTCCCCAGTACAAAATAGATAAATAAACTAGCAGTTAGAAGGCCAATTCTTCAGGTAGGGCCCAACCTCTAACCAGATAAGGCGACAGTTTTTACAGTCCATCTGCCTACCTAAACTCCAGCTGAACTACCTTCACATGACTGCTGGAAATCTTATAGAAGGAAAAATAATAAAGTTTCACCTGGGCTTCAAGACATGACCAAATAAAGTCAAGCTACTGAGATTTTCTGCACCTCTCCCCAGACCGCTATCGCTCCTGGGCTAAGCTGCACCTACACAAACACTTATGTGCCTATATCCACATCAGGGCGGGGTGCGGAGGGGGGGCAACATCTGTAAGCAATAACATACTGTAGCATGTGAGGGCTTATGGAGCGAATTAATAGATGTTTCACAAAGTACAGTGACCCTTTTAGCAGTCGAATGAAAATGCCATTCTGTCAGGATTTAGCCGTGCGGGTAAGACTGCCCCCATTTCATATGAGTGCCACATGCACCAGACATGTACAGGAAGAGCGACACTCTGTTCGCTCCTACTGCTTCTGGAGGATTTACATTTAAGTTTAAAGCCGGTTCAAGTCTCAGCGCTGGTGTCTCGGTCATACTTAGAGTGCGGCAGCTTTACGATCAAGCGGCTCAACAGTCCGATCTGGGTTGAGCCACTTGCTGGGGGGGATTTCTAGGGGCTGCGGAGCCGAGGCAGTGGATTGAACCTAGACGGGAGCACGGGCGGGGGGGGGGCATCGGGGGTGGTTCAGAGACATCCCAACATCTCAGTCTGCCAGGAATTCATGCCAGTATCGCTCAGCAATAGAGCATGAATTGGTGACTACCTGGTCTTCTGGATTACAAATCTTTGGGGGGGGGGGGGGTCCAGATGATTTATCTTCAGGCTTAATGAGCCTTATTCCAGCCCTGAACCACAAGAGGAGCCATGATCAAGCCCAGTAGTCGCCTCTGGACGGTGAGACTCCCGCAGGCTCACTGAAGACCTCAGAGGACGTCTAACAACACACTCTGCGGAAAATAATTCCAATTATTTCAGCTTTTTATCTTTGTCTCCCCACCCTCTCCTAAGCCTAACCCCCACAGCAGAAATGGAATTAAGCTCGACGCAGCAAAGATGCCTTCGATTCATTTACATACTCCATTAATGAAAATAAAAGATTAAATATTTTCGATCAAATTTAATTACGTCTGGGCCTGTTCCATCCTCGCAGGCTATGCTACCAAGTCCACATTTCAAGAATTAAAAGATCAGTAAGACAGTAAAGCCCATTCATACTTAGCAATTCCCAAGTTATTAAAATAACACAGCAATACCACAGTATTGACTTTGGGGGGAGCCATAACACTATAGTGACAGTTGAACATGACAGATGCAAGACTCTTCTACTCACGTCACTCCTGGGAGGGGGTTCTGAGGACATAGTACACACACTTGTGCTTTTGTTTGTCTCTTTGTTTGAATCCGAATGCATTGCGAGAAAGGAAATTTCTATAATACTCCCAGTGGGTTAAACCAGATAGCAGAGTGAGACCAGTAAGTAGGAAAAGGAGACACACTCTCAGCCTCTTGTTATCTGGCCAACACGATGCGCTAAGACGTTGAAGTGAAAAAGACATCAAGCCCTTAACAAATCAGTGGGCAGCAGATGGCTTCCAGAATTAGCAGAAACATAGAAATAGCAGACATAGAACTGCCACCCCTGAGACAGCAAACACCAGCATTTTTTGGCACTAGGTGCTGCAGGTACACTGGCATGGGCAGTATCTAGTATGCAAAATTTCACCTGCCCACCTATACATTGTTAGGAGCCGCTTGCCAGCGGACCTGGAAGTTGCATTACTGGAGTTTCCTCATTTCATTGGTATCAGGAAAATACCTGTAAAACCTGTTGGTTACATCATAGGTCACCCATGAGCTCACACCAACTACCCACCGAGCCCACATAGCTGGTTAGTCCCCTTCAAACGTGTTATTGATAAAACTCTCTCTAGTACAAACAAAATGTGCCCTCATTTCCAACACACCAAGAACATCAAAACCCAGTTTTGCATTTTAAAGTCACTGGACGTATTGAAGCTAAGCAGTTTTCACGGCGATGATGTGCAGATGTACCTCAATTCATGGAAAAATGCACAAATACTTTCACAGTCTTTAATATAACAGAGCTATTCTCTTATCATGTCATACCAGACCTCAGAGTACCTGCATCAGCATCGACATTCACTCAGACCGATAGCAAGGCCACTTATCAAATATCCATCTTCAAAACAAGCTGTGAATAAGGAGACAGTTTCGAAATGGGAGGCTTACACTGGTTCTGCTGAACCAGAGCATCCCCTGTTATTCCTCTGAACTCTCTCAAGCTAGATCTGATACCTAATATCATATTATTGCATTTGCATCAACATGGTAATTACCCGGTGTGCATCCCAGCCAGCTGTGCTACAAAGAGACTCCGATGCAGAGAGAGACGGGGCTTCCTGTGTGTGAAAGATCAAAGCACCAGCCGTGGGAGGTCCAACCCCCACCTCACTGGGTTCCAGGCATCGCTCTCCTGCTCCAGGAGGCAACTGTGGAATATTTCTACATGCTAGACCTCTTTCAAATTGGTCCTCAGATGCAGAACCATGGCAACCAAAAAGGGAGGGGGGGGGAAGGGTGAAAGAAAGAGGGCAAGAGAAAGAGAAAGATGGGGGAACGGATGGAGTGCCCGTACTGTGGTGCCTGAGATATTCAGGGTTGTGTGCATTTGTGTCACTTAAACTTTTCTCCGGGCGGCGGGGGGGTGGGGGGTTGAAAGTACAGGAGTATTACATTTAGAAAAGCTTGGAGCTTCACTGAACTCAGTGTGGACCATTTCAGAATTAACAACAAGCATCTGGAGGAAGAGCTTCAGAGAAGAACTACTGCCCCCCCCCCACTCCACATAAGATGTTAGAGGGCAAAGGACAAAGGGGTTTCTCTTTGTGTCAGAGTGGTGAGGTCACAACCTCCTTTCTGTCACGACACTGACCTCTGTGTTTCCATCTCCCCAGTACAAAGGGCATCCAGTAAATACAATGAAAGTGACTCAATCTCAACACAGGAATCGTATTGTATTTTCAATGAATGTTCTCATAATCTTGAATTTAGGCAGAACATCTGTATTCCCCCAGATCACCATGAGAACCACCAAGTTCCCCTGAAGGACTGAATCATTGGAAAAAGCAGAATTTACCAAGCACAAATCTACACAAATCTTTATTTAAATGTTTTTTTTTCTGGGTACTGTAAGGTTTCAGCTTTCTGTTTGTCACACGACATACAAGGTAAACGAGGTTAAACCCGTGCTGAAGAATTTGCACACAAACACAGCCACTGGGTTAACAGTAAGCATGTCAGTGTAAAGGGAACACCATCTCGGAGTGTAAAGGGAACACCATCTCGGAGTGTAAAGGGAACGCCATCTCGCAGTGTAAAGGGAACGCCATCTCGCAGTGTAAAGGGAACGCCATCTCGCAGTGTAAAGGGAACGCCATCTCGCAGTGTAAAGGGAACGCCACCTCGCAGTGTAAAGGGAACGCCACCTCGCAGTGTAAAGGGAACGCCATCTCGCAGTGTAAAGGGAACGCCATCTCGCAGTGTAAAGGGAACGCCATCTCGCAGTGTAAAGGGAACGCCATCTCGCAGTGTAAAGGGAACGCCATCTCGCAGTGTAAAGGGAACACCATCTCGCAGTCGCTGTACAGATTTAATCACGCACTAACAAAATCCTATTCTGTAGCGTCTCTGCATAGTACGTTCATCATCAATACCGAATTCCACTTGAAACACTGATCCAAACTGGGTTACAAAGCATCAAATCATGCTGTCAGATATTATTGGGGCAACATGGTGATCTCACACCTATCAGGCTGGGGGTTCAAATCACACCTCTGTGCTGTACATAGATCCTGCATGTTCTCTATGTGCTGCATTGATCGTTTCCTCAGCCTAACCACAGACATGCAGTTTGCCAAAATAGTCTCTAAATTGCCCAGAGTGTATAATTGTGAATGTGTATGTAACGGACCTGCATCCCACTCAGAGCGTATAACTGTGAATGTGTATGTAACGGACCTGCATCCCATCCAGAGGGTATAACTGTGAATGTGTATGTAACGGACCTGCATCCCATCCAGAGCGTATAACTGTGAATGTGTATGTAACGGACCTGCATCCCATCCAGAGGGTATAACTGTGAATGTGTATGTGACGGACCTGCATCCCACTCAGAGCGTAAAATTGTGAATGTGTATGTAACGGACCTGCATCCCATCCAGAGCGTATAACTGTGAATGTGTATGTAACGGACCTGCATCCCATCCAGAGCGTATAACTGTGAATGTGTATGTAACGGACCTGCATCCCATCCAGAGGGTATAACTGTGAATGTGTATGTAACGGACCTGCATCCCATCCAGAGCGTATAACTGTGAATGTGTATGTAACGGACCTGCATCCCATCCAGAGCGTATAACTGTGAATGTGTATGTAACGGACCTGCATCCCACTCAGAGCGTAAAACTGTGAATGTGTATGTAACGGACCTGCATCCCATCCAGAGCGTATAACTGTGAATGTGTATGTAACGGACCTGCATCCCACTCAGAGGGTATAACTGTGAATGTGTATGTAACGGACCTGCATCCCATCCAGAGCGTATAACTGTGAATGTGTATGTAACGGACCTGCATCCCATCCAGAGGGTATAACTGTGAATGTGTATGTAACTGACCTGCATCCCATCCAGAGCGTATAACTGTGAATGTGTATGTAACGGACCTGCATCCCATCCAGAGCGTATAACTGTGAATGTGTATGTAACGGACCTGCATCCCATCCAGAGGGTATAACTGTGAATGTGTATGTGACGGACCTGCATCCCATCCAGAGGGTATAACTGTGAATGTGTATGTAACGGACCTGCATCCCATCCAGAGCGTATAACTGTGAATGTGTATGTAACGGACCTGCATCCCACTCAGAGGGTATAACTGTGAATGTGTATGTAACGGACCTGCATCCCATCCAGAGCGTATAACTGTGAATGTGTATGTAACGGACCTGCATCCCATCCAGAGCGTATAACTGTGAATGTGTATGTAACGGACCTGCATCCCATCCAGAGCGTATAACTGTGAATGTGTATGTAACGGACCTGCATCCCATCCAGAGCGTATAACTGTGAATGTGTATGTGACGGACCTGCATCCCATCCAGAGCGTATAACTGTGAATGTGTATGTAACAGACCTGCATCCCACTCAGAGCGTATAACTGTGAATGTGTATGTAACGGACCTGCATCCCATCCAGAGCGTATAACTGTGAATGTGTATGTGACGGACCTGCATCCCATCCAGAGCGTATAACTGTGAATGTGTATGTAACGGACCTGCATCCCATCCAGAGGGTATAACTGTGAATGTGTATGTAACGGACCTGCATCCCACTCAGAGCATATAACTGTGAATGTGTATGTAACGGACCTGCATCCCATCCAGAGCGTATAACTGTGAATGTGTATGTAACGGACCTGCATCCCATCCAGAGGGTATAACTGTGAATGTGTATGTAACGGACCTGCATCCCATCCAGAGCGTATAACTGTGAATGTGTATGTAACGGACCTGCATCCCACTCAGAGCGTATAACTGTGAATGTGTATGTAACGGACCTGCATCCCATCCAGAGGGTATAACTGTGAATGTGTATGTGACGGACCTGCATCCCATCCAGAGCGTATAACTGTGAATGTGTATGTAACGGACCTGCATCCCATCCAGAGCGTATAACTGTGAATGTGTATGTAACGGACCTGCATCCCACTCAGAGGGTATAACTGTGAATGTGTATGTAACGGACCTGCATCCCATCCAGAGCGTATAACTGTGAATGTGTATGTAACGGACCTGCATCCCATCCAGAGCGTATAACTGTGAATGTGTATGTGACGGACCTGCATCCCATCCAGAGCGTATAACTGTGAATGTGTATGTAACGGACCTGCATCCCATCCAGAGGGTATAACTGTGAATGTGTATGTAACGGACCTGCATCCCATCCAGAGGGTATAACTGTGAATGTGTATGTAACGGACCTGCATCCCACCAAAGATGCACCACAGCCTCATGCGTCGCATTACCTGGGAGACACTCCAGAGCCAACCCCCTGCCTCCCATGACATTGACTATGATAGGAGATTGACTATGATATCACTGTACATCACACAGTTTAATACCTGAAGTAATTTACATCAGGACACCTGACAGGACCTGAACCAGTAACGTTACGCCTGTGCTTTCTTTTCAGACTAAGCATATACTTCAGTTTAACAAAAATTTCATACAATGCTTATTTACATATGCGGTACTGGCAAGTTTAAACAAAACTCCCTTTCTTCTCTGAAGCACCAGCATTACATAACGATGTGCAAATCACATTTAGAACTAACAGTTAAAAGGACATGGCAGTAGATCCAAAATTTTGAAGAAAGAAAATGGGTGAAACATGATGTTAAATGGAGAACATCTGCTGGATTTGCAGCTCAAAACAAATCAGGCATCTGGCACACAAAGTTGATTTAATAAATGACACGTTGGCACATCTGCCTGCACATGAGTAAACACACAAATAAAACAAATATGCTCTAACAACTAACCCACAAAAAACAGACAGGCCTGTTCCAAAAGCTGTGTTTATTAAGTGGACTACACTTTAATTTATGATTTTCCTGCAGTGTTTTCTGCTGCGGATGGTGCAGTTTGCAGATAACACTGCTTTTATTCGCATTAAAGGAGCCGAAATGCGGATCCAGCACAGCTGTATAAAACATTGCAGCATTCCTAATAAGACGAAAACCCTTCACACCTGTTAGCTACGATTCCCATCTTCAATACCTGCCAGATTTTTCTTGTTCACCTTCCCTGCCGTCGTGATTCAGAAGAGCTAGGATGCGGCTTTAGACAGCATATTTGCAGGATATATTTCTCAGCATAATGGCAGAATTGTGCTGCCAACAAACACAGCGGATAATGACAGATGAGACAGCGAAGACGGTCCAAGTCAGATTTCATATCTCTTCCTGTACATTTTTTATCACCATACAAAACAGAAACTATTTAAACAGGCGGAAAAAAAAGTAACTTGGAAGAAGACAGGGTACCATCAACCACACGCCAGCAAAAATCTGTTCATATTTTATTAAGATGCTGAATGCGCAAAGACTATTTCCCATAATGCATTATGATTCACAGAACACTGTACCAATATAGCAACGAAAAGAGAAGTGCGATAAATTAGAAACAATGCTCTGCAATCCCAGATATGCTACGAATAAAGTGTCTAAAGATATTTATATAATTGTTATTGTTAATTTCCCATGCGATACAACATGTAACACTGGACAGTGACCAAACGAATCTGTACTGTATTTCATATTTCTACTGTGCTTCCATAAGATCATGAAAATTACATGTTAAATACGCCATTAACTGCTTAATACTGAATGAAACAGCACAGATGAAAGCCTTTTAAAAATATCTAAGAGTATTTTGTCATCATTGAATAAATATCGTCGTGAGAGACTAAAATACCCACCCATGCCAGCTTGTTCTTTGTTTTTCCATTATTCAGATATTTTTTAAATCTTAATTCCAACAGAAAATCGAAGATGCTGCAATGTGCTACACATTTAAACACAGAATCGTAATGCCCTCTGAAAGGGGACTAATAACACGCTTCTAATCCTACCGGAGAATGAAACGGTACCGGTGTAATTCCCCAGCTCCTGAGAATCATTGACTGCACAGAATGGTTCACCACCATGAAAAAAAAAAAAGATTTGTTATTTTGGAACATGTTCATTTGCACCATACTTCTATATGATTTATTGAGGGAGGATGGACACATTTTTTGTTTTAAAGGGCAGAAACCCAAAATGTTATACATGCTTCCTAAAACCACTTCCTGGTCCAACAGCCTTTTTAAAAGCAAAGCATTTATTACGCAGCAGAAGTTACAGTTTTCATATCAAAGTCTTCTAGTCGAATAAGAATTAAGATGCTCAGATTTCAGCATGATTATGGATCGTTACTATGGGTCATGGGGCAGCTTTAAAACAACATAAATACAAAGGGAGTTACATGCAATCCCATGACATTACTGATTGTATAGCGTCACTTGAGTAGCCGAGTTACACCCATGGTGACATGAACACTCCTCCACTGTGAGAAGCACCACAACGACTGGCCCAAGGGCTGAAGTCACAGAGCCCAAATGCCCTTAAAACCCAAAGTAAACCACTAGTCTGAGAAAATAGCAACTTCTATTACTCAACTTTTTTTGGACACATTCCTGTCTTACACTCACAGCTGAATCCATAAATAGAAGCAAATAAAAGACTCAAAATGCACACAAACCCCACAGCCGCTCTCTGTGAACTGCAGTTGCGTCAATAATTAAAATCTCCACAGAGCTACAGTAACGGCAAAGAGGAACAGGAGGGATCAGAGTCAGCATCTGGAGGAAGGCAGGACAGGCAGTGCCAATCGCAAGCAAACCTTTACGAAGGCTGGGATTTGGAGTTGGGGGGGGGGGTTACTCAAACCAACCAGTGGCACAAAACTTCATATGTGTGCTGGGGAGATGGAGAGGGGGGCTTAACCCACTGTGTGTGATCACCATGGCACGATGGTAATGGAGATTCTTTAACAAGGTCAAATGGCATCAGTAATAGTCAGCTAACATAACAAAAGATCACTGTTTCAACACTAATATGCACCAGAGCAGTGCGACCTTCAAGTAACCTATGAATACCAAAAGAATTCCATGAAAACTATAAACCCTACATGTTAAATACAGAAGTGAGCTTATGGACACTGACGTAACAGAAGGTTTGCTGCTTCAAGCCCCAGAAGAAAGACGGCTTGCTGTTTTACCTTTGAATAAGGTACTAACCAATCTTGTAAAAACTGTAGGTGAACTGCCTCGACAAATGTGCTGTCTAGACCAGAGGTCACCATCCTTCACGGGCTACTTCACGGGTACTGAGCCATACGAAGGAATACCAGTTTCATACACTTCTTAAATAACAAATTTGCTCAGTATAATAAACATGTTTAAAATGTTTTTTATATATTGTCATTTTCAAATCTATATAAATGCAAATGTGATTAAAGAAGAATAGCAACAGGATAAAATTAAATTTTAGACTCTGCACACTGGTGAGTTGTGCTATTTTTAGAACAGGTCCGCGGACGACTCATGTGGTCCTTGGGGGCATCCTGGTGCCCACGGGCACCATGTTGGTGACCCTGATCTAGACAAAAATACACCTGAATGTCTTTAAAAACACCATGCAACTTGTAAAAATGGTAAACTTTATCTTTTGGGGGGGGGGGGGCACCTCATTCTTCTAATTCTGTTCCCTTTTACATTTTGTGTGTTATATTGGGGGGAGATTAACCCCCCTCCCAGCAAAGGATAGTAAACAAGTCCACGCACAGCAGCAAGATGCCGTCAGCGCAAACAGCAAGGACGCCTCGACTGAACTGCTCCCTGATTTCATCTTTTTTTCTTTTTGTGGCAGAAGGCATGGGTGGGGTGAAGAGTAGTGAAACCCCAAGAGCCCACCCACTGCTTGGCATGTAAAGGGGGTTACAGCCTTGGAATAACGAGACGCAATAAGGATTTGGAGGGAGGATGCAGAGGGCTGTCTGCCGACTGCCTGTTTAAGTGTAACAGACATCCCTGCTTTTCCAAATACTTCTGCCACAGCGGGTAGTTTGTAATTAGCACACCATTTAAATGTTACCCTTAAAGGTGCTTTCATGTTCTTTCTCATAAGAATTAAGCTGTACATACTCAAGTTATCGCCAAGATATTAATTATTCCCCCCACCCCCCAACACCACTTGTGTTATAGCAGAGATATTTTAATTCAGTTTCTAGTAGAAAAACCATCAGAACCTCAGTTTCCCTCTCTTTGACACTGACTTTCACATATTATGCAAATACATAATGGACTAAAGCTAGCTCAATAAAGTAGTATGAAATTCAGACTGTACCTGTCCCTTGCATTAATACACGAATTAAAATGTAATACCACCTATATTGGCAAGGACGAGGTAACCCAAGGACAGAAAAAATACCGTTCCGACTGAAAACAGTATTGTCTTCATATGTATATCTTCAATAAAAGTCACTAAGAACGCATGTGTTGCATATATAAAAGAGGTATACCATACCATCCACTCTCCATAAACCTTTCTTTATACCATCATAGACTCAAATATTCAAACTCATTTTGTGACGTCCCAGGCTACCCCAGACCCAGAAATTAGACACATAAAATCGAGACGCCTTACTGCGGACTGATTAACCTACGATTAAATGCCTTTTATCGGAATATTATACCTTTTGTCCCAAAGCCTGAAATGATACAAAACGTGTCGTGCAGACGAAGGTAAACTGATAAATGCACAAAAAACCCACACACAAAAGGAACAATGTGCGTGTGAATTTGCAATCAAAAACTCAGTCCACTGGCTCCAAAATAAACCGGCGAAGCCACATTTCCCTTTATGGTAGGTAAAGGGGCTTTCAAACAACACCAGCTGCACACACACGGGGCATGTGGACCTTCGCGATCACCCACATGGACGCACCGTGTGTGTTTTACACACATTCGGCTCTATTGTCTCGCTGTGCATCAGGTAAAATCTGACGGGGTCTAACGCTTAGAGATCTCCATGACCTAGTCTGGCTGGAAGAGGACAGGAGTCCATAACAGAGCGATTACTGGTCAATAAAACAAGAGGAGGGGAAATATCTGTTGCTATTTTTAAAGCCAATAGTATGACTGATCTGCCGGTAGCGAGCTTAAGGCAATGCCACAGAACCGCTATCCTGTAGAGCTTCCATGTAATTTTCACTATTCAATAACACACATATATGAGTTGCAGACAGACATGCGCTGATTTTGGATGCAAACATGCACATCCACATTCAATGTAATGCTATGGTCCGCATTCAGGCACACCTACGGTAAGCGGAAGCCCACCTGGTCCTTGGTACTTAAATGTCATTTGGATAACATTAAATCACCAAAAAATGTAGCGGCAAGCGTAGGCCTGCTGGATAGAAATAAGCGGCGCCTTGCCGGGCGAGGGGACTTGGAAAGAGGGGGGGCCTGCGACAGATCCCCGGGGTAAAGCTGCCTTCAACCATCAGACGCGTAATGTCCAGTTCTAAGCAACAAGCACAACGCCTTCAGCTATGGGTCCGGCTTATTTTACTCCGAATAAACCCTGAGACTGCCGTTTTTTGTTAGGTGTAAGAATGCATCTGAAAGCCGAACACAGGAGCAGCCGTGTCGAGGGTTCCGATCGGTCACCGTCCCCGGCTTCCCGGTGCCGCATCTTTACGCGGAAAGCCGCAGCCACGGCTTGCGCACCCATTAAAATCCGCGAATAAAGGTAATAAACAAAAAAAGCCCCACCAACCTCATTTGTCAGAGTCTAGCGTGGAAGGAGTGCAAATAACGGCGCAGGCACAACCCCGACTGCTCATTCCGCGCATACATTAAGAAAGAAAGAAAAAACGCCCCAATCTGTTATTGCTCAAAAAAGCTGCATTTCCCCCTTTATGCTGGGACCCTTTCGGAGGTCTTTCCGCGTCGGGAGACTCTCGGCAGGAAAAGTGACGTCATGGCTTTAAAGCGCACTCGCCGCCTAGGGCTCGGCGGCAGAGCCAGTCTCTGCGGCCCCTTACGGCTCGTTTTAAAAAGCCCATCGCTCCGTCTAATGGACGCTCTACTGATGGAAACGGTATGCGATGTTAAAGTGCTGCCAGATTTACTGGGCGAGATAAAACAAACAAACAAACAGGCAAGGGACTATCTGCATGGCTTTCGCTTCACCCGATTGTCCGCCTGTAGTATTTACTCACTTTCCTGTCGCATCCCGTGCCAGTGTGGGGAAAAAAAGTTGCGTTTTTTTTTCTATCACGCGTTTTAAATACTAGCCCAAAAGAATGGTGTATAACGTGCATAATAACCAGCGAAAATCTGGTCACGTAAAGATTAGACATGGATATGTGAATACTTAGTAATTAAGCAAACACAGATCAAACAATAACACGGTTCCCATCCCGTACATCCAAACGTCTGTCTTTACAAGCTGACTGGTTTTTGACAGAGGACAGCTTCATTAGTAAAAAGCAACTGTGCTTAAAAGTCTTTGATCCAGCCACTGTTTTCCCATAAAGCTGTAACTAAGTCTAGCACTCAGTTAAGGCGAAACATTACTAGTTGGTGAGTTGGCAATATTAATACTAGCGTCAATACCATGTTTAAAATCCATTTTAAAAGACCTACAGAAGCTTCCCGGATAGGAAGGTCATTCACGCCTTAAACGACTCCGTATTATGCAGAGCAACTTGAATATTGATGAAGGCAGGTAAAATGATCCATTAACGTGCACCACATTCTACTTCTTAAAACATGTTGGTTACTACTTTAGGTGCCAGATCAGAAAACAAAAAACACACAAACACAAAAAATACTATACCATACCAATCCACACCCCCCAACTATGAAATCTGAATCATACTGTGAATTAGGTGTAACAAACAGGTATCTCAGACCACTTTCTTAGAAGCAAAACACACACACACACACACACACACATATATATATATATATATATATATATATATATATATATATACACACACACACACACACACACACATTTTAAATCTAATTACATATGCAGTTGTCCCCTTGAACAAGATACTTTCACTGAATTATTGCAGGAAAAAGTTGAAATCACTTTATCAGGAAACCCCACAGGATTATATACTGGTAATGTAATCATACTAATCATGCAGTCCATTATATTTTAAATGCTATAATCTGTAAAAGGAAACATTCAGGGTAGACATTACAGAGAACTTTAATGATTCTGGGTCACTAATGACATTTTACTTACATACTTATTTGGCTTAACTCTCAATCACTGAACCCTCTAAAGTCAAAGCGAATTTTCTAATCTAAACAAGCCAAAACAGGCAAGCAAATTTCCTGCTCTCACAATTGCTAGTTTTAAGGCCCTGCTCTTTTCATTAGGTTCTCCCTTCAGAAGTTTAGAAGCGCCCCCATCTGTCTCATTAGTGCAAGAACAAGGCATGCCAAACACCAACATAGCAAGCTAAATGGAAGGTGGCCTTTCAATACACAACCACATCAATCTCAGCCCTCATTTCAGACACAGTGGCCAATCAAAAATTTCCGTAAACAGGAAGCAGACCAACAATATTTGCTTCCTTCCAGACAAGCCAACACTTAGTCACCTAGTTATATTTAGGGTGTATACAGAAGAGAGGAAATGAAAGATACTTACTGAAGTATTTGCAGAGATATACATATATACACACACCCATAAATATGAAAAGATTAAGTCATTAAGCCACTTGTAAGAGAAAAGACTAGAAAGGCAGACATGTCTCTGGCATCACAGCACAGACCTTCAGGGGGTACTATGTACATTACAGTGCAGTTCCACCCATTCAGGATCCCTTAAAAAGGACTGCATACTAATAGTGCTCAATAAATTAATATTAAGTTTCAGAAATGGTTTTTTATTTAAACAGTATATGCAAAAAAATAAAAAAATAAAATTCACCACCCTTTGCTTTGTTCCACAATGGAGGAGTTGCAGCATCCTGTATAGAGATTAAGAGATCCTACTGATGCTACTCACCTACATCACAATCTTAAAAACATACAAACACCTCATTACTGACCTATAATCTTATTCCAAGTACATCCAAAGAAACAACTAGTCAATTCAAACATGCAAATATTAAAGCTGATACATGGAAATTACAAGAAAAGCCAATGAAAAGCATTAAACAACTTTAAACTTTATTCCATTCAAGAAAACTACACAATTAAGTAGATATCAGTGTAGCCTTCAGTTCTTAATCCCTTCAAGCATGGCTCCAGTGTGATGAACAGCCAACGGCTGCCACGGGTAGTCTGATTCCAGGATATGCTGTATATCTGTGCAAAGAAAGAATTCAAATAATTTGAGGAAATTTTTATACAGCAGAACAGTGTGGAGAGTTTGGGGGTGAGGAGCACTGCACCAAGAGTGTGGAACATGTTCGATTACAAGTAGAAAATCGAGGGCTTTAAAATAGCAAGTGTTCCTTCCAACTGAACTGGATTTCCCCTTTTCCAACACAGAGGATACCCAACAGACCATTGAAAGGCTATAATTTTGGCCTCTGTTTGAAACCAGCAGTTACAGCCAACTGCTGGTCTTGATTCAGGGCCGTAGTACCTTTCCCAGGTCCGGCAGAGGAAGGGAGCATGCAAAGGAAAACGAAGAGCACGAGAGGGCTGCGTTTTATTTTTAACTGCAGAAGTACCCGCAACGTCCATTCTCAAAGTCTACCATATTGGGCCCATTTTCAAAATATAGCCGATGCTGTTTATTCTTTATAACAACGTCATCATTAAAGAAGTCATATTAATAAAACAATTCGGTGGTCCGGAGGGGCTCCTCACGTGGCCAGGACACTGCGTGGCGAGCGCCAGGAGCCCGAACCGAAAGATAATGCTGGATTACTGGCAGACAGTCAGCAGATCCCGATGATAAAAACACATGGGAATACTTCTACTTCATTAACGATATACTGCCGTCATCGGTCCACACCACGTCTTGCTTAAAAGCACAGCCATTTTATCAAAACAGTTACACACGTGTATTTTTTTGTAAACAGCCCAATTTAGAAATAAATCTCGCATTTGCGTCACAACAAATTATCTTAGTCCTTAACACATAAAGCATTTCTTTAATTACCTTACCTGTTACCTCTTAACTGGAACGCAGCGCCAACTACACTAAACACGTTTCTGTCCACTTACTCTACGGCAGTAATGGCGCTTCAATCCTATTTTAAAGGCCGATACCGCCACCTACCGCGCTGGAGTGTGACGTAAAGCGTCTGCATTGACCACACTGAAAGGGGCGGTTTTTCATTTTGATTAAACTACATAATGATCTGGACGGCTCCCATTCTTCCCAGTCAGGTTAGAGTGCTCCCTGGATTGCATGGCAGTCTTTCACAGCGTACATATATACATACACATTATGGGCAATTAGGAAAAGTTTAACTATATGTCTTTGGATTACAGGAGGAAACCCCCCCCCCCCCCATCACTGGGAGAGCATGCAAACTCCACGCACACACACACAGTAGTGAGATTTGAACCTCCAATCCAGGTATAAAATGACCGTGTTTCCCACTGAACTGCCATGCCACTCAAGGAAAATTAAATACTTACTAATTATGTATCAATGTGTAATGCGATGATTGGTATGTTAAATCCAGTACAGTACATTTAATTAGATTATTTATCATGTTTCCTTTAAAAATTTTAATCCATGACTTAATCTCAGATATAAGACATAAATCAGATAGACTGTGCCTATTCCTGGGCAGCCAGCATTTCATCTGTCTCCCTGACCGAATAACTGTTTGCAGTTTTTATATAGAAAACAAGGAGAGAAACCTCTGCAATTCAGAATAATATAATGACATTTATCTATTTGGCAGACATTTCTTGCCAAAGTAACAAAACAATTGAAAAGCAGCCAGCACTTGGAGAAGTTGGGGGTTAAGGGCTTTGTTCAAGGCCATAATAGTTAAATCAGTCAGGTGACCACAGGATTTGAACCAACAACCTTCTAATCAGAGAGCCACACATCACGCAAGTGCATAATTACTGGAGAACGGCCAGTCTCTGCCTCCACAACAGTTACAGGAGACATTCAATATAGCAGGAATGTAGCCCAGTTCATTATTCCTGAACAGCTCACTAGGGTAAATAAAGATTCTCATTATTTAGTCACATGTGGCTGTGATCCCCACTACAGGAGCATCTGCACTGTATTGCAAAGTCAGCACAAATATCATGATTGCAGCAGGCCTATTTATTTTGACTGCAGTATTGAGTTGTCATATTTCAGTTGATTCCCAGGGAAGACCACCTGCTTTAAAATGGGAAATAATGTTTTCAAAATTTTGGGTCAGCCTCAGTCACTCCAAATTTCAGGCCTGACAGGCTGGTCGGAGGGCAGCCAAGTCCCATTCAGACCCGGACTGGCCATCTGTCATACCGGTCAATTTTCTGGTAGGCCAATGGATATCCGTGCCTGCAAAACTCATTATGGGAATGCATGGGTGGTGGGTCTGAGGAAAAGTCCAGGACCAATTTTTAATCCCTGTCCAGTCCTGGTCCTATTCAACATGCTTACATGACAAGTTATTATAGAAATGAAGTATAGAATGTGCTGCTTTTTGCCATCTGTGGCTGGTGCAACTTTATGACAATTTTTGTTATTATTTTGCTTAGTTAGGCAAGCAGGTATTTTAAAAAGGCACCAAAGATGAGTGATAAGAAAGAATTATAAAGCACATATTATAATGCAGAAACTGAATTTTCTCCAGATTTAGATTTCGATCTTATCCCAAAACATTGAATTTTAATTCAGCTAAAATCTAAATAAATTAGTATGTTATTTTAAAATGTTGTCATTATAACAATTCTGCTGTTCCACATGACTCCATACATTGGTTTACCGCCACTTATACAGATCAGCAACGGGAATAAAGTAAAACTCTTCATGATATCTACAGTCGTGGCCGAAAGTTTTGGGAATGACACAAGTATTGGTTTTCACAAAGTTTGCTGCTTCAGTGTCTTCCCCCCTTGGGCGTCTTCAGTGTCAGATGTTTCTATGGTATGCTGAAGTATAATTGTGAGCATTTCATAAGTGTCAAAGGCTTTTATTGACAATTACATTAAGTTTATGCAAAGAGTCAATATTTGCAGTGTTGGCCTCTGCAATTCACCCTGGTGTGCTGTCAATCAACTTCTGGGCCAAAACCTGACTGATGGCAGCCCAATCTTGTATAATCAATGCTTGGGGTTTGTCAGAATTTGCAGGTTTTTGTTTGTCCACCCGTCTGTTGAGGATTGACCACAAGTTCTCAATGGGATTAAGGTCTGGGGAGTTTCCTGCCCATGGACCCAAAATGTTGATGTTTTGTTCTCCAAGCCACTTAGTTATCACTTCTGCCTTATGGAACGCTGCGCCATCAAGCTGGAAGAGGCATGTTCATCACTAAACTGTTCTTGGATGGTTAGGAGAAGTTGCTCTCGGAGGATGTTTTGGTACCATTCTTTATTCATGGCTGTGTTCTTAGGCAAAATTGTGAGTGAGTCCACTCCCTTGGCTGTGAAGCAACCCCACACATGAATGGTCTCTGGATACTTTACTGTTGGCATGACACAGGACTGATGGTAGCGCTCACCTTTTCTCCAGAAAATCTTTTTTTTCCGGATGCCCTAAACAATCGGAAAGGGGATTCAACAGAGAAAATTACCCGACTTGAAACCAGGCCTTCCTCTTCTCCTCACTGTGCGTGCAGATGCACTCACACCTGCCTGCTGCCGTTCCTGAGCAAACTCTGCACTGGTGGATCCCACAGCTGAATGGAGATGATCCTGGTGCTTGCAGGACTTTCTTGGACACCCTGAAGCCTTCTTCACAACAATCAAACCTCTCTCCTTGATGTTCTTGATGATCCGATAAATGGTTGATTTAGTGTTACGACCCCCAGGGACAAGTTACTCCCTATAGGGGCGGATGTTTCTGCCGGGGGGGGGGTGTGTCATTCTGTTCCTGGCCCTGCCCACTGTTGCATCACCTTCCCCTCTGCTTTGATTGGCCGGGTTTCCTCCTATCACTTCCTTTATAAGGCCTGTCCAGGCCAAGAAGAAGGAGGCCTCTTGCTTTGTACTTGGCTTGTTATTTGCTATATGATTGATGATTTATTGTGCTTGACCCCTTTTTGCTGTTTGACCATTGATTTCTGCCTAGCCCTTTTCTTTGGATTTGGTTGCTGTGGATTCTGTTTTGTAAACATTTGTAAATTTCTGTACCTATCTGCACCCATTGAGGTTCTCCGTGGGTAGCTAGGGAAGTAGGGAGCACGACGCCATTTTGCTTTGATTAAGTTTTCTCACTGTTTTGGAATTAGTCAGGGAGATAGATTAGTTTTGTGTACCTTTGTTTTCTGTTGTTTTGGTTAGGTAAGTGGTATCTTGTTTAGGTTCCAGTTAGAGGTGTTTTGTTTGTTATTTTGGCCTTGTCGGCTCCTGAAGTGGTTCCCACCATTAATAAACCTACCACAAATACCAAAACAGTGGTCTCACTCCACCTTTTGTTGCGCCTGACCCTAGACCGGGACGTAACAAAATTGGGGGCTCGTCCGGGATCTCCTCCATTGTCTTACTTTCTTGCTTTGTGTGCTAACGGTTATCTGGTGGTTTGGTTAGATGGCCGTTAGATTTGAGTTGGACAATTTTGTTGTTTACCCTACCCTGGAACAGTATGAGCGCTGCCGCAAGGATGATCTATTACTTATAGCAGACTTTTTCAGGATTCCTGTGCCACGGAGTGCAGCTAAGAAGGTTGTGAAGAGCACACTGTATCTCGAGCTGGTAAAGCAGCAGATCTTACCAGAAAGAGATAAGATCTTGGGTGTTGCATCTCCGCCAGGGCCTTCTGAGGGATTGGCTATGGCGACGGCTGAAACCAAACCTGAGGAGCCAGTACACATAGAACCCGTCGATCCAGAGCCATCACTGAAAGACCCCTTGGTTGCCTTGAAGCTAAAGGAGTTGGAGCTTGAATTGAGCAGACAGCAGTGTCAACAGCAGCAGTTACGTGTCCGAGCACTGGAGCTTGAGACACAAAGGGATATCCGGCTGAAAGAGTTGGAGTTGGAGCTCAGAAGAAAGTCTGATCCAGATCGTCCTCTTCCTTCCAGTTTACCTGCACCTACTCCTCTTATGCCTACTTCACATGGGCCTGTCGGGGCATCGTCTCCTGTGCCTCAGAGATCATCATTCGTAAGTTTCCCTGACTTTGATATTAGCAGACATATTGCCTTGGTTCCTATGTTCAGGGAAAGCGAAGTGGACACCTACTTTCCTGTGTTTGAGCGCATTGCTCTCACGTTACAGTGGCCAAAGAATATCTGGACCTTACTATTGCAATGCAAGTTTGTTGGGAAAGCACAAGAGGTGTGTTCTGCCCTATCATTAGAGCAGAGTTTGGACTATGAGGCTGTTAAGGCTGCTGTGTTGCGGACCTATGAACTTGTCCCTGAGGCCTACCGGCAAAAGTTCCGGAAACATAGTAAAACCTCCGGTCAAACCTTTGTTGAATTTGCTCGAGAGAAGACTGCTCTCTTTGATAAATGGTGTGCTTCAACTAAAGTCTCCACGTTGGAGCACCTAAAGGAATTGATCTTGTTAGAAGAATTTAAGAACTGCCTCCCTGACAAGATTGTTGTTTATTTGAATGAGCAAAAAGTCTCTGCACTCTCTGATGCTGCTGTTTTAGCAGATGAATTTGTGCTCACCCACAAAAGCAGCTTTTCTACTCCGCGTCGGGATACCTATGAACGTGAATTCAGGGCTCCTGAGAACCCACTCCGGACCAGCCAGTCCTCTGTGTTCCCATCCGAGTCTCGTGAATGTTTTTACTGCCATGAAAAGGGGCATCTAATTGCCTCCTGTCCTGCACTAAGGCGTAAAAACCAGCCGAGAGCATCAACCCCTCCAAAGGGTGCTGCACTGGTCCATACAGTGCCGAGGTGTAGTAGCCCCACGCACTCGCTCTCTTCTGTGGACCCTGTTTTTGAACCCTTTGTTTTGGATGGCATGGTCTCCTTGTCTGACACTGACTCGGAGCAGAAGTACGTGCGTGTTCTGAGGGACACTGGAGCCGCACAGTCCTTCATTTTGGAGAGTGTCCTACCATTTTCTAATCACTCTAGTTGTGGTTCTGATGTCCTGATTCAGGGCATTGAACTTGCTATTGTCAAGGTTCCTCTGCATACTGTGTATCTGCGTTCTGACCTTGTCTCTGGGTTTGTTAAAGTCGCACTCCGGCCTCAGTTACCAGTGGCAGGGGTTTCTTTTATTCTTGGGAATGATTTAGCTGGGGGAATAGTTACCCCTTTGCCTGAAGTAATTGATGTGCCTGAATTGAGTGATGATGTGGTATTACAAGAGTTTCCTGCTGTATTTAGGGCATGTGTTGTGACACGAGCGCAAGCTCGAAAAATGGAAAATATGGTAGATCTTTCTGGCTCCTTTATGTGTGATGATAACCCTGTAGTCGGGTACACTGCTCTTTCCCCTCCTAGTGATATTAAGGGTGACTCTTGTGAAGGGGTGGATCTCAGTATGTTCCCCTTAGAACGGGCACAACTAGCTTTTGCCCAGAAAGACGACGTTTCGTTATCACGCTGCATCTCTTCTGCTGTAGATCTGTCAGAACTGCCTCAGCATCCGGTAGCTTATTTCTTTGATGGTGATGTACTTATGCGCAAATGGACACCAGCTAACTCTGAGCATGAGTGGAGTTCAGTGTTGCAAGTTGTTGTTCCTAAACCCCTGCGGCAGCATGTGTTGAATATAGCTCATGACCATAGCATGTCTGGTCATCTTGGTGTAAGAAAAACGTACAATCGTCTGTTAAGACACTTCTTTTGGCCCTCCATGAAACGTGATGTATCTCAATACTGTCATTCTTGCCATGTTTGTCAAATTGCTGGAAAGCCTAATCAGGTTATTCCCCCTGCACCTCTGAGGCCTATACCGGTTATGGGTGAGCCTTTCGAGAGAATTCTAATTGATTGTGTTGGTCCATTGCCTAAAACAACGTCTGGATTTCAATACCTCTTGACTTTGATGTGTGCATCAACCAGATACCCTGAAGCTATTCCGTTACGCTCTCTTAAGGCTCCAGCTATAGTGAAAGCCCTTATCAAATTCTGTACTACATTTGGTTTACCAAAATACATCCAGTCAGATCAAGGTTCAAACTTCATGTCCAGGATTTTTAGCAAGGTGATAAAGCAGTTGAGTATCCAGCATCAAGTTTCTAGTGCCTACCATCCGGAGTCACAGGGGGCTTTAGAGAGATTTCATCAAACCTTAAAAACCATGCTTAGAACATATTGTTCAGCCCAGGGCAAAGATTGGGATGAGGGGATCCCCCTCCTACTTTTCGCCATCCGTGATACTGTTCAAGAGTCCCTTGGCTTTAGTCCCGCTGAATTAGTATTTGGACATTCTGTCCGTGGTCCTTTAAAGGTACTACAAGAACAGTTTCTGTTCTCAGCTCCTTCAACAAATATTTTGGATTATGTCAGTAACTTTCGTGCACGCTTACATACTGTCTGTGAATTAGCCAAGTGCTCTTTAGCTTCCTCCCAGTCCCGTATGAAGTCTCGTTTTGACCAGAAGTCAGTACAACGTGCATTTAAACCGGGAGATCAGGTTCTCGTTTTATTGCCGCTACCTGGCTCAGCTCTACAGGCTAAGTTCTCAGGTCCTTATGCCATTGGTTCAAAGTTGAGTGAAACGGATTATGTTGTGAAGACGCCTGATAGAAGAAGAAAGTCTCGTGTGTGCCATATAAATATGCTTAAGCTATATGTGTCCCGTTCCAATGCTGAGACCTGCCCCACCACCACACCAGCCTCTCCAGTAACTACTGCTTCTGTAAGTCTGTCCCCATCAGATTATTCCCCTGAAATTGATGGACTTTGGTTAGGAAATGCCTCTCTTCCATGTGCTCGCCTGCCCAACTCGGACACCCTCTTGGTTCTCCCTTCTAAACTCTCTCACTTGCCAGACTTTGCTCAAAATAGTATTATACAACTTATCGAAAAGTATCCATTACTTTTCTCTGATACTCCCTCCAGGACTACAGTCCTTAAGCATGATATAGATGTTGGTGTTAATGTTCCTGTGAAGCAGAATGCCTATCGAGTTAATCGGACTAAACGAACCATCATGAGGATGGAAACAGAATATCTTGTTCTCCATGGTCTTGCTGCCCCTAGTTGTAGTCCTTGGAGTTCTCCCTGTTTGCTGGTACCCAAGCCAGATGGTACCTTTCGCTTCTGTACGGACTACAGGAAAGTTAATGCTTTAACTAAGGCTGACTCCTTTCCCCTACCCAGGATGGAAGACTGTGTAGACCGAATAGGGCAAGCAAAGTTCGTTACTAAGTTAGACTTGCTGAAAGGTTACTGGCAAGTCCCCCTCACAGAACGTGCATCTCAAATCTCAGCTTTCGTCACCCCAGATTCCTTCCTACAGTATTCTGTTATGGCCTTTGGTTTAAAAAATGCACCTGCTACATTCCAGCGCTTAATGAGTCGGGTTTTAGCTAATGTTGATAATTGTGAAGCTTACCTGGATGATGTTGTTGTGTATTCAGATAACTGGGAGAGTCATCTCCGTACCCTAGATATTGTGTTTTCGCGTCTCAAAGAAGCTTCTCTTACCCTGAACCTTGCTAAATGTGAGTTTGGCCAGGCTACTGTAGCATACTTGGGTAAACAGGTGGGCCAAGGAATTGTTCGTCCTTTGGACGGCAAAATTGAGGCTATTAGTGCTTTTCCCGTGCCTAAAACAAAAAGAGGGCTACGTCGCTTTCTTGGGATGGCGGGATATTACAGAGGCTTCTGTAGGAACTTTTCAAGCATTGTATCACCTCTCACAAATCTTCTTCGTGACTCTGTGCCTTTTGTGTGGGCTCCTGATTGTCAAGCTGCTTTTGATGCAGTTAAGAGTTTGTTATATAGTGCTCCAGTTCTATCTGCACCGGATTTCACTAAGTCATTCAAGCTTGAAGTAGATGCTAGTGGAACAGGTGCAGGTGCGGTGTTAATTCAAGAAGACACCCTGGGTGTTGACCACCCTGTCTGTTTCTTTTCCAAGAAGTTCAACCGCCATCAGATCAACTACAGCACCATTGAGAAAGAAGCTCTTGCCTTGTTACTAGCCCTTCAATACTTTGAAGTGTACCTTGGATCCAGTTCAGAACCCATCCTAGTGTACACTGACCACAACCCACTTGTTTTTTTGCACCGTATGTCAAATACTAATCAGAGGCTCATGCGTTGGTGTTTGATCTGTCAAGGCTTCAATTTGAAGATAACACATAAGAAAGGGTCTGAAAACATTGTTGCAGATGCACTGTCTCGTTGTGACCTTTAATTGAGTGAAAAGCTATATATAGCTTTTCTCTTAAGGGTGGGGGTGTTACGACCCCCAGGGACAAGTTACTCCCTATAGGGGCGGATGTTTCTGCCGGGGGGGGGGTGTGTCATTCTGTTCCTGGCCCTGCCCACTGTTGCATCACCTTCCCCTCTGCTTTGATTGGCCGGGTTTCCTCCTATCACTTCCTTTATAAGGCCTGTCCAGGCCAAGAAGAAGGAGGCCTCTTGCTTTGTACTTGGCTTGTTATTTGCTATATGATTGATGATTTATTGTGCTTGACCCCTTTTTGCTGTTTGACCATTGATTTCTGCCTAGCCCTTTTCTTTGGATTTGGTTGCTGTGGATTCTGTTTTGTAAACATTTGTAAATTTCTGTACCTATCTGCACCCATTGAGGTTCTCCGTGGGTAGCTAGGGAAGTAGGGAGCACGACGCCATTTTGCTTTGATTAAGTTTTCTCACTGTTTTGGAATTAGTCAGGGAGATAGATTAGTTTTGTGTACCTTTGTTTTCTGTTGTTTTGGTTAGGTAAGTGGTATCTTGTTTAGGTTCCAGTTAGAGGTGTTTTGTTTGTTATTTTGGCCTTGTCGGCTCCTGAAGTGGTTCCCACCATTAATAAACCTACCACAAATACCAAAACAGTGGTCTCACTCCACCTTTTGTTGCGCCTGACCCTAGACCGGGACGTAACATTAGGTACAGTCTAACTAGCAGCAATACCCTTGCCTGTGAAGCCCTTTTTGTGCAAAGCAGTGATGACTGCATGCGTTTCCTTGCAGGTAACCATGGTTAACAGAGGAAGAACAATGATTTCAAGCACCACCCTTCTTTTAAAGCATCCAGTCTGCTATTCTAACTCAGTCAGCAGGACAGAATGATCTCCAGCCTTGTCACCCTCAACACTCTCACTGAAATTATGTCTGCAGGTCCTTTTGTGGCAGGGCTGAAATGCAGTGGAAATGGGTTTTTTAGGATTAACTTAGTTTTCATAGCAAAGAGGGACTTTACAATTAACTGCAATTCATCTGATCACTCTTCATAACATTCTGGAGTATATGCCAATTGCCATCATAAAAACCGAGGCAGCGGACTTTGTGAAAAACAAGACTTGTGTCATTCTCAAAACTTTTGGCCACGACTGTACAGATGGCAGCAGCAGCCCTCGTCATTTTAACATGAGAAGTGAAAGCGAATGGAAGAAACGCGGCACGTCCTATTGGTCAAGGCGGATGTCCGTCAGCGAAGAGCCCAGGACGCCCGAGGCAGCTGAGCAGCGGCGCGGTGAGGCGCTGTCCCGGGAACGCGAGGCCTGCGGAGAGAGCGCTCCGCTGGTAGGTATCAAGTTTGGGATGCGACCGAAGAGAAAGTTGTGGTTCCGCGCAGCTTGGGTGCCGGGAAAGTGCTGTGTCCAGACTGGGGCGCTGTCCGAGGGGGAGGGTGACGTGCTCGTGTTTTAACGGGCTCGCAGAGTGGGGGAGGGGAACCGATGATCAGTGGCGATCAATAAAGTGTCTTCTGAGTACATTTATGCGCCTGATCGGCACGGTTACTTTCCGGTACAGTCGGAGGTGTCTGCATGTGCTTTATTGTATTATGTGCACGGTATGTAAATAAACATGTCCTGACCGTTCCTCCACTTAAACTTTACACCGGTTGACGTTTATCGAAAGAAACGAGAGGTAAACGGTGCAGATTGCCGTTTTATACAAGACTACAGCTTCTTAGAGCACGAGTGATAACAACGGTCCTAAAGTACATGCATTGCGTGGTTCTTCGGTCGATTAAACATTCACGTTATGAAAAATCTGGACAGTGTTATGGTTAAGTGTTAAGGTTCATGTATCATACCATGAAAAACTTTTTAAACCTGTGTAAGCCTAGTTGTGTATTTTTGTTGTGTATCGGTAGGATTTGCCGATTGCTGAGATAACGGTTTATTGTTTTCTCTTTGTTTATTTCCCATCACCAGTCTAACTTCATGGTTAATCTTACAGATGTTTTTCCGGAAAGCTGACAGACATATAGTAAATAGGAAACTGCTTAGATTAGTAGCTTCTTAAATGAGAATTGTCTGTAAATAAAAACTATGTAACTTTCTTTTTTTAAACATTCTTTCAGCGCCTCTTGGAAATGACGGCAATCTCCTCTTCCTGGAATTTTAATTTGCTTCGCTCGGGAAGTTACTCGGTGTGCGTTCTTTGTTGCAGGGTGGAGGGGCATTTATCTGAATTATACGGAGCTTGCTGGTCTTTCTAAGTAAGTTGATCAGTCTTAATGATAAAATTAAGGAGGATTGTGCATCCATGGCAGTTTATTTTGTCTTCTTACATTTTCCAAACAGATCCTTTTTGTTGTGTCACCATTCCTTTCTGTCCTCTCAGTTCGAACTCTCTAACCTTGTTTTCCCCTCTCAGATTTACAGCATTCTCCAGCCCAAATGGCAGGGCGCCCCTTGCGATTCAACGGCCAACCTCAGCCCAGCAAACTGTGCCAGTTCAAACTGGTACTGCTGGGAGAGTCTGCAGTGGGCAAGTCCAGTTTGGTGTTGCGCTTTGTCAAAGGCCAATTTCAGGAGTACCAGGAGAGCACCATTGGAGGTACAGAGGTCACCGCATTATAGATACAGCTTGTGTATATTAACTAGCATTGCAGCCATAGTGGTCTAGTACTAATGAGAAAAAATTAATAATTATTCATAAAAAGTGCAGAGAATGCCATGGGAGGGGAAGCACCTGAGGTCCTGAGGAGTATAGTCACTTCCTTTGTAGATGTAGAGTGAAACATCTTCCACTTATCACCAGCAAACCAGTGGCTGGTAATTATGGGTTATTTTCACTGTCTATTAGCGTGTGACATGTAGTCATCAAAGCTTTGACATGCTGAATTTTTCTGCTCTCTTTTGCCGCCCACCCCAGCTGCATTCCTGACTCAGTCTGTGTGCCTGGACGACACCACAGTGAAGTTTGAGATCTGGGACACGGCCGGACAGGAACGCTACCACAGTCTGGCCCCCATGTACTACAGAGGAGCCCAAGCGGCCGTTGTGGTGTATGACATCACTAATGCAGTACAGCCACGAAGCCTCGCACACATTCCATGCTGTAAACTTGCTTTATCATTTATGTAACTATTCTAAATATGTGCACATGTCCCCTGCTGTCACCTCAAGGAGACGTTTGCCCGTGCCAAGACTTGGGTGCAAGAACTTCAGAGACAAGCCAGCCCGAACATTGTAATGGTGCTGGCTGGGAACAAGGCCGACTTGTCCGGCAAGAGGACCGTGGAATATGAGGTACATTCGCGTCGGGCCCCTTGTGTGAGGGCCCCACTGACACCTAATGGCCTCAGTCTGACCCCAAATTCCCTTCTGTCAGGGGGCACAGGTCTATGCAGATGACAACAGCCTTCTGTTTATGGAAACCTCTGCAAAGACTGGAATGAATGTCCGTGACCTTTTCCTCGCCATCGGTAAGACCTCAAAAATCAGCTAAACTAAACCGGCTGTCCAGAAGTATTAGAATAACATGCAGACTAAACAATGTAATTGCTGCATTTTCAGCTTTTGCCTGGTCAGCATGTTGGAATAAAGCAGAAACCTTGAATATTATTCTGTTTAGGTTGTTCAGCTATTAGTGTGAATGAAATTAGTGTGAATGCTCTGTATGACCTTAATAAACCACAAAACTGAGGTTTATGGGACGTTTGCTACCTTTGTTGTCCTGGTCAGTTAGCTTTAATTGTAAGTATTGAAACGCATGCCATAACAAATATCAAGGCCTTATTTGGATATTGCCAAAGTAGGCATTCCAAATAAGGTATGGAATGTAACTTAGGAATCTGGAAGTAGCTTTACAGATTTTCCCTTAATTTGAGTGTCAGTTTGATTATGGGAACTGTCAGAATGGAATATGCCGGCAGCTTTTATTTGACTGAAGAAACATATAGACTTTTAGGCTGTCAATTCACACCTGTTGCGCAAATGGCAGAGTTGCAACACACATAACCATGCTTGCTTATGACGCCATTGTGTCTCGCACCCATGCAAGGGCAGGGCTTGGTCAGGGCCCATGAGCTTAGAGGTGGCATGTAGAATACTTGTTGCCCTGTGACTTCTGATGCGTAGCAATGTAGCGAGAACTTGCCGGAGAAAATGACAGTGAAGGTGTAAACTCTGATTGCATCCATCATAGTAACAGTGATCAAACACAGGCAAACATGTTTTACAAGCTGAATTGTAAATTAATTATTGACAGAAATATGACAAGATTAGTCTGTTATATAAGCAGTGACTATTAATTGAACTACAGACTGATCTCATTTATTGCATGAAGGTTCTACATAAAGATCCTAAAATTGCAGTTTTGATATTGATCTTCGGGTAAATGTGTCCTGGTTGCTGTGTCCTTGTTCTCTGCAGCCAAGAAACTGCCAAAAAATGAGCCTCAGAGCAGTGCAGGTGGGGCCGCGGGCCCGGGGGTTCGAGCAGGTGTTGATCTGAACCAGCCCAGTCAGGCTGTCAAGGGCCAGTGTTGTGGGAACTGAGAAGAGCAAGCCTTTGCAGGAGAAAACGAACAGGTGGACCTCAAGTGTCTGGTTTGATGGCGAGAGCACATATAACAGGAATAAATATAGGCATCTCACAACATGCCCCCTACACCAAAGTCTTCTTTTACCTGGCAGAGCTCTGCTGCCCAGCTGGAGTGGAGCTGTCCAGGTACTCTTTGGCACAGGCAACCAGGGAGGGATGTGAAAGGGAGGGATGTGACAGGGAAGGCTGGGCCACAAAGCAAAGAACCCCACCCTGAGCTGTTTGGCGTTGAGGAAACTCGGCATCACCAAGATACACTAAATGCTGTTGAAGCCACATACCTTCTTGGACGTGGACTTCAAACACACTTGGTCTCTCTATAAACATTTGGTTGAGTGGTGAAGTCGATAAGAATGATGGGAGATAAGAACTGAAGATGCTTACCTGAGTGGAGTGTTTCTTTAACTTGGGTCCATCAAAGGTAGCCGTGTCCTTCATAGGACGGCATGCCTGCTTAATGGGCTCCTGTCTGGGGGGGCCTTGCTTTGAATTTCTTGCAGGATGGACACCTGGGTGCCACTCAAAAGTGGATGTACAGGTTCCACAATAATTTTGGGGCTTTATAACAGGTGGAAAGGCTGAGTCGATATGCTTTACAATTACAATCACATGGGATGCCATTGGCTATATGAAAACTGAGTGCTTAGTGCCTAAATAAATAACATTTGTACATTACAAGTATAACATGCTGGAAAAGTGCAAGTATGGTCAATTGAGGACAGAGTTCACAGTAATGAGAGATAAAGTCTTTGACAATCCTGACTGAAGACAGACACCAAATACAGGTTAGCGTCATATGGGTGTAGATATGACTAATAAAAGGAATTAACAAAGGCAGAACCTAGATGTGTATTTGTATAAGCACAGTCACAGTCCTCACTTATAGCTCCTCCTGTCATCTGCCAGCCAATATTTTCTTCATGTTAAATGGAAATTTAATTTTAATACATTTCAGTAAAGCAAACAAAAGAAACTTAAGCAAAGGGTAATTTTACCATCTTATCAATTACACATGGGAACAGTAGATCTTGCCTTTGAAAAGATCATTATTCAATAAGATGCTCAATTCAAAAACATTTTTTTATTTGCTAGCACTGTATTTAAAAAAAATATGTAAAAATAATTAAAAGCATAACCAAATTATGTGTGCATGCAGTTTAAACACTGGACTGACTTTCTGTAGACATTTTTGAAACTAAGGCATTGACTATTGAATCTAAGTGTTTGATGTCCCAAAAATAAGACAAAAGTATGATTTGTGTTTATACTTTTATATAACCTGCACTTTATATAACCTGCTTTTCTCCAATAAAGTTATATATTTGTTCTCTATTAACTGCTTTGTCTATGCTTATGAATGTTTAAATGTACTGAATACTACATTAAAATAAAAGCAGTACCAAACCTTAGGTGCCCTGTCTAAAGTTAGTTATCTATGGATTATGTGACAAAAAGATCCTGTCACTACCCCCGAATAAACAAGGGTTATAACTTGGGATTGCATGTTTTTCCATTGGTGTATTCAAGCATTTTTATTTTAAACAATAAAGGCCACAGCAATTTGACACAAATATTTACAGTAAAATAACTGGACATTAACATTATTGTATTCAGACTAGCATTGGTAAAGCATGCAAGAAATGCTTAAAATATATACCAGAATACATTTCTATGCTGAGAGCAGAAAAAGGAAAACATGGTTGTTTTCAATATGCAAGTAAAGTTAAATATATCCTCATCATTCAGCATGTTTGCATTCCTGTTTGCTCAGTCACACAGCCATGCTGTAGAGTCAAATTCAGCAGCATGTTGTTTTACAGCAGAGCGCCAGCGTTCTGGGTGAAGCCCGCCCACAGAATTGTATGAATTGTAACAGCAATTTTAAAACTCACAACACATCGCTATTTACCAAGTTTCAAAATAATAATAACAGCAATAAATATCTGGTTTTACTTACTGAAGAGTACAATAAAAATGATAATCTGCATCAACATTTTATTCTTCTGGAGGACTACTTAAAAATAAGCACAATTAAGATAAAACTTTCTTCATAAACTGTTTAAAAATTACAAGGGTCCTCTGTGCTGTAATAGTCAATGTTGTTCAGTTCATATATTTGTCAATAACGAGCTCTGTGCATTTCATACAGTAGATTAGACTGTTGTGAGTTCAATGTCAGAAACTTAAAAAACCAACAGCTTCTACTGAAACTTAAATTCCTTCTGAGCAAAAGGTAAACAAAGTAAAATAATTTGTGAAAGAAAAGCAGAACTCCTGGGCAGTGATCAAACCTACCATCCCCCTACACCTAACCCTAAACCTACCCTCATCCTAAACCTAACCCTAAACCTAACCCACAGAGTCCTGACGCCACAGCATCCAGCCAAACGATGGCCAATTTTAGCCACAATTTACCAAACTAATTACGGAGCTCTGAAAGATTTTTACCAAACGACTTAGGAAATTGAAATACACTCCAATTTGACTTGGAAAACCTGTGTACATGCTCTATACACTATGATAATTTTAATGTAAATTTCTCTTTTTAATAACCTGATTATTAGGCAGTTTTATTGGGATGTTCTAACCAATAAAGGTAAAAGTGCAGATAACCACTAAGAAATATATAAATACAATGTGAAGGATATGGAAAGGCCGATGTATAAAAAAAATAAATACCATCCAGCAATGTCTGAGGAAGCTTTCTTACAACAAATGTGCAGACCCAATTGATAACAGGCTGGTTGCCTGAGGTTGTGCGTCTAAACTTTGTGAATGGTGCCAGTACTTAATGTGCACTGTAAGTGTTTTTTTTCCCCCTTGCAAAGAACCGTGAACCCAAAAAACATATATATGTGCTGAAAAGGACTTCGTCAGAAGTGGAGTATAGCTATAAAAGTACAGATTTGTTTAGAGAAAAACGTAAGCATTTGCCAAAGATAACAGGAAAACAGCCAAGTCGTTTGGAATCCAAACTGTCTGATTCCATTAAAGCTTAGAACCTGTGTATCACAGGGGAGAACCTTGCTGTCAAGATAAGGTACAGTGCTCAGGGTTCTTTAGGCCCTTGGGATCAAGACCAGGCTGTTGGTCTTGATGGTCCTTAGGAGGGCTGGGAGGAGGACCTGCCTGGCTATCTGCATCGGCCCTCTGTTCCTCAGCAGGATTACTCAGAGACGAGGAGTCCTCATTCGATTCTGCCTGCACCAAAGGTGGGGTAGTATCAGGAATATTCTCCTGTGCTTCACACGGGGCGTCACCTGGAAAGGATTCCTGTAAAATCACACTGTCACACCACTCTGAAGAGGTCTCCGCCAGCACCTCTTCATGAGGCATGCCCCCCTCTGCTCTGCTCTGGGGACGCCCAATAATCCCGCCTTGGGGAGGGCTGGTGTCCAAAGCTAAAGAAGGCAATTGAGCAAAGGCCTTTTGGACTATTCTATTAAATCTGGCAAGGGGGCTCTCACTGGTCACAGTGCTGTCTGCCGTCTGCTTATTCTCTTGGTGGTCTTCAGTAACTGCAGTCTGCGAGCCTTCAGAATCCACTGATGACTGCTTAAGTACGTCCCTGAATGGAGGGGTATGTGAACTACCTTCTTCATTGGCAGATTGCTCTGATGAAGGAAGAGCACCGTCTGGAGTGGTCTCTGAAGACCTCTTCACTGGAGATTCCACTGTCCCTTGTGTAGATCCCAGGCCAGATGGGCTGCTGTCTTGCTCTATAATCACCACTGCATTTCCTGTACTATCCGTCACACCAGGTGTGGCCTGATTCATCTGCAGAGAGATAAAAACTGAACTAATTATGTAGCAGAGTACAAATTCTCAATATACAACAAATCCATAAAAATGTCTCCAAATAGGCAACTGTTAAGTAATATATTTGTTTAAAACTATATATTCCAGACACATAAAAATTTCTGGGTCACTAAAAACATTCATTTTTTAGTGGTTTTACACACAAAAGATATCGTCACAAACTACACTTAATCAAACAATTCAAATACTAATTACATCAATAACATTTCACCAAAATAAATAATTCTTGCCATTAATCCCCTTAAGTTTAAAGTGATTACAATGTGCTTTTGTTTGTACACTGGTGTGCATCTGCTATTTTCCCACCCTCACCGCTCTCAGGCTCTCCAGCTCTTGCATGAGAGCATCCACAGTATCCTCCAGTTTCTTTCTGGTCTGCCTCTCTCGCTCCAGCTCCTGAAATAGAACATACTACACATGCAAAGCAATTCGTTTCCTGCATGCCAGTGGTGTCAGTGACCAATGTTTTGCCTACAAGGTAGTAATAGATTGAATGAGGCTTTGAAACGTGAAGTGGGTAGAATTATTGTGCTCCACCAGTCATCGATTGGTTCATCCCACTTCTTGTTGGTCACTTTATGGATTTGTGGTGGGTGACCCTGCAAGATGACTGATATCGACCGTAATCTCACTCATCACAGGCTTTAAAGCAAAGCTAGACGTTGCTTTTGCTGCTTGAAGGCGCACAGACGCCATACCGCACTGGTGTCTCCAGCTTCCCGTTGTGCCTCGGCGAGCATCTCCTCCGCCCTCTCGAGGGCGTCCTGCAGACAGTCCACCTGAAACACCAGTGTCTCCCGCTGGAGCTCCAGACCGCGCAGCTCCTGCAGAGTGTCACTGTAGCACGCCTGGAGGTCCAGCTTCAGGAGGACAACCACACGTACGGACTTTCAAGACTACAGAAATATATTCCATATGCTGACATTCACACACGTAATATTACACTGCAACAGAGTTTTTTTTATTACTCATCACCAAATGGAAAAATGGAGTAATAACAGTAAGATATTAACAGTCTCAGTTGCCACTTTTCTTCTTAATTCACATATGAGGTAAGGAGCATGCACTGATTACAGCGCGTAAGGAGCATGCACTGATTGCAGCGCGTAAGGAGCATGCACTGATTGCAGCGCGTAAGGAGCATGCACTGATTGCAGCGCGTAAGGAGCATGCACTGATTACAGCGCGTAAGGAGCATGCACTGATTGCAGCGCGTAAGGAGCATGCACTGATTGCAGCGCGTAAGGAGCATGCACTGATTGCAGCGCGTAAGGAGCATGCACTGATTGCAGCGCGTAAGGAGCATGCACTGATTGCAGCGCGTAAGGAGCATGCACTGATTACAGTGTGTAAGGAGCATGCACTGATTGCAGCGCGTAAGGAGCATGCACTGATTGCAGCGCGTAAGGAGCATGCACTGATTACAGTGTGTAAGGAGCATGCACTGATTGCAGCGCGTAAGGAGCATGCACTGATTACAGTGTGTAAGGAGCATGCACTGATTACAGCGTGTAAGGAGCATGCACTGATTGCAGCGCGTAAGGAGCATGCACTGATTACAGTGTGTAAGGAGCATGCACTGATTGCAGCGCGTAAGGAGCATGCACTGATTACAGTGCTTGCCACACCCACCACACGACAAATCACCTCAGGGATGAGAACCTGAGTGCAGCCATGTGCCCGGTGACACCTCAGCACCACACTAGTCCGAATGGACCAGTGTGAGTTTTTTTTCTGTGGCTGGAGTGCCAATCCTGCCACCAAACCCCACGTTTTTCCCCTGTAAGTTGGAGAACCTCCTTATAGTTGGATGTAGATTAATGTCATATCCAGGACAAAGCAATTGCAGGTTAAATGGCAAGGCCTTGCTCAAGGGCCCAACGGAATAGGACCACTCTGGGCATTCACAGGATTTGAACCAGCAACCTTCTGATTGCTGGCCTCAGAGCCACCACTCCGGCAATTCACATATGGACGCGATAATACAGAAAACATAAACAAGTCAGGCGTTTTTTTTGGCATTTTAGAGTTGATCATGTTAAAAAGAACAAAAAATTACAACACTGATTTCACAGGGCATTACTTCACAGACAATGTTCCGTTTTTTGACTAAAAGAAAAAGTTACTTCTCCTTATTTTAGAAAAGAAAAATGCCTGACTGACAACAACTATTGACCAAATTTCTAATGGCAGCAGAAGCTACCGCGATAATATCACAAGGGGTAAAATTGTATATATCTTTAAATAGGCATTAGCTAGTGACATTTTATACTCTATTGCCACATTGCTCTTTGCAGACAGAGAACAAAAGGACTGCATTGAAAGAGTGATATTCAAAGGCTGGTTTAAGTAACATATTTTGTTGGTAAACAGAAGGAACTTCAAATATACTAACAAAATATAAATTCCCCCAAATTACAATCACAATTGCTAATTCTAAATTCAAAATGAACAAAGCTAACAATTTATAAGCAATGCTTACCATCTCAGGAAGTCTCATAATCAGATCCTCTTCACTCTAATATCAGAGACATAAAAGGCAGTACTGAAGACCCTCCACTGGTAAGATAAAAGATTTTTAAAATCCTTTAGGCGCTGAAATCCTTTTCATACTCCGTGGCTTACCTGGCTTTCACTTTTATCCAGCTTCTTGGCAGAGCTTGTTCTGCTGTCCGCTCGCATCAGTCGCCTTGCTGAACCTTCAGCCTGACCGAAGCAAATCACACACACAGTTACACACAACACTCGGACGACAGCAAACATCACTGAGCAGATTGTAAAGGCCCCAGTCCACAGGGCCAATCGAAGTCAGCATAGGTAAATATGGATTACTACATACAGCCCTTATCTCACATGGACATTAACAGACATGGCTCATAAGTTATGAAACACCACCTTCCTCCCTCCACATGGTCCTATTGTGAGCAGGACTGAACTAACACTGCAACTCTTGTGAAAATACCTACATGCTGAAGATGCAACCATGACTATAAACACAGTTAATCCACTTGACAAAACAAAAGATTCAGCAGATTGCTGTCCAGGCAGTCCGACTGGTTTTGCTCTGATCACGGAGATATGTATGCTCTTCTTGACTTCTGGCAGGAGCAATAACAATCTCAAGTATGATAAAATAACGTAGAAAACTTTAACGGCTCACTTATGTTTGCAAACATGTGTTCCTTGATACTCAGATTGGACTGGATTGCTAACTCAATAAGCAGCTCCCCGCTCATCGTTTACTGGCGACGTTGATACGTCAGACCTCGTGAGATCTGCGTCTGCAAAACAAGCTTCAGCATGACTTTTTTTGTCGGAATTGGTACAAAGCTGAAAAACGCGTTTATTCAGCCGCACATTATACTTTCCGTGTAATTTACTTTAAACTACATATAGTAATGTAATACGCATCTTAAATACGCTAAAGGGAAATACCTCTAAATAACATAATTCAACGAAGAAATTAAGTGATATTGACTCCGTATATCTACATCGACTTAATACATATCTTATTTCTTGTTTTTATTGGCTTGAGGTGTCTCCGAAAACGACTGAGCACACCCCGCTGTTCCCATGACTGCCAGCTAGGTAACATAATAAAAATGAATCATCCGCCAGGACGTGATCTGTAAAGATCCATGGATCTAACAAACAGTTGAAAGTCATACCAACACCGACTAGTTGCAAAGCATTTCGCAACTGAAGAGAACATCGATTATATTATTTATTGTTCTTGAGAAGCAAAACTGACACATTTCACTTGGCTCGCTTTTAACAAAAGCGAAGGTTTTATTGTTTTCTCTTACTGGAAATTTAACGCGAAAGGTTTATAACGAAGTATCTGGATTTTTTACGTAAATAAACCCGTAAATATACCAATATGGACTGAACTATTTGTATGTTCAATAGATTCTAGACGCTGATAAATCAAGAGATACACCAAGCGTAAGTAAACGATTAGTTTTGAGGAAGTTGGAACACTGGGTTAAAAACAGCAGTCAAGTAATCTCTCATCGGTTATCCTCTATTTAGAGTATTGATGGCTTATACAAACAGGCACTAAAACCAAGGAAAATCTCACAAAGGTTTAAATCAAACCAGTTCATATTGTAGTAGGTGCGCAGAGCGATGGATGTAACACTGAAAAGCACCTCACCTCCTTGATTATGTGCCGGAGCGAATCGTCCTCACTCATTCCCCGGGAGAGCGTTCGCGTCCTCGGCGTGCTCAGTCTGTCCAGGGTGCCGGACTGCATTGTCATACGGGCCCCAAAACTGTAACTACTAAAAGTTTGAGTGTGACTGCACTTCCAGGCGCTGGTCTATCACTGCTTTTCAGTTTGCCGTAGGTGAAGGACTGAAACGCAGTTTCGCCCGGATAGTGGGAGGTAACCAGATGTGAATATCTGAATGGGCGTAGCGTTGGTTACTTGCTTCAGACTGACAAAAGGTCTGTTTTTTTTCCGCAATGCCAACATGCAATCCCCACCATTTTGTCAAATATTAATGCTAGGTACGACTCCTGCTATATTTAACTTATTCTTAACCGATACAAAAATAAAATAAAATTCTACATTCACACAACTGAAAGCGCAAAAGAATGCTGTCCGACATTAATACATACTACGTAGGCCTGTAGAAAAGTGATAATTTGGAAAACGTTAGTATATGTAAAACGCAAGTTTTGTCCATGTATCTTTAGCTAAAACATTTTAATTACAACCTGTCGTATTTCAATTTAATTAATGTAATTAGAAATGGACAATTTAGTACGATTCAGTTGTTTAGATGTTTAGTGCTTGTAAATATCAAATAGGCCTACTGAAAACAACTATCTTCTCGTGCTTCCATTTAAGCAGGTAGGTATCTGTACCATCTATACTTGATGCTCTGATAATAGCGTTAAGTTACAGATTTTTACATTTTGTTTACAGCTGCCGACAGCCTCATCATTTTCTATATTTACATTTTTGAAAGTGAAACGTCACCAGGGTAATCTCCCCGAATCAAGGAAAATACAGACACTCTTTGTCACTGTATTGTTATGATAAATAGTCAAATTTGTATCAAAAGACAATTTACATTTTTTAACTATTCTGAACATAATTAGACGATCCACATAAAATAATTTAAAACATGATTACTGATATGTACAAAAGCCTAGTTCTGTTATTTGAAATGCATTTAGAAAACTGAACAAAAGAACTAAAAATAACTGGGTAAATAACAGATTTTTCATTACGCAAGCTCATTATACTGTTGTCTAGTGATAAATTGCTAACATTTGCTGACAATGACTTAACATAAACAGGAATTGTCTTAAATGCAGGGAGAGGTTCTGCATGCAGTGGAAGGTCCCTGGTTTTCCCCGACCTGCCAGGATACCAGTTCTTCCTGAGAGTAATGAGGGCAGTGGCCTCTCCAGAGGTGCTTAGACATAGGGTGCCCTGGTGACCATTAGCTTGGCTTACTGTCTCTGCACATGTTCCTGGTGTCAGCTTTGTCCACATTGGACTGTTAAAGGTGTCTAACCTCAGCTCTCAATGACCACTATGACCTACAGGTAGGATTTCATGGGTATGAGGTTTGATACTTGGATGATGATTTTCAGACCATTGTCGTCTCTTTCTGGTCCACACTACCCTTTTACTATTTGCGCCAGCCACATCAGTGGGGAGTAACCTGCAAACTCACGTCATGCTCTGCATATAGACCAGATCTTGTGATTTTAAGTAAGTTGAAAGGAAATTTATGATTAACGGGGGTGTATTTGGTTATGTGACGCAAAGACAGATGACCTGAGTTTTTTTTCTGATCAGTTCTGCCTTAGAGATGGGAAGTTGGGTTCAATTTACAGAACCGATTCTATCAAACGTTCGACTCAAAGAATTCAAAGAATTGGTTGAATGGGGGGGGGGGGGGGGAGTACATGCTGCTGCACTTTTTTCAATTACTACACTGAAATGGCATGTTTATTGAAATCTTATTTTTAATAAAGTATTGGTCATCTGTGAATAGCATATATACTGATCACTTAATGTCTAATTCAAATGAAAAATAGTTATGTAACAGGCTTTAGCGTTTTAAATATACATTAACAGTCAGCCCCCAAAAGCCTGATAAAATCTCGAGTACGTTAAGATATCTGCAAAGATATCATCTAAAATGCTTTACTTAAAGGATAAAAACCAACACCAAAGCCACAACATACAGAATACAACAAATGCTTTTCACAAAGGGTTTTGTCATCAGTACATTTACTAACCAGTTCACTCTAGTAGACTTTTGGCACAATCAGAACTGATCACTCTGCGAATTTTGGGTTTCACAAGATTTGCCGAGAAACTGCTTCAACTGAAATGCAGAGTTAGGGTGCTTTTTCACTGCACTGAGTACGGTACTTTCACTTTTCCGTTGACTTCCACTTGAGTACCAGTACCAAAAGTTCCAGTACTGAAAGTGCCAAACCAGCTGGGGTACTAATTTTGGTACTTTGGGGTGGGACTTGAAATGCTTTCTTTGTTGATTGGATATGCAAATAGCTTGTTGTGGGCTATCAGAACCTTGAATAAATGGAGCGAGAGTTTGCTTAGCATTACCAGCAGTAAGTCAGACTCCATCAGGGCTGCCCTTTGTCATCGATTCTGTTCATAACTTTTATGGACAGAATTTCTAGGCATAGCTAAGGGGAAGAGGGGGTCCGTTTCGGGGGCCTCAGGATTGCATCTTTGTTTTTTTTTTGTAGATGATGTGGTCCTGTTGGCATTGTCAGGCTGTGACTTGCAGCATGCACTGGGGCAGTTTGCAGCTGAGTGCAAGGCGGCCAGGATAAGGATCCGCATCTCCAGTCTGAGGCCATGGATCTTGACCGAGAAAGGGTGGATTGTCCTCTCCTCGTAAGCAATGAGTTCCTGCTTTAAGTAGAGGTATTTAAGTATCTTGGGGACTAATTGTTCCCAAGTGAGGGAAGAAGGGAGTGGGAGATTGACAGAGGGATTGGTGCAGCGTTAGCAGTTATGTGGATGCACTTACCATTCTGTTGTGGTGAAGACAGAGCCAAGAAGGAAGGCAAAGCTTTTGATTTACCAGTCAATCTACGTTCCTACCCTCACCAATGGTCACCAGCTTCGGGCAGTGACTGAAAGAATAAAACTGCAGATACAAATGCCAGAAATGAGTTTCCACTGCAGGGTGTCTGGGCTCAGCCTTATTGATAGGTAGGAGGAGCTTGGACATTCAGCAGAGCCTCAAAATAGAGCTACTGCTCCTCTGCATGGAAAAGATCCAGGTGATGTGGTTCAGGCATCTATCTAGGATGCCTCCTGGACGACTTCTTGGAGAGGTATTTCAGATATGTCCAACCGGCAGATGGACTACCGGGTTCTGAATGCCATTACTCAGAAGCGCCATGAGCTGCTGCCTTTGATCCCATCAGCCCTAGAACAGCTCTGTGAGGAGTGTATCTTTACCAAGCTGGACCTCCACAATGCCTATAATATGATGCGCATCCAGGCCAGGGATGACTGGAAGATGGCCTTAATCATGGCAAGGCTATGGCATCAGTATGAATATCTTGTGATGCCTTATGGGTTGGCCAACAGCCCTTCCATTTTTCAGGGCTTCATGAGCAGGATCCTGGTTGATATGCTGAACTGGTTCACCATTGTGTATATCAACAGTATCCTAATCTACTCTTCTTCCACTGACCAACGCATGGGACATGATCGATGGGTGACGGGTGCTCCAGCACCTCCGGGACCAACACCTGTCTGTCAAAGGCGAAAAGTGAGTTCCACTAGTCTGTCCTCACGTTCCTAGGGTACCAGATTCAACCAGTAGGGATGGATGAGGAGAAGGTGAAAACTGTCTGGGATTGACCCTGGCCCCGGACCGTGAAGGAGCTCCAGAACCTTGCCTTTGCCAGCTTCTACCATTGTTCATCTGGAGATTTTGCTTGGTCACAACCCCACTCACCACCCTGATGAAAGTCACTCTGCTAGACCCTGAAGCTAAGGAAGCTCTCTGGCGCCTCAAGGAGGTGCCCATCCTCCAGCAGCCTGACCTGTTGACCTCCTTTGTCATGGAGGTGGACACCACGGAGGTCGGGGTCTGCGCCATCCTGTCACAGCGACAGGGAGAGACAGGAAGAATGCACTCTTGCGCCTACTTCTCATGGAAGCTGACACCGGCAGAGAGGAATTATGACAACTGGAACTACAAGCTTCTTGTGATGAAGCTGGCCCTTGGAAGGCACAGTGCATCCCTTCCTGGTGTTCACCAGCCACCAAAAACTGGAATATATGAGGTCAACTAAATGCTATAACCCCCCTCAAGCCTGATGGGCCCTCTTTTTCACCAGGTTTGAGTTTAAGGTCTCCTACATTCCTGGGGCAAAGAACCTCAACGTGGACCTCTGGTTGTGCCAATGGTGGTGCATGACAATCCCATCCTAATTCTCCTGCAGTTCCGCTTCCTGAGGCTGGTGACATGGGACCTGGAAGGAACCCTCTGTGAAGCCCAGCACCAGGAGCCTGCATCTGGCAACTGCCCTCCCAGCAAGCTCTTTGCCCCTTCTGTCGTCTGCTCTGTTGCACTGTAGTGGGTGCACACCTTCCTTGCCTCTGGCCACACTGACATTCCTGTCACTGCCCACCTGCTCACCCATCAATACTGGTGGTCCAACTGGAGACAAGAAGTAGAGAAGTTTGGAGTGTCCTGCTCGGTCTGCACCCATCACAGGGTCAGCAATCAGAAGCCTGCCAGCCTACTCCAGCTGCTTCCCACGCCAGACCATTCCTGGTTGCAGCTGGCCATGGACTTCATCACCGACCTTCCCCCATCCCAGGGCAACATTGTCATCCTCACAGTGGTAGACTGCTTGTCATGAATGTGCTGGCTGGTACTCCTCCCCACGCTACAAATCACTTCTGAGCTGGCCAACCTCCCCCTGACCTTGATGATCTGGTACTATGGTGTACCTGAGGACATTGTGTCGGACAGGGGGTCACAGTTTGCTGCGAGTGTCTTTCAGGTTTCCTGCACCCGCCTTAAAATCTCTGTGTGCATGTCTTCCAGCTACCACCCTCAGACGAATGGTGTCACGGAGTGGGTAAACCAGGAGGCCACAAAGACCCTTCAGCTACTGTGTGCCTCCAGTCCATCTCAGTCAGCTCATGACATCCAAAACACCCATTCTCAGCCAGACTCCGACCTCATGCCCTTCCAGTGCATTCTGGGGTACCAACCACCCCTGTTCCCCTGGTTCTCCCATCTCAGTGCAATCCCTTCAGTATACGAATGGTATCACTGATGCTGGACTGTGCGGAGGCAAGATCACTGGCTACTCCAAGCTTGGTCCTACTGGCAGAAGGCACACCTCCACTGTAACCCCAGACCAGCCCTCCAGTCCAGCCAGCAAAGCTGGCTCTCCATCAGGAACTTCCACCTCCCTGGCTGTTGTAAGTTGTCCCCTAAGTACATTAGCCCATGCTGCGTCTTTCACCAGGTCAGGCTCACGACCTTCTGCCTGCAGCTGACCTGTATCTACCGGATCTCGCCACCTTCCAGGGGATATCGAGGGACCTTTGCCCCCAGTTCTGTTTGACGATGGTGAAGGCTTCGCGATCCAGGCCCTCCTGGACTCCTTGCATCAATGGGGTAAGCTGCAGTAGCTGGTGGAATGAGGCGACTTTGGTCCAGAGGAGCAGACCTGGGTACCTGTGGCAGACATCCTCGACCCCTTGCTGGTAGTCCCTGAACCCCTCGGGTCATGCCCTCCCTTCTGAGTACGCTAAACCATCGTGCCTGAGTAGCAACACCTGACGCTCACCTTTAAAACCCCAGGCTGCCTCGCATGCAGTGAATGAGACATACTGAGTGTGCTTACTTTGTCGCCTGTCTGTCTCTGACCCGTCCTGCCAGCCATGCTCCCATCCTGTCCCGATTCCCCGGCTTCCCCCTCTGGCTCTTGGCCATCTCACTCTGTGACCACAACCTCAATCCTGGCTAATTCCAGTCCTGTTCACAGCTGGCTGCCTCCTGAGGTTTCTGTTTTGTGACACAATCATATTTGACTGATTTGAATATTACATCTTTTGAGACAATTTTAATGATTTTATATTTTCAATAATTTTCAAGATAAATTACAACTGGAGATTTTATAGATTGTTATTTTCTGAAGAAATCTTATAATGGTCCAATAAATAGTGTATAACACATTTTGCTGCTGCTGTGTCAGTGATTAACAAAAAAAGAAAAGAAACAGTAACAATGATATTAAAAACAGCAATACAATAAACCAGACAAAAGGAGGAGAGTACAGGATATAAATAATTCCTAAAATAAATTATGATATATACAGAATGCGGATTGTACCTAAGAAGTTGTGATATTGCAAAAAATATTTCCACAGGAAAGCCTGCTTTACTAGTACACAATATTCAGGAGTCAAATTCTCAAAAGCTGTTTATGCTGTCCATTTATTTTTGAGTGTGTATCTACCATGCAATAAACGAATTTCCAGCACATAATGGTATATGTTTTGTAGATTGGAGAGATTTTTTTACAATTACTGTTTGCCAGGTGATGGCAGTACTGAGTGAGTTTTTCTTTTCTTTCTTTAAATCAAGGCTTTGGGTTTAGATTATTAGTGATATTGATAACAGGCTTGTTAAATCCATGGCTTACTCACAGAGTTCGGGTATATAATATGTAAAACGAATAATTTCATACTTGTTAAGTGGATTGTAACTGACTGAGACTCATCATAAACATATTCCAACATTATGGATGGATGGAAGTTACAGTAGAGTTTTTACCTCAAACTTGGTTCTACTGTAAGAGCATGTTAATGCTGAGTAATGAGTAGATTGATTCTACAGTCAAATAATCTTTTGGTTACACTGAGAAATTTTATATGAAACATTATCTTGCTTCCCTTTCCTCACAAATCCATGTGAAATCTCTGTTATAAATATTCTTTATGTTTGGGTGAAGCAGGCATATCGTGTTCTGTAAATTAGACCATAGTTACCTTGTGAGTCTGATGTTATACTCACTTAGTAGATGCTCATACTAATGGACGTGGTCTGAGATGGAAAGTGTCATATATTAAGTACATCAGCATCTAACTGCAGTGCAACGAGCCAAATGGAATTTACATTTTTTATCATTTATCACTAGTGATTGGAAAGTCAGCCAGCTACAGAGAGAGAAATTGAGGCGGTTGGGTCATTAATGGCCTATGACACTGGTCACAATTGCTTGTTATAAGTTACTTGAAAAAGATATTGAAATGCATTCATTCATGTGTCATTTGAAAATGTAACCCAAATATTGTAGCTTAGTGTTTTATATTAACATGTTGCTTACAATAATGAAAAACGTACTTCCCTTAAATTACAAGTTAATACGTTATAAGAATAACTTATAAATATATTATCTATATGATTCGAGTCTGAGCCAATTTTAAAGGAGCAGCGCCACCTTTTGAATCTGGACTGCAGCTGATCTGGTTGCCACCCTGGGTACAGCATCCCTGCAAATCTAAACGAGCCTGGGGGCTGCCCTAAGACAACCTTCCTTAAAACAATACAGTCATTGGCATTCACTAGGAGTGATGTACACATTGGCATCCTGCATTTTATGAAGCCACTGCAGAGATCTCTAATATAAAATTCCCCCTATTTGGTAGCGGCACAGAGAGCCAACGGCCGAATTAACTTAAAGACATTCTTTCTTTGCTACTGAATACCTCATCTCCCTGGGAAACAACTTACAGCTCAGGAAGTGAAAAGGCTTCCTTATCTCCCTACTTTCCCTCCCTGCAGCAGAGTAACTCCATGGTTCACCAATGAACTGCAATTCTGAAGAAGCAAATTCTTGGTGAAGTGTGGACTCTGCTTTCTTACTGAGATCTTTCTTCAGATCCCCGAAAGCTCTTGGCACAAAAGTTGGTGGAGCCGCCCTAGTGGACAAATTCAAAATTAATTTTCTATATCTCCAAATGATTCCGGAAAAACATGAATTACTGAATTCATGAAACTGAATTACTTCTACCCTTCACACCCAGTTGTTGGCTACATAATCTTCAGAGGAGGATAGAACCTGTTTGGATTCATAGGAGGGTAACTGATCAGCTGTTCATATCTACAGGATACCTATGGCATTTTATAGAATTTCAAACACATTACACAAAATATAATTAAAATTGCATAGAGTATGTATAAAATAAATGCATGATATGTACACGTAAGCATAGTTAAATTACAATTTTAAGACCAATACACGCGTTACTCTTTTTACTTAAAATGTACGTATTGCAAAATACAAAATATTTGGTCGCAGTGTATTCCACTTGATGTTTCACATAAATATTTGAAACAGGTGTTACACCATATTCTGTGACCATCATATATTGTGACCATAGGAGGCGCAAACTCCCGCGTGCACGCGCTTGGTACGCAAGTTACCTAAGTCTGCGGTTGAAAAGCGCTGTCGCTGGACGCGACTCGTTTTTATGCAGACGAACCCACCAGAGTTTTAACTTTCATGACGGATACATTGTACAGCATAGTTTATGAACATGCCTTATAATGTTTAAAGTCTCATGGATAATGCGTATAATCCATGAATAGAGTAAAGTTAAATTGCGTAGTCGGTGTGCATTCTAAATCTAATTTTTACGACGGTAATCTGATTTTACACGCCAATACAGTGGCTAATTAAAATAAAGCGAGAGTTTCAACAATGGGACACATATAGGTCGTACGTTGAGTATTACCACTAAAATGTCAACTAGCAAAGATGTGCGTGTGTACATATATTTATTTAAAAAAAAAATGTATATTATACATTTATAATATTCATAATATAAATACATGCTCTATTACAGAAATGGTGAACCCAGAGTTAGGCTAGGGTCACATAATATGATAGCAGCCATCACAAATGGTGACCCGTATGCCAGGGACTGCCTGCTGATTAGAACCTTAAAAATTCTTCAGATTATGAAATGTTCATGCTCAAAGTCGTCACCTGAAAAAGATTTGCTTGATCCAATATGTTTTTGCATGATTTATGCCAGGGTCACATAATATGATAGCAGCCATCACAAATGGTGACCCGTATGCCAGGGACTGCCTGCTGATTTCAACCTTAAAAATTATTCAGATTATGAAATGTTCATGCTCAAAGTCGTCACCTGAAAAAGATTTGCTTGATCCAATATGTTTTTGCATGATTTATGCCAGGGTCACATAATATGATAGCAGCCATCACAAATGGTGACCTGTATGCCAGGGACTGCCTGCTGATTAGAACCTTAAAAAGTCTTCAGATTATGAAATGTTCATGCTCAAAGTCGTCACCTGAAAAAGATTTGCTTGATCCAATATGTTTTTGCATGATTTATGCCAGGGTCACATAATATGATAGCAGCCATCACAAATGGTGACCCGTATGCCAGGGACTGCCTGCTGATTTCAACCTTAAAAATTATTCAGATTATGAAATGTTCATGCTCAAAGTCGTCACCTGAAAAAGATTTGCTTGATCCAATATGTTTTTGCATGATTTATGCCAGGGTCACATAATATGATAGCAGCCATCACAAATGGTGACCTGTATGCCAGGGACTGCCTGCTGATTAGAACCTTAAAAAGTCTCCTGATTATGAAATGTTCATGCTCAAAGTCGTCACCTGAAAAAGATTTGGTTGATCCAATATGTTTTTGCATGATTTATGCCAGGGTCACATAATATGATAGCAGCCATCACAAATGGTGACCCGTATGCCAGGGACTGCCTGCTGATTTCAACCTTAAAAATTATTCAGATTATGAAATGTTCATGCTCAAAGTCGTCACCTGAAAAAGATTTGCTTGATCCAATATGTTTTTGCATGATTTATGCCAGGGTCACATAATATGATAGCAGCCATCACAAATGGTGACCTGTATGCCAGGGACTGCCTGCTGATTAGAACCTTAAAAAGTCTCCTGATTATGAAATGTTCATGCTCAAAGTCGTCACCTGAAAAAGATTTGGTTGATCCAATATGTTTTTGCATGATTTATGCCAGGGTCACATAATATGATAGCAGCCATCACAAATGGTGACCCGTATGCCAGGGACTGCCTGCTGATTTCAACCTTAAAAATTATTCAGATTATGAAATGTTCATGCTCAAAGTCGTCACCTGAAAAAGATTTGCTTGATCCAATATGTTTTTGCATGATTTATGCCAGGGTCACATAATATGATAGCAGCCATCACAAATGGTGACCTGTATGCCAGGGACTGCCTGCTGATTAGAACCTTAAAAAGTCTCCTGATTATGAAATGTTCATGCTCAAAGTCGTCACCTGAAAAAGATTTGGTTGATCCAATATGTTTTTGCATGATTTATGCCAGGGTCACATAATATGATAGCAGCCATCACAAATGGTGACCCGTATGCCAGGGACTGCCTGCTGATTAGAACCTTAAAAAGTCTCCTGATTATGAAATGTATGACAAAGGTTTGATTGTCCCATCATATTTTTGCTAGGGTCACATAATATGATAGCAGGAGACCACACTCTCAGGGGTTGCCAATTAATTCCAGCCACAAAATCTGTCTTAAATACCAGTACATAAAATCTCCACTTAAGTATTCTGTGCATCACAAGTTTTTTAAGATTTACAGCAGAGTGACACCCTCTCCCAAGTCCCAGTTAGTAATCACAGTTAACAGGTAGAAAAGGTGGGCTTTCATCTTGCTTTGTTATTGTACCTTTTTGTATCTGTTTACTAAGTCTGGAGACGTGTTTATGGATATCTGATTGCTATTATTACAGAAAAATAGGCATAGTTGTTGGAGCTATTTTACAGAACAATACACTGTTACATCTATATGTACTAGCATTACTAGAATTAAGAATAAAACACATATAATTGTTAATAAATTTCAGAACAGCAACATTCATCCAAAAATAAACTTTATTCTGAACTTGAATTATCAACAAACTGAATTTAAAATATGAACAAGGTATTTACAACTTAAATCAAAAGAAAATCAAAATTTATTAACATGCCAGACAGCAGTACTCTTTTGAAGTATCTGTTGTCCCAACACAGGTCAGGTGGTACCACCTTCCACATGCATCACACTGGATCTGTAAGCATAAAGCATGTATTGAGTAGGGTTTATTTCATTTCTTCATTATTTCATTTTTTCTGTACAAATAATTCCCACACATTATGTGTGCTCTTAATAAACAGATCATGCATTATTTAGCAAAACATATGTTGTCTTTATTTCAGAATACTTCTTAAGGTAAGTCTGTTTTGTTTTTCTTACCTAAAAAATCCTATGAAGATTGTGTCATTGATACTGCAAGATAGTAATATGTTCAGTCGTTGTAGTATTTTCTTTGGCATGCATTAATGTTTCATCTGTACTCATTGTTGTCATATACTTTGGTTTTTCAGGTTTGTTATATACATAATTGTTTTATATGAATGCTTTTCTGTGTTTTGTATATTCTTTACAATAAAAATGCACTCCATTCTCCCTCCTCCTTCCATCTTGTTAATTCTTGCAAAAAAGTTCTAAATAGGTGATGGCTTCTGAGGTTTCTTGGAAACACATTTCCCTTAGCAGAGGAATTAGGCATAACTTTGGTTTAATGTTGGTTTTAGGTAAACACATACCCAGTCTGTGTGTTTTTCATTTTGTGGATCGTCGGAGTCTACTTTTGAAATTTTTTCTCCACAATAGTGGCAAAGCTCACGAAGATCATCTGATCAGAATAAGATCATTATTAAGATCATAACTTATTTCAATTATAATAAATTCATGTTTTATAAGTTGAATCAAAGAATTCAATGATATGATAATAATGCTAAGTAAAAGTAAAAACTTACCTGTCTGCTTCAGCAGTTTGACAGCTACTTTCTTTCTATATTTGCAAACTGCTGATCTTGTGGTTGAGAAGATTAGAGGCTCCTCTGCCAGGATTTTCTCAGCATACTAGAATGCAACATAGTCACTAAGATAAATAAATGACATTTGTAATACATCAAATGAACTGCAAATATTTGGGTTTAGGAGACACAAAAAACAAAGGACACAATGAATTTGTAAAAGCAAGAAATGAAAAATAGATAAAAATCTCACTTTCAAAACAAATATGCCACATGAACTGCCATCGGGTTGTAATGAATGTGGCATTGTTTCTGCCTTCCATCGGGACACCTGACACCCATGCTTCCTCATAAATGCCCTCAAAAGTAGACAAAAGCAACATTAGTTAAGTTCCTTGCTGCTTTATAGAATACACTGGTCTTAGCAGCAGTCTTCAATGAAGTTGCAGTACCTTGTGGACTCCAAGCATGTTTTTAGTTTTGAGGATGCGTGTCCTAGAGAGTCCAGCACCAAGCTCTTCAACAGTTTGGGAAACATTGCCTATATGACAATAAAATTAATATGCAGCATACACTATAAACAATAAGAAGTGAGACTCCATACATAATAAAAAAAAGGTTGTTCTTACTGTCAGTATCCAGTGGCCAGGTTCATGTACTGCTCCCAGTATTACGTTAAAGTTCCCTGGGTTGCACTAAAAGGTAATTTCAAATAAAGGATTAGAAGGTAACACCACACCTCAGAGCATACCACTATGAGAAAAAAATCACTATCATAAGACCAGTTTTTGTCTGGGTTCATTTCTCTTGTAATACAACTTGTGCTCTAGAAATTATTCAAAATCAAAGGGACAAATGAATGTTTTGTGTTAGAGCAGTGCCACCACAATGACAAATAAAAAAAAACATGTAACAAACAAAAACACTTGCCTTGGCGCAAAAGAAAAAAAGCAGCCAGAGAAAAAATGACTCAGTTCAACCAAAATTACATACACACTAAACTCAGTTAATGTTGCAAAATCACCACTTCCAAATTGTTGTTAAACAGACAGACTAATCATAATTATTACAAAATAAATCATTATTTTTTTTATTAAAAATATGTATACATACGCATACCATACCAAGAATGCCTCGATCTTTCATTTTGCACCACTATACCAGATATCTATAGCTATGACTGTGATGGTTGTTTTGTAGTTTTATCGTTTGTAGTTTTGTTATACAATGTATGCACTTTGGAGTTGCAACTCTTCCAATATATGTAGGCAATATAGTTGTAGTTCTTATGTTCCCTTCACACTTCTATCTATGCTCGAAGTCGCTTTGGATAATACTGTCAGTCAAATGAATAAATGTAATGTAAATATAATACCTAGACGAGGACTAGTACCAGCACCATACCCTCTTCTTATGATAAAATTAATAACATTTAGAAAGTAGGAACAAAATAGGACATTCATATACCAAGTCAGTCACCGTATGTGGCTTCACACTGGTGGTGATGGTACACTGTCACAGCATCACTTTTCATTACCTTTAACCTTGACGTCTTCTTCTGCCAAATGCTAGTCATTTCATAGGAATCAATGAAAAGGGCCTGGTTGTCTTCATTTCTCTGATTGTGATGCTGCACCAAACGCAGCAGGTAGGCATTTATCACCTGAGAACCAAAATATTAATTTTCATACATCTGCCAGTATATATAGAATATACATACACACACATATAAAGTGCTATAGAAAAAAAAACATATCCCAACACACCTCACTCTCAAGTTCCTGATCAGGAGCTGTTCTTGTGATGTCCCAGTAAAAAATTTTGTAAGGCCCAATTCTTGAAAGCAGTACATGGACATTTTTCCCTTCCCAGGCCTCGTTCACACCTGTAAAACAAAACAAAATTAGAAATCTAACTAAAAATCTTCTCTTAGTGTAGTTTCTAACAATATACATTCTACAGCACATTCAACACTGCCCCACCCTCTCCATCTGACTGTTATCCAATCTGTAGCACAAAGGCACAGAGCACTTTGTATTTTTATTTATTATTGTTTAACTGTTTTTAACCTTAATTATTTATGTAATCTTATTGCTATTATTGTCATTGTAATGCTACTGTTATTGTTGTGTAAAGGTAGATTGGCAAAGAATTTCATTGCATGGTTGTGAACCATTTTCTTTTTTACTGTGCATATGACAAACTACTTGAATATTGAATCTTTATAATGATTTGAGTGATATTTTTAATATAAATGGCATTCTGCAGAATATAAAAGTAGTTCACATTTGTATATGAATATTATGACTGAGTACATACAAGACAGCAGTGAGACGGCTGGTGGAGAGGTAGATACAGTGGCTGATGCCAGCAGAGGAGTGGTGGACACAGCTGTTGGTAGAGATGAGGATGGATATGCAGAGGTAGTTGGAGTAGGTGGAGAAGACGATTCTGCTGCAGAAGAGGTAGCTGGAGTAGGAGGAGAAGCTGGTTTTGCTGCAGGAGAGGTAGCTGGAGTAGGAGGAGAAGCTGGTTTTGCTGCAGAAGAGGTAGCTGGAGTAGGAGGAGAAGCTGGTTTTGCTGCAGGAGAGTTAGTTGGAGTAGGGGGTGAAGGTGGTTTTGCTGCAGGAGAGGTAGTTGGAGTAGGTGGTGAAGGTGGTTCTGCTGCAGGGGAGGTAGTTTGAGTAGGGGGTGAAGGTGGTTTTGCTGAAGGGGAGGTGGGCACTCTGGCTTTAGCCTTCTCTTTTAATTTGCTGGGAATTCTAGGGACCTCTTCAGTGTGCAGCTTTAAGTGGTCAATGTTAACCCTTAAGGTGGCTTTCCCAAAACCATCTACAAGGTCAACACTTTTCCCCTCTATTCTTGTCACTGTGAAAGGCCCCAAGAACTCGGGCTCCAATTTTCCTCCCTTCCGTTGCTGACTGCGAACATTCTTCCTCCACACCATGTCACCAACCTGAAGCCTTTGGCCAAATGTCTTTGATCGCAGGTGCCTTCTGGTCTTCTCCTGCACCCTTTCAACATTGTCCTGTACTATTTTGAGGAGTTTTTCCTGCCTCTCAATGTCAAAGGTGACCTCCTCTTCTAAATATTTGTCCTCAATGGAGTGATCAATCTGTAGAAAATTAAATAACGTTTTTAAGATATTATTTAACTTGTCTTCAGTAGTCAAAGAATATATGCATTAACATTTATATTAAAAACCTGTCTAACCTGATACTGTTCAGGCACTTCAAATGGGTAGCGTGCTTCTCTACCAAACATCAGGAAATATGGTGAGAAGCGTGTTGTCAGTTGCTTTTTGGTGCGAAGACCAAACATCACTGCATCTAGATATCTGTCCCAGGTGTTGGGCTTATCGTCCACCAGCTTGGCAAGAGCCCTACAAATGAAATAGATACATCCATAACTTTTTGGTTTGAATTCCATATTCTCCATAGGATTGTAACAGTTACATTGTTTTTGCAGTCACCCTTATACAGTGATCTGAATAAAACTTTAATAAACAAAGAAATCAATGGGGGAGCTTCCCAAACACAAACAAGAATATAATGTTAGATATGAAGGCTCAGTGAATACATGGAAGGTACAATGAGTGAGTAAGCTGGTTTGGCTTATGTAGTGGTGTGTGAAGACTGGAAACAGGGGACTGGAATCAGGCCAACAATCAAAAGCCCAGTGAAACAAGTGTAAGTGTAAGACTAGAAAAGTAATGGTGAAAAGATGTAATCATATTTTACCTCTGTATGGTACCATTACACCTCTCAACCAGCCCATTTGTTTGGGGGTGGTATGGGGCACAAAGGCTCCTCTTGATTCCCAAGGCTTGGCATACCTCTGTGTTTATCTACAGGGAATGTAAGAAAACCTCTTTCTCATTTGTGCCTGAATTGACGCTGTATAAACATATATAAGTTCATACCACTGCTGAATGTTCATACCTCTGCTGAATAGCAAATACATAGCCTGACAATGCTTACAGTACATATTCGGCAACATTTGTAAAATACAATAACATTTCAAAATGTATTGTATTAAAAAAAAAAAAACTTACAGTGTTGACAAACTCTTTGCCCTGGTCTGTGAGGATGCGTTTGGGCACTTCAAATTGGTAAACAAATTTTAGTATGCACTCTGTCACTTCCTTTGCGGTCTTTGACTTTAAGGCATAAGCTTGTGTCCATCTTGTGCAATAATCAATCATCACACATGTATACTGATTCTTTTCTTCTGTCATGACCAGCTTCCCAATTAGGTCCATGCCAACAAGTTCAAATGGAACCTTTGTCTGTTAAAGTAAAATCAAAGTTAATTAGAAATTAAGCTAAATTGGAAACTATAAATGCTTTCATAAATTAAAGTCAGTAGTACATATGACAGACACAACACAATCTAGAAAATCTAAATTCACACCACATCAAGAACAAATGTACTTGTATATTTCTTTTTTAAATTCCACCTATATCTCTCTTTTTCATTCCTCTTTCCATCAAATTTTTCACAGTCTTTTATGGGGAAATTTTCCAAACTGCTCCTATCCATTCAATCTATCTATTGTTAGAATGATAGGCCAGCTTTTTCATCCATGCAAGCTAAATATCTAAGTAGGCCTAATAATAAAATCTTTGTCTTCTATGCAACCTGTGGTTTTTTTTTAGGTGGCATCTTTCTTGAAACAGTGGAGTGAACATGGAGCCACACTTGACTTTGACCAGCCTAACAATACATTGAAGACCTCCGTTGCCCCAAATGTATGAGGCTATTATTCTAATTATAATGAAATGAAAATTAATAACAATTATATGTATTTCGTTGTTTTATTATTCTGCAAGTTTTGCAGAATAATGGTATGAGAAATGGTATGACAATAACGGTATGAGAAATTTCTACTGTTTGTTATTATTTTTATAAATTTATGTCTGCTAATAAGGGTATTACTTGCATTCCATGATAATGAGCATTCAAAGGGCATTATTTTTAAAACTCTACAGTAAAATGTCATCAAACTCTGTATATAATAAGTATGATAATTACTCTATCTGATGGCGTTAAGGTTTATGACAGATCACACATTGATTTCCAATGGGTCTTAATGGGAAACAATGCATATTTCACAGGGCATTATTTATAAAACTCTACAGTAAAATACCTTTAAACGCATGATATAGTACGTGTAATAATTGCTCTTTTAGGTGGTGTTAGTGTTTTGAACGGACGTTTTGATGTTTACCAGGTAAATTGCTGTGAATATGGCAGATCACACATAATGCCTATTTAAGGTGGAACGGATTTTGCAAATAAGGAACTGCTATTGCGAATAAGGAGCCAACTTCTTCCTCGTAATAATCGGCATACCTAACAACTGTCGCCTTAAACCTTTGTGAAATATTTCGCGAACATCTCGACTAATTTGTGTAACAGTCTTTATAATTGTACAGATGAATTCTGGGTAGATCTGGGCAAGCATCAGGCTCGTGGAAAGAGCGGTATCGGAGCGAAACTGGAGCGAGACAGAGCGACCGCTCCAGCCATGATAAAAAAAACCACTCCGCGCTCTGACCGAATTCCGCCCGCTCCGCCCCTCGCTCACGCTCCGCTCACATGCTCTGCTCTAAATTAATGCATAGGATTTTAAGCTGTACTATATAAATGCAATGTGAGGACAGACATATGAAAGACATATGAAAGTGATCAGTTGTCAATTGTTGACACACGTCTGCATATAGTGCAAAACAATATTATAAACATTATAAACAGTCATATATATAGGTCCAAAACTTACCTTGATTGGTGTGTATTGCGTTTCAGTTTTTAGTGTGCCTTTGTTTTTCTGGCAAACTGTACACTGTGACACCTGTGACAACATACAGAATTTTTTTCAATGTGGAAACACGTCTTTACGAACTTCAAATAGCTGTATAAGAAAAACATAAATAATAACATACCCATCGTTCAATGTCTCTGGACATTCCAGGCCAGTAAAAACGCTGGGATATGGCATCCCTAGTTTTTAATTGCCCACAGTGTGCTCCAATGCCACTGCTGTGGAACTGTATGAAAAGTTCATCAGCCTCTTCTGCGCCACGAACAACTTTGGCCCTGACTTCTTCGTCAGAGCCCTTGTTTCTGGTGTAGTACAAGTCTCCATCTAAAATACATTCGGAATTATACGTATATTAATAAACATATGAAGACTGCTGTATTTACTGTTGTACTATTTACATTTACTTCACATGTATTAAGGCCACTTAAAATTAATAAATTGTTTTACATGGCCGAACGCCTCAATTTTTTTGGTGACGGCTCGATTTTTTTAATATTTTATATTTTTCAAAAAATCGGTTTTTTTTACCTCAAAAACTGTGGGTGAAAAATCTTTTATGTCAGCCTCGGATTTTTCAATTTGACGCTTCTCGGACAATGGTTTTTATCGTTTGTCAGATTGTGTGTGGGCCCACGGTATTAAAAAGAACTTTTCTAGTTTTAGTATATCTCTGTTGCCGTTCGTCTTTTCGCTAAAAATATAAAATAGAAAATAGAAAATCCCCTACTCACCAATATTTTAGAAGTTTGAGTCATGTAAAACAATTTATTAATTTTAAGTGGCCTAATGTCTGGAAGTCATGTTTATTAGATGTTTCTTGCAAAAAATAACTTACCGATTATGGAGAAATTAGAAGATCTTCTTCGTAAGCTGTATCTCTGATGCTTGCTGAAATTTTTCGGATATTCTCCTTTAATTAATAAGTCAAATATTTCTTTGACTAATTGGGGATCCATGATTTCGAAACAGCGATAGGCCTACGGTATTACGTCATACGTCGTCATACGTCATTCGCGTTACGTCGAACTCGACTTTTTTTGCAAAAAATACAGAAAAATACAAATCGTCTTCTTTCGGTTTCAACCTTACGTCAGCCAGGGAATGCTAAAATATGTAAACTAATATATTTTAATGTTTGCAATCAAATAAAAGCTTATAAATGTAAAAGTATTGTCTTTTTTTAATTGGTGTTTCGAGCCAATAGGGGTTTTTCGTATCAAGTCGTTTGTCGAAGTTGTGCCTTCTGGAACCAATTACTGACGTAGGGTGAGGTATAACTGTATTTCACCTTGACGTGATTAGCATACAACTGTCGCGTAAACAGTAAAATTGACCCTGTTATTTTACCTGACTCTAACTCTGATTGTGACATCTAGGTAAAGCAACGCAGAACCTGGAGCTGGAGTCTAAATACAACCAGGATTCAGATCCAGACAGTGCTCGTTGCGTAGACTTCTTTTCATTCACAAGGTCTTATTGATTCAGTGTATTTGTCTCCTGGTTTTGGATTTTTTCTTCTGGTTTTAATTTCTGGCAAATTCGTTGGATTGTGCTGTGGATTATATATATATATATATATATATAAAATAAATCATGCAAAAACATATTGGATCAAGCAAATCTTTTTCAGGTGACGACTTTGAGCATGAACATTTCATAATCTGAATAATTTTTAAGGTTGAAATCAGCAGGCAGTCCCTGGCATACGGGTCACCATTTGTGATGGCTGCTATCATATTATGTGACCCTGGCATAAATCATGCAAAAACATATTGGATCAACCAAATCTTTTTCAGGTGACGACTTTGAGCATGAACATTTCATAATCAGGAGACTTTTTAAGGTTCTAATCAGCAGGCAGTCCCTGGCATACAGGTCACCATTTGTGATGGCTGCTATCATATTATGTGACCCTGGCATAAATCATGCAAAAACATATTGGATCAAGCAAATCTTTTTCAGGTGACGACTTTGAGCATGAACATTTCATAATCTGAATAATTTTTAAGGTTGAAATCAGCAGGCAGTCCCTGGCATACGGGTCACCATTTGTGATGGCTGCTATCATATTATGTGACCCTGGCATAAATCATGCAAAAACATATTGGATCAACCAAATCTTTTTCAGGTGACGACTTTGAGCATGAACATTTCATAATCAGGAGACTTTTTAAGGTTCTAATCAGCAGGCAGTCCCTGGCATACAGGTCACCATTTGTGATGGCTGCTATCATATTATGTGACCCTGGCATAAATCATGCAAAAACATATTGGATCAAGCAAATCTTTTTCAGGTGACGACTTTGAGCATGAACATTTCATAATCTGAATAATTTTTAAGGTTGAAATCAGCAGGCAGTCCCTGGCATACGGGTCACCATTTGTGATGGCTGCTATCATATTATGTGACCCTGGCATAAATCATGCAAAAACATATTGGATCAACCAAATCTTTTTCAGGTGACGACTTTGAGCATGAACATTTCATAATCAGGAGACTTTTTAAGGTTCTAATCAGCAGGCAGTCCCTGGCATACAGGTCACCATTTGTGATGGCTGCTATCATATTATGTGACCCTGGCATAAATCATGCAAAAACATATTGGATCAAGCAAATCTTTTTCAGGTGACGACTTTGAGCATGAACATTTCATAATCTGAATAATTTTTAAGGTTGAAATCAGCAGGCAGTCCCTGGCATACGGGTCACCATTTGTGATGGCTGCTATCATATTATGTGACCCTGGCATAAATCATGCAAAAACATATTGGATCAAGCAAATCTTTTTCAGGTGACGACTTTGAGCATGAACATTTCATAATCTGAAGACTTTTTAAGGTTCTAATCAGCAGGCAGTCCCTGGCATACAGGTCACCATTTGTGATGGCTGCTATCATATTATGTGACCCTGGCATAAATCATGCAAAAACATATTGGATCAAGCAAATCTTTTTCAGGTGATGACTTTGAGCATGAACATTTCATAATCTGAAGACTTTTTAAGGTTCTAATCAGCAGGCAGTCCCTGGCATACAGGTCACCATTTGTGATGGCTGCTATCATATTATGTGACCCTGGCATAAATCATGCAAAAACATATTGGATCAAGCAAATCTTTTTCAGGTGACGACTTTGAGCATGAACATTTCATAATCTGAATAATTTTTAAGGTTGAAATCAGCAGGCAGTCCCTGGCATACGGGTCACCATTTGTGATGGCTGCTATCATATTATGTGACCCTGGCATAAATCATGCAAAAACATATTGGATCAAGCAAATCTTTTTCAGGTGACGACTTTGAGCATGAACATTTCATAATCTGAAGAATTTTTAAGGTTCTAATCAGCAGGCAGTCCCTGGCATACGGGTCACCATTTGTGATGGCTGCTATCATATTATGTGACCCTAGCCTAACTCTGGGTTCACCATTTCTGTAATAGAGCATGTATTTATATTATGAATATTATAAATGTATAATATACATTTTTTTTTTAAATAAATATATGTACACACGCACATCTTTGCTAGTTGACATTTTAGTGGTAATACTCAACGTACGACCTATATGTGTCCCATTGTTGAAACTCTCGCTTTATTTTAATTAGCCACTGTATTGGCGTGTAAAATCAGATTACCGTCGTAAAAATTAGATTTAGAATGCACACCGACTACGCAATTTAACTTTACTCTATTCATGGATTATACGCATTATCCATGAGACTTTAAACATTATAAGGCATGTTCATAAACTATGCTGTACAATGTATCCGTCATGAAAGTTAAAACTCTGGTGGGTTCGTCTGCATAAAAACGAGTCGCGTCCAGCGACAGCGCTTTTCAACCGCAGACTTAGGTAACTTGCGTACCAAGCGCGTGCACGCGGGAGTTTGCGCCTCCTATGGTCACAATATATGATGGTCACAGAATATGGTGTAACACCTGTTAGTCACCGGCGCGCCATTTTAGTGAACCCACTTTCACCAGGACCTTTTAGGAACGTATATTTTCATTTGCATGTCTTTTCCAACGCTATGGACAAAGTCAGACTGATAATTCATCACAAGCGTACAGGGCCTGTACACTGTAACGACTGAAACAATAACAACCAGGAAAATATTATCACATGACTATAACATTAACAAAGCTATAAACGCCAGGTAAGACGCTCCAACGAGTTATGTGAAAAATATTTCCTTTCTCCTCATTGCACTGTAAATACCGGCGCTCATCTTCCGTAGTACTTCTAATTATTTTGCTGAGGAACTTTCATTAAACACAATCTTCATTCATCATGCTAAGGAATAAGGAACGTATTGCATAATGCTTTCTAAGGGAAAGAGAATGAGATTATTGTCTTTTCAGTCCAGATACAGACGTTTATTAAGAATTTAATAATAAGATACTTTAATAAGATGCAAGAAGTGAAACCCCTATACGAGAAAGAAAAATCAATCAGATCTTAATCAATCAGAAAACGATGAAAAGGTTACGTAAGAAAGCGACAGAGTGCGGTCAGCAGTTCACCCATTTTATCAAAATAAACTAATAATAATTTCACCAGGGATTTTAAAAATCCAAAGATCTTAAAGGCTAATGCTACATTACAGTTCTCTCCTAGCGGTTGCCGCCATGTTGCCTGTTTAATACGGTGGGCGTCACCCTTCAGTTCTTATATAATTTTATGACAGAAGCACGTGGTTCGAAGTCATTGAGTTCAAACTTTTAACTCACTTATCACGATCTGTCACAGCGACCTACATGGGAAATGAATGCAACGCACTGAAGTAGATTTACAAATATACATGTAAGGAATTTGGACGTTTTCGATGTATAATGTTGATTGACCGGCAAGTTTTGCTTTATGATAATGACGAATATAAGGGCGACAAAATATGCCACAGTGTAGCGTGCTCAGGGATTTCAGGTGAACCTGTGACTATGAAAACGGTTTGTGTGGGACGGCAGAGGCCGTACTGAAAGGGGGAGGAGGAGAACCGTAACTTCAAGGCTACTTACAAATATCTTTTGACGTTTTGGTTGCTGTAATACAGAGCTACGAGTTGAAAGGCATGTTCTACTTCAGATTTTAAAGCTGACCCAACGTGTGTGTGTCCTGAGCCGTTAGAAGACTTATGTTCGCTTTCGCTAATTTATGAAATTTAAAAATTAAACCATAATTTAAAATAAATGATTGCATCGCTTTGCATGTAGGCACTGATGCTCAGTGACTAATACTACTGGTTTACAGTTGCTTTAGTGGCTGTTTTCAATGGTTGAAAATATTTCATACAAATGATTTTATATATGTGGACACAACATCCAAACTTAGTCTTTAACAGTTTATTGAAATTGATATTCTAATATAAACAATTAATATTGATTGTCAACACCAGTATAGCAGTGTATATCTTCTCCAATGTGAACTAATAACTTTTAGTTGTTATTAATGTTTCTTACATACCATACAACACCAATTCCTGTGTCCTCTGAGCCCCAGAAATATGGAGGTACAGTACTACAATAGAAAACTGCTGATGATTTATTTCTCAAGAAATTCTGCACATGTTATATCTGTCTTTCAAAATTATGCTGACATAGCCAATAGAAATCCTTAAAAATAAAGGCCTGTATTCCGTGTACTATTAGAACATTCATTATTTATGTCTTGGCTGACTTCACTATTTATTATTTATACTGTACAGTGGAACGTAACTGCTGAAACAAAAAAAAGAAAGAAGAATGTATGCATGTGTTATGGTTTCTATAATGCTGGCTGTTGACTTTGTTGACATAAGAAAGTTTCTTTTTTTCCAGTTAGATCAGAAATCAGTGAGCACCAAAATTAAGATTACAATTGACTTTGTTGATTCCACATGGAAATTCTGCTGCATAGAGCAGTAAGAATGCAGTGTACAGACAAACCTTCATATAGTGCAAAGACAGACACACTGAGCAATGTGCTGAAAACTAATTTAGAAAATACACAGTATATACTATTAGACTATCTGGAAAAGTAGTATTATAGAAATAAATGTTTACAGATAATAATAATAAATTAGTGATGGTAATACAGATAGCACCAGAGTTGTATTATTAAAACAAAGCTGACTTGCTTCTTAATACTTTAATTACATAGGCCTACTATAATTGCTATAACCAAGGTTTCTATTTGCATTCATTTTTGCAGATATTCTACAGTCAATGACTCACTGATTATTTTCTTTCTGATTAAGGAATTAATGTCCTTTATGTAGACTGTTCAATCTTCACGTGGAGTTATGGTCCGAATTTGGAGACCTAGTCTTAAAGCGTGAAGATCTCACTCCGCTTAGCACATTGACCAAGACAGAGGGTGTTAAGGTCGACTCCGTTCAGGGGGCTGGGGGTTTGTACCTTCTGTCAGTCCTACTCAGAATTTTTCTAATTTTGCTTTGGAAAGGAATTTGAATACTTGGCACACGCCCCTGGGTTTGCTACCAGAAAAGAATATGTTTGGATGTACAAAACTGAGAATTTGAAGTTTATATTTTATTTCTATGTCTGGCTAATGAAATGGGAAAAATACCAGGCAGCTAGTTAAACAGAGAAGCCACATGAAATGACACAAGTACCCCGGGGCCTATCAAAATCACATTTTTGCAGTCAGCATTCACTATGAGTAGTAACCACATGGAACAGTGTCTGATTACAATCCTTTATGTAGAGTTACACCTAACATAAGTAGGAAGTTATAAATTATATACCTCAAACTTGAAAACAAAGACTAAGGTTAATCAATAACATTGGCAGTAGTGCCAGAAAAACCCTTTTTGTCCTGATGTTTATTTATAACTTAAGAGTTCAAAGTCTAACGGATTCTTTCTGCGGGAGTCATATTTGCCTCTCTCTGGTTCTGAACAATTCCTGTGCAATCCTGTTAAACAGTCACTAATTAGCAGAAAGAGACGTTCAAATGTATGGGGCTCCCCTTTAAAAATGGCTGCGTGCCTCACAGCATAGCGACTCATGTAGGTGGATATTCTACTCACGCGGAAAACAATTTTGAAGAACAAACTTCCCAAATATACTTCTTCAATTACATTTATTATTATTATTATTATTATTTTGCTTTACCGAAATTATACAAATTAAGAATTCTCAAAATGGTAAGAAGGTATTTATGTTTAAACGTGTTAATATTTGCCGTTTCCATAGAAGATAAAAGCAGATTTTTGGAGTTCAAAATTTTGATATTTTTTTCCTCAATGTTTTATGCATATCTGCCGTGTGCTGCATTTATTCTTTTTGTAATATAGTCTACCTGTTCCTGAATTTTATATTGTATTCATGAATGATGATTGCGCATGTCCTATATGCTTTGTATTTATGTTGTAACCAATTAAATTATTATTATGATAATTTTACGGGAACAGAACTCCGGAACCGTTTTCTTTTCCTTAATGTTGTATGATCTGTACCATATGAACAATAGCGCCACCTGATGTACTTAGTCAGATCTGCAAATAGGAACCTCTAAGACAGGATCTGAGTATAGTGTAAAATATTAATCACACAATATGTTTCTGATGGAACATAATAATAATAATAATAATAATAATAATAATAATAATAATAAATCCATTATTATCATCAGTTTTAAACTAATAATGTAACTTGATCCAAAACAGGGAAATTGATCAAAGTACTCGCCCATTACATCTCTGTGAGAAACAGTACATAAACTCGTAGTTTACGTATACTTAGCTTCTTTACTCACAGTGTCATATAGAAGCAATTTACCCATACACGTAACTTCTGTACCCTGCATGCCAAGTAAATGAATAACGCAAAATTCAGCATTGTAAAAATAAATGGTATTGAATTTCATTCGAAAACGGTATAATACAGATACCAGTTGAACTGAGCTTTACATTTTGATATCATACTCTAATTTTGAAACTAATTTGTTTTTCTAAATACTGTGGCTACAAATTAAAGTGTTAGTATAGTGTTAGTATGGTTTGTCTTATCAATTTAAAACTTGGTGAAGTAACAGGTTGAAAGAGACTCACACACTGGTCCAGATGCCATAAATGTAGACATACTACAATTCAACGTCTTATATTACCAAGTAAAATCATTTTATTATATTTTACAATTTTATACATTTGTACCGTTTTTTTGTTGCCTATATGGTGAGTGAAAACGCGTATCAGTTTATGGCATTTTTATATTGCAATGCATAAAAAACATCGAGCAAACTCGTTCTGTCTCTCCGCATATACTCCCTCCCTCTCGCTCTTGACTTGGTGACAGACCCGAGAGCCTTTTGTGCTTCCTCAGCCAATAGAGACGAATTACGACACTGAGCAGCTGTGATATATAAACGGCCCTTTTTAGACGTGCTTGCACACTTTTCATTCACTCATCTTAATATATGAACGTTGTGGATTTCATTATTCCATGTTGGTACAACCAAAACAAACCAATCCAATTCTGAGACTGAAGAATTTGATTTCGAGTGATTTGAGGAGATAAACGCTGGAGCGCGTACTAATAACATCTACTTCTGCACTAAAACGTAAGGCATCATTCATGAAAGTAATTAAACTGGAATTGCCGCAGATCACCGGTATCTTTATGAGGAGAAAATAAATACGGTGGAGCAAGGCATTAGGAGAAGAAAACGGGAGGACGAAAGGAAGACCGACACCAGCCATTCAGCATCATGCCTAAATATAACTTTTTGTTGTGTTTGATGGTCCTCATCTCTTTGGGACTATCCGGGAGTGACGAGCCTCACCTATTCTTTCCACCAGCAAGCGAGATACCCACAGAAGCCGGTTTGTCACTAATAGAGGTAGATGAAACGGGTGCGCATGAGTGCTCAGCATGCGTTTGGCGAGAACAGAGCAAGGTTCTGAGGCTGGAGACGATCAAATCCCAGATTCTCAGCAAGCTGCGGCTCAAGCAGGCGCCTAACATAAGCCGTGAGGTGGTGAACCAGCTGCTCCCTAAAGCGCCGCCGCTGCAGCAGCTCCTGGACCATCATGACTTCCAGGGAGACGCTTCCTCACAGGATGAATTCATGGAAGAGGATGAGTATCACGCAACTACTGAGTCGGTTATAACAATGGCTTCGGAGCGTGAGTACTGTAACTTACTTAAATAGTTTATTATGTGCAAGCTGGTGGACATAAATTTGATAACAATTACTTTATGTTATTTGTATGTAGCGTTGTCGAAAACAATGCTTCGTAGATTTCAGTCGGGAGGATTTAATAGTATTTATGATTTTAATTTTTTATTAAGATGAATGACAGTCCGCAAAGCCATCTGTTTGCTAGGGCTGTCAAAATAAGAATGGGCGGTGTGAACTGTGAACTTGATAAATCAATATTCCAATTAATCAACATCTAAAGGTATATGGCACAATGTATATCAATTTTATGATTGCATTGATTAATTATAGTTAAATAAACTCAGAAGACATTCCCGACAAACGTTACTTATTAAAAATATATACTTGCGTTCTATTAGGATATTTTCGCTTCTGCTGCACAAAATGGTATCATTAATACCTTTACAAGTGATTTTAGCTGCTGTGGCCGACTGACGTTGTGACATGTAGTTCGGTGTATGAAGGATGCTCTACGAGGCTCTAGGCAGAGAGAGAAAAGCTCTCCTCTGCTTTAGTGAATACTGACAATTTGTCCACAGCCCAAATATTGTCTTTCCTTTGACAGTGAGCGCTCGTTGGTCTTTAATATCTGTTGTAAGATCTATCGTATCAATACCAGATAGCTACTTTTCAGACAGTTTCACCCGCACTAACATCAATCAATGGTCCCTATTCATAAACCGCTCTTATACAAACGCCCGAATCGTTTTTTGAAGGCTAACCATAAACTCCGTATTAGCTTTAAAACAGGATACACCTTTGTCTTCCATCCCTTTTAATTTACTAGTCGGTGACGGAAGTTCGACAATTTGAAGCTTATAAAGGTTTCCGATTAGTTTTAAAAACTGTCACTAATTAGGACAGTCGCATTTTGAATAGTGAACCAGTGTCAACATGGGTAACGAGTTCATAAATCAATATCAGTAATTCAGCACTGAGCCTCTGTCGTTTATTCAATTCATCGCAGTAATTATTTGTAGTGTACATTTTCCTGCTATGTTTTACACGATCTTTATATTGGCATATCTTAATTTTAAAGTCGAAAACGGTTATATAATTACATTATAAATACAGAAACAGGTGTTTGAATATAGAAGGAACATATCATATAAAGCTCCCTGGTCATTTACCGGTTTAAAAACAGTTGCGGCGCTGCAACACTATGTATCTGATATATATTTTTTAGAAATGTTAGTAGAGCCGACAGCTGTGTTCGATCAGCGCTTTATAAGCGGGCTCTAACCGGATCCCCTGCTGTTCCGCGCACTGAGAAAAAGTGTGTCCGAAAAGCTGCCATTGTTTCCTCATGCAGCAGTCCCTCTCGACAGCACTTGCCTTTTTAAATGCGAAGTTTATAGGCAGAGCTCGTTTTTTTCATTGAGGACACAAAGCCCGAGAAACAGTTGGGGTCGAGGGGAGTGTGTGACCTTTCAGCAGAGAATCGCTGGGGTTCAACAACATTTACACACGTAATGTATTCTGCACAAGGCGGACGAAAAGCCGAGCAAATAATCCGTTTTTTTCCAAGAGTGAACAAAGGTAGGTTTGTGTTCCCTTAACTAACCTCTTCGTCGATTGTTACACAGTCCACGTCGTGCCGGTTCTCAAATGCATAATGAACTTGCGCCGGTTCCACTGCCTTGTGAGATTTCATGACACCCTTAGGCTACATCTCGTTTACAGATGACTGTTCATTGCTACAGGGGTGGGGGGGGGGGGGGGGGGGGGTATTATTCTGCTGGCATAAACAGTCATAACTGTAAAAAGAACGCTCCAGTATTCGGTGTTGTACATAATTTTGAGTAAGCTCGAGGTTGCTATTGAATGATTATTTATAAATAAATATACTCCTCATATTTTATTTCCTTTTACGTATTTGTGACGGCCAATCTAACTTGACAGCAGGAAATAACAATCAGTGATCATTCAATATAAGGAACCATTACCCTTTAAATCCTATGCTGAATTCAGTAAATTTTACCTATGTTATGAAAATGGATAAGCAATACAATCATTCACCTGTGGTCTTGGCTGTCAAAGTGAATGAAGGTAATTTTCCTATTGGATACAACCTGAGTTCTTGGTGGCTAATGAGTATAGATTATTGTTGAAATGTACATTTTTGTAGACACATTTCTGATTATTGCAGTCAACATTGAAATTAGCTTGGCAGATATCCCTTGCATATAAGAGTCCTTAAGAGTATTTTAAGTAATGTTTTAATTTGTATAAAGGTAAAACATGCCCTTTTCATTTTTCAATAAATATGATAATCAATGAAAAAGTTTTAAACAGCTCTTCATTAAAACACTAGGATTTTGGGACTTAAATGGTGGGTGCAGACTAGGATTCCTTGGGTCTCATTCTTATAATTTCTTCCAGTCCAGGGCAGTTTTGCTTGGCGTGACCATTCCGTTCATGTGTGTGATGATCTCAGGGCCATAGCTGCCGCCTTCAGCTGTTTCCGCTTGTCTGAAATGCGGAAGGTTGACCTGCTTCTGTGTGCATTTCAGTCCTATCCTTTGTTAGGTGCATTTCATGTTCGAAAGCTGCTCAGCTGTGGTCTTCCTCTACAGTATTTTACTGTTCCTTTACATGTAGGTTTCTGCCTGCCTGAAATTCTGTCTTCATCACGCTGGTGACCGTCTACTGGTATAGATAAATTAATTGAAAAGTGTTTGAAAGTAGCCCCCTATAATATGTGTTGATCAATTTGTATATTCGCCTTCAGCCCAAACTCATTACAAGGATTCCTATTTGGAATAATGTTAGCATGATGTTATATAAGGAAACATATGTGACTGAATATCACACCTCCATATTTTGCAACACTAATCCCCCTCATTCTTGCCTTGACACATGCACACACGCACCACAGTGATTCAGTAGCAGTTTCTGGGAACGGGAGACAGCATTCTCGCCTGTGGCACAGTAATGGATCCCACAGGAGAATTCTGCGTTTCTGGTCCTCAGTTAAAGACCATCAAAAGCAGCAGCAGGCCAATCCAGCATGACTACTCTGCATGATCCCCACTCCTTCCCCTCTGACAATGCCTTTAAATACTCTCGTGGGCTCAGGATGCAGGTCAAAGCCACCAGTCACATTATATACGGGTAGCATTTGGTCACATTTCATGAAAATGAACTGATCTATAATATAATTACATTTATGTAATATTGCATAGTACAGTACTTCACATTCATTACAAAAATTCATATAATGCATATTTTGACTATGAAAAATGGATTCATTATAATATAATAAAATATCTAAAATGTGCATGTATGAGTTTGAGTTGTGTTTGTTGCTGGGTCCTGTACAAATTGCCCTTTTATGGGTGTTCCATAGGAGGCAGGCCAAGTGTTTTGGAACTTATGCGTTGGCCCTGGTGAGGTGGTGACCCTGCAAGGCCCTCATTTGTCACTTGTCCATGCGTTAAAACCAGGCCTTCCTCTCTCATCAATGCCCTTTCTTTAACAGCCAGAACTTTGTACATTTGAAAACGTTTGCTGATAATTTGTCATTTCCCCTTCTGGATTTCAGTAATTGGCAGCTTATGGTAATTGTAGCACATTAGCACACACCTGGAATCGAGCATCTATTCATAATACATCCGACCACTGTAACCTACTCGAGGAGCATAGCCCAAAATCACTGAACGCTCACACAGTTTGGTGCAATTTTATCTCAGATTATCATTAATTTATTACTGAGGCTGATCCACAGCTGTAAATCGTGAATATCCCAAAAGCTATGTCTGGATAAAGAGATATATAATGGCCTGTTTTAGTTAGAGGAATGAAAATCCAGTCCTTGAAAGAAGCTACAAATTTGCTGTTGTACAAAAGTGTTATTTAAATATGACTCTCGTCAGTCATTCATATTTAAGGACATATTGACATTCTACACGCACATCCTCTCAGCACTGGGCATTATGAATTACAGGTCATATCTCACACCAACAAGGAATTTTTAAGCTCTTCTTGCATGACTGATACTAGATGTAAAGTTATAAGTTTGCAGTGTGTTTCTCAGCATTTTCATCCACGGGGATAACCTGGGATTTGAAATATACTGACGCTGAAGTTGTGACTAGTGCTTTAGGAATTCAGGATTCAAGAATGAGACAATAATGTATTTCCCTCGATTTTGAAATGGGGAGTGATGGTAAAGTGGAATGCAAGGAGTCTCACAGCCTTCCACCATCACCATATACATACACCCACACACACTGGAGAAAAATCCCCCTATTGACAAAAAGGGTCACAGGGTTCACAGCAATGTGATATATTGGACGAGGAGCCAATTAACCTCATCAGGTCTCTTTCTTTGGCAGAAAAGGAGAAACGGTAGTAGATTAAACAGCACTACCCCCCCACACTCATCCACCAACCACTCCCACTAAAAAAAAAAAAAAAAAAAAAAAAAAAAAAACAGAAAACACAAGTCTTTTATAGTGTTGACCCTATAAAAGGGTCATTTCCTGAAAGTGCAGGAACCATAAACATTAAGAGGAGAGCGCTAAAAAGACGGGAGAGCACAAGTCCGGCTCTCCTAAGAGCAGGACTCCGCATTCATGCTAGGTTGACGAGCCTCTGAGGTTTTTATATATTTATACATTCCTTGGGGAGGCTTTTGATGGTGACACCTGCTCTGTCCGTTTCCAGTTATTTCTGACTATTAGAGAATAAACATAAACTTGTGTGCTGACTGTTTGGGGGCTTGTTTAAAAAGAAATAAAACCTTTAAAAAGCGCAGGCAGTAGAAATAGCACAACATGCTGTCAATTTTATGGCTAATAAAATTTCAAAGGGACCAAAGTCCATTAATAGCCTGGACAAAATTTCACCAGTGACTTCAGGAATCTCACCCCTTCCGCGTCGTGTTCCCCATTCCCACGATTCCACGTCTCTCTCCCATAAAGTCCTTTTCTCAGGGTAATAATTGTTATTGCTATTGCTGATGCCTGATAGACGTTTTTCCAGTCAAAGAAATATACAAACATAAATTACACCTCTTTCCAGTAAAAACATTAAGAGCAGACAGCACAAGTTAATAATGCTCAAATGTTTGTTTTTTTTTCAATATAGGTGCTGCAGGATTCTTTTAGCAAAGGTTGATTAAAATAATGCCCCCTTGGAAAGGGTTTTCCACTCGTTCAGTATTCCTAATTATTGCACCTTGGATCCACAGTAGTTGTTCTGCTGTTAAATGCTTGAATGCACTTGTCAGTTAGCACACTTCATACTGGCTTTGAAGCAAGTTTAAGACGCTACCATCCGGTCTACAGTGTTAAGTAACATGCTAATGCAACAGTCCACTGGGAGCAACAAGGAGCCTCGTTCTTTTCTCCAGGGAGAGTAATCATTGAGCATTTTATAGGTGTACTTAAAAATGCAAAACAGATGTTATGTATGACTAACATAGGAAATTATTACTTAATTAAGAAGTGATCTGGAGCTTTAAAAATGTTCATAATAAATTAAAAATGTGTAGAAAAAAAATCAGTGCTATGCTTTTAATTTTAAAATAAATGGGGCAGTACTGGAAATGGATAAAATAGAAATCAGATCTTGGAAAATTAACGAAACATATTTGTGTCTATTTTTATTGCCATTTCAAATCTAATACAAAGTTTAATAACCAAATATTACTTGACATTTTTATAATGTGGTTATATGTAATATTCAGTGTTTTGTTGAATCATCATTTGCGGTAAGGAATTAACTGTATTCAGAAATGTCAAAAATATGATAGAGGATATAAATATCTGTTACTCAGGAGATGATGAGAAACTCTCTTTCAGTCAATCAGCATCAGTCACACACATGTTGTAATAAAATGAGCATAAAGTGTCTTAGTTTGCCAGTGTGAGTTTTTGTCTTACAAAATGTTGACATTGTCTTTCAGCTCAATAGCCCCTTAACAACAAATCGAGAGGCCTAGCTCGCACCGTGATTCACAGCAGAGACAGGGAGGGTGTATCAATACCTACTGAGCCCCCTTGGCTTCCTCCCCCTCCTGGAAAGGCTGGAAGTATGAAGAGTGGGGTAGAGAGAGAGGGAGGTGAGAGATACCTTTAACACAGAGCATCGCATTGTCATGCTTACACAGAGGAGGTATTGTACCAAATGCAGCATCTCACATACTGAGTTCACTTCAGAAAGCACTGGACTGCGTGGTGGCGTGCAATGAATATACTTTAGTGATCTAGGATGAAATGCTGTAAACCTTTATTAACAAGGACAGGAATGATTACCACTTCAGTAAAGAACAAAAGCGTACAAGAAATATTCAGTTCCTAAACCTGGTCATTTAAGCACAAAGAGGCAAAAAATGCATCTTTTAGTTGTTTGGTCGTGGGCATTGGCATCATCAGAGGAAAAGCCATGACTTCTGCAAAAGCGTTTCGAACGGTGAGGAACCATTAGAGACTAAATGTTTGGTATGAAGGAGTTATTTGAAAGGTTTTACTTTACGTTGCTCATGGAGTGTTTTCAAATACACATACTAAATGTGCAGACATCTTGGAGAATCTGAATCACGTCACACATAAAAGGACGCGGGTCCAGCTGTCCAGTTCAGCATCTTGAATCTGCCTCTTTGTGGACTGTGCATGTCTCCCTTTCAATGGTTTTGATTCTAAGCCCCTGTCCCTCGTCCTGGGAGACTGCGTTGGGGCCCTGTGTCCATGTGCATATGTGCGTGTGTGTCTCTTTATCTGGCAGAACCGAGGGCTCACTCAGTTGGAACAAGGGGTATTAGGAGATATCTTTTGTGGCTCCTTGGGGGCTCCTCTACGGAGCCCTAATAGGAGTCTTGTGCCTGGCAGCGTCCCAGGGGACAATCTGAATAAGGGGGTCTAACATCACACTCCCCATCTCTAGCTACCCCCCTCTCCAATCCCTGCCTCCCTCACTCTCTCTCCATTCCCCATGGGACAGAGAGAGAAACAAAGAGGGAGTTGGACTGGGGTGGGATGGGATGGTTGGGGGGGTGCACTGTGCCCCCTGTCTTATTAGAGGGGTCATGAACGTGTCACAATGATTAATTTGCTGAGGTGCAGGGGGATACCCTAGAGCCACATTTATCCAACACTGGTGCTCCCAAATGCACACTTTCCACAAAATGGCACATTTGCATTTCCCATTAAGAAAAGAAAATATAGATATATATGCAAATAGAATCCCCTTTTGCTTATTCCATTATGCAGTATCGTTTCGGACATTAACAATAGGTGACCGGTTTCTTTTTGCAGTCTATTCAAAGTCAGTTGGCTCACTGTTCCTTTCCTCTGCCTGCCTTACTGAAGGCACAAGGCCATTGAACTCAGCATGATGACGGAACACTGAAGAAGAAACGCAAACTTAAACATGAACATTACAATGACAGCCCTACCTTGAGTCTGTTTTTTATAATTAAAACATTTTACTAAGAAGGACAAACAAAAGATAACATGCAATGCTTTGTGTTGCCTTTCAGTGCTGGTTTGGGGGGGAAAAAACGCTATTTGATCATTCAGTTGACTCTTTAAGTGTCCAGGCAGAACCTACGAAATATGTGTTACTGAGAGGATGCAATTAAGATTTGTAGGAGTTGCCAGCTACGATTAGGGTGTTGATTAAGCTTACCATACACAAATTGCACTGTCTGTCACTACAGATTAATGTCACACAAGCAGCTTCAGGATAAATCCCTTGTAGACCTTTAACACATAGCTGTCTAGTTTCTTAGTCTGTATTCCTTATGCCACAGCCAGCTTAAGAAAGGCCTGGAGCTTCTATAGTTACATAAATTCTGATGCACTGTCACAGCGCATGTTGGTTTCCATTCACACTCAGAATTTCAGGTGTTGTATCTACCATTATGCACAGTAATCAGAAATAAGGGTGACCATGCTTTGGGCCTCTTTAGTAAATACACAGGCTGGAATCACGTCCACTAAAAAGAAATGAATATGAAAGGAAACCAGCATAATTATAAATTAATATTATCAGAAAATATTGATCTTTTACTTTTTGGAGATTTTACTAAAAGCTTTGCTGCATATTTCCTGCTTGGCATTCAATCTGGCTTTTAGAAAACTATTAAGCAGCTAATGGACAGATGTAATGACCCTTAAGACAGTCTGGAAGGATTTAATTGGTTCAGTGTTTGTGAATGAATACTTATGCTGCCTAATAAACCCTATGTGGTAAAACCTGTCCCACGATGATGTAAGAAACATCCCACCTTGTTTCAAAGGCAAGTCAGTCTTAATGGTTACTGCACCTACTAGCAAAAAACTGGAAAGGTAATGGATATATTAGACCTTAGGCAAGTGTTTTGAGGTCCAGTCGGCCCCACACTTTACGTCTTACTGGTGCTAGATCCTGTATATAGTGAGCCATATATATATTTGAAGAAATAAACTTGCCATTGAGAGAGGTTGTCATAAGCTCTGAAAACAGTGCACCAGAAGGTGGTGCTCTAAGCAAAACCTCTGCTAATACCCCAGCTTGGGACTGGGCTAGGGGTAGATGAATCCCTGTACTGCCCAATATGGCGGTGAAGTACATGGATTTGTAACCTGAATGTTGCTAGGTTAAGTCCCAAGGGCATATAAAATAAAAACATACACCTTATAATTGTTTTTATAGGATTGTATATGTATCATCACTGCTAGGGTGGGGGACTAGCTATACAAATGGGTGTAATTATCAGCCATTTTTGATAAAACTATTGGCAAACAAAGGAAAATGAGTATAGCAATACGCTGGGAATACTGGTAGTTGTACAGATTTGATGTTATTTTGATGCTCAGTATATTTGTGGCCTATCCACAGTATGATAAACATTTATTAGTATTTTTATTCCCATCTTGTTTTACAAATTATGCATTGATATACATAATTGAATTTATTTCAAAGGATTTAAATTGTGATTTGTAAACATTATATTGTTGTACTTCTAACCAAAAATTAATCTAGTGCATTTTTGATTCTGGAAAACAAGAATGCAGTATCAGTCATTTCCTGCTAAGTTTGATTTACGTTCTTAGGATGGTTTCTTCTTCTCAGTGCACTACATATTGTGTAAGTTCCCTTTTATGTAATAAATAAGCTTTATCAAAATGTTTTTGATAGACTGAATTGGAACTTGTTCCTCTTTCTCATTAGATAGATCCAGGTGAGAATTGTGAGAAGTTTACATTTTAAAAATACGTAGCGTGCTCTTGTGAAAAGAAACCTGTATTAACATCGCCATATAACTGAATACCTAGTCGACCTTGACCTTCAAACTCAATTTGGCTATTAGGACTGACCCCCCAGCACCCCTGGGGATGTAAAGAACTGACAGTTTTGACCCTTGACCCTATTTCTTAACTAGGCCGAGATGCCAAAGTGACATTTTGACCCAGGAAGCCTTGACAGATTGTCATGGCAACCTCAGATTTAGAAGAGATTGACAATGCTTCCTTTGAGCAAGATTTTATAACTATTATTCTAATGGTCTTCTTACATAACAAAATAAGGATTTTAGTTTAGTGTAATTAGATGTATTACAATTTTAAATATACCTTAGAATCTTGGGACAGGTATTGTGATGATGTCATACATTTTATAGGGTATTCATGAGCCAAAAAGAAAATGTTTACAGTTCCAGAAGGAGCATTGCTTTTTAACTATTGACAAAGGGATTTCACTACATTTAAAATATCCATATTTAGAAATGATTAAGGACATGCAAGCTGTGCAAATCATCATCTAGTAATTAAAATATGTAACATTTTTAAAACATCACTAAAGAAATAATATAGACTACTATAGGTGCTACAAATAATCTTAAGGAAAATTTAAAATCTGATCATGCTATGAAATAGAATGTCTTTATTGATATTGTTTTGAAATACATTGATAAAAAATTGAAGCTGTCCACTGAGGAAAAATAGAAAGATTTTATAGACATTTTCAAACTTGTTTGCACAATAAAGCTCAAACTTTGAGGTTGAGTTAATATTGAATTAATAATGTTCAATGTTTTTGCACCATTGCGCTTAACTGCCATTTATCTTCAACAGCGGAACCATTGGTGCAGGTGGATGGAAAACCAAGCTGTTGCTTCTTCAAGTTCAGCCCCAAGCTTATGTTCACCAAGGTTCTCAAGGCTCAGTTGTGGGTGTATCTACGACCACTTCAGCAGACCTCCACCGTCTACCTGCAGATCCTGAGGCTGAAACCTGTTACAGAGCAAGGCAGCCGCCACATCCGAATCCGCTCTCTCAAGATTGAGCTGAATTCCCGGGTCGGCCACTGGCAGAGTATTGACTTCAAGCATGTCCTGCAGAACTGGTTTAAGCAGCCACACACTAACTGGGGCGTCGACATCAATGCTTTTGACGAAAGTGGCAATGATCTGGCCGTCACCTCTCTGAGACCCGGTGAAGAAGGGCTGGTAAGGACCCTCAGACCTGTTCCTTAGACATCTGACTATCATAAATCCAGTCCCTTCCTCTTCTGCCTTGTCTTTTTTCCTCCTATACAAATAGTTGATTAACCAAAAGCTAGATAGAAACCTATTTAAAATATCATTAATCCTATTTTAACTAGGCCTATAACCGTTAAAGCTATATGGTGTATTGAAAGACAAAATCTGTATGCATTCTTTCCACAGAAAGATGGCTTATGTGTGGTTTCTTAGTCCTGTTGTTATTTTTAGGTGTTTATAACTTCTTTACATTGTCATGTATTTGTCACAGTATTAATCTTAAACACATTGTATAACTTTACTTAAGTTATATATTCCTGATTTGCCAGAGCATTTTCATATCTGATGGATATTTTCACAAGTGGCACATGATGATGTACGGTTTGACGTTAGAGCTCCACGGGGAAGTTACCTTATCCGCTCGGCACAGCCACACAATCCCTGCAGCACACAGCAGCTGCCTGTATTTTTCAAACATGGGAGAAAAGACCAGAAACCCAGCAACAAATTTACAAAAAAATCAAAGAAGTAAAATTCCCTGCTACTCCTTGGATTTTCTCTCATCAAAGAAACCTAAGCTCAGTGTGACTTGAATTGACCCTATTGACCATTAGTCTTATTTGCTTATAAGAGCATTACTAAGCTGGTGTAACGTGCTGTGGAAAAAAAACCTCTGGGCCCTAATAGAAGAGTCAAAGTTAGAGAAGTCTAAAGTGTGCTCAAAAGGTCAGAATTCTGCGAAGCCTTCAGTAGGTGTTCAATTCCATTGATACCATCTGAGTCCATAGACTAGCATGTAAACACAGCCTTGAAAGAATACATGCATTTGTCATTTGCTATTTTAAAGACGAAAGTATGAAGAAGATTTTTTGTAATATTAGAATTTTAGGGTAATCTCTTACTATCCTAAAACCTGCATGAAAGAAATCCAGATTGACTATTAAATATTTGTTCATATCAGCTAATAAATGTATATTAAAAGACATATGCAAATATGACACATCAGGAACGGGTTTATTTAAATTCACAAAACAATTTATTTTATCAGCATATTAGCAAAGTCCCATTAAATTCCCTAACACATTGTAGAATATAAAGTTCTTTGTGCATTTAAATATATATTTATACATTAAATATATATTTAATTTTAAATATATAGTTGTGCCCTTACATTATTTTCAATTTACTGGATCCTAAGTCAATATTTGCCTACTATTGACTCTAGGATCATAGATCCTCTTCCAGGAACTACATGGATAGAAAAGAAGGTGTTGTCATATTAAAACTGATAATTAAAGGTAGTTTTTTTTAACTTGAATAGGTGCTATCATACCACTTCACTGAAACAATGGTAACTGGTATGTCTGAACAGAATTACAATCACATTGCAGTCTTCCACTAGGTGGTGACGTGAGATATGAAACAATCTTTACCACGAGCTTTCACATCACAAATCTTACACAACTGATTGAAAAAAAGAGGTCTGGGGGCAAAATAACGGAAAACTAACTAGCAACCTCCAACGTAAAGTACTTCTCTTAAAAGGTTAATGTAGTCTGCTGCACGCAATTATAATTATGTTAATCACTTGGAAGCATATAGTTGTGCTTCCTACATCCATCTTCTAACTGCTTGTCTTGGTGAGGGTCACGGGGGGACTTGAAGCCTTTCCCAGGCAGTCCAGTGCACAAGATGTGGGGGGGGACACCCTTGATGGGATGCCAGTGCAACCCAGGGCACCTACACACACTCGCACACAAAAATCATACAATTGTATTACAATTGACAAATTTTTAGTAGAAAAATATAACATGGTGCACAGATACATTTACATTCACAATTCTGCACTAGTGTATTTCACAAGTTGGTAGAATTACACATTTAGAGTAGTCATTGAAGCTCAGATGTGTCTGTTTGTATGCATTTCTTGTGACCTAAGTACAAATAGTTCTTAGACTATATATAATATATATGTGCTAACTATGTGAATATAGCTAAGATATGAATGTGAAATCACAGCAGCACGGTGGCTCAGTGTGTAGTGCTTAAGCCTCCCATTTATTAGGCTGGAGTTCTTGGGCTGTAAAGTTTCTGCTGTGTTTGTCCATCCTCCTACAGTCTAAAACACATGACTAGCTGATATTCTCACAGTGTTTGTGTTTGCCTTGTGATGGACTGGTGTCCCGTCCTGGATGTCCCCTTGTTCCCTGGGATAAGTTCCAGTTTTACTGTTACCTTGTGGTGAATTAGTGGTTATGGTAGATGGGAATAAGTTTTATTTTCCTTTTAATTTTCATTTTTAATCTGTCCGGCTTAGAGTTTCCGCAAATATCCTCCTTGGTCAAAACAATCCATTATATACATTTATAATTACCCAGCTAGATCAAATTGTGATGTTTATCCAGGCTGTATATTCTAGACAACTCTGAAATTATGAGCAGACCTAGAAATCTCTCACAAAATTACCAATGTCTCTTTCTTAGAAACAAATACCACCTCATCAAAACACACAGAAATGATTGATTTATGTACAGTACCATTTGCAACTGAGAATGAATGTGTAGCTAATAGAAATATTAACTAGCTGCATACCTTGGCTTAAGTCACACTAATAATGTCAAAATGGCTTTGGCTGTCAAATACAATGATTCGTATTTATTTTGAATTTTCTTGAACTAAACTTTTAACACAGAATGAAACAGTTTTCAAATGGCAGGATAGAAGGGCATATAAACGCTAACCAACTCACCAAAAATGTAGATAAGTGATAAAAATGAATGTCAAATTTTCAACTTTATTTAAAAAATACTGACACCATTTATTTCGGCAACCCTTCTGACATGTATAAAGGCATTATAATATTTTACTTCAGCATCACATTTCTTATTGCAGACGAGCATAAATACTGTGCTGTGCTAAGTCGGCAATAAGTGCAGGTGATGCTAAGTTTGATTAAGTGAAGCTGAAACCAAAGAAAATTTAAAGGTAGCTTAAAAAATTAAACAGTTAAGCTAGGACAAAGGTGATGGAAAGACATGATTTATTGTATATCGTAAGACGTCAACATCTCTAAACAGACTCTCGTCATTCCCTGTTCCCTCTTCCCTTGATTTCCAGCAGCCGTTCCTGGAGGTGAAAGTACTGGAGACAACCAAGCGATCACGAAGGAACCTGGGTTTGGACTGTGATGAGCACTCTACGGAGTCCCGCTGCTGTCGCTACCCATTGACAGTAGATTTTGAAGCCTTTGGCTGGGACTGGATCATTGCACCCAAAAGGTACAAAGCCAACTACTGTTCAGGTCAGTGCGAGTATATGTTTATGCAGAAGTATCCACACACCCACTTGGTGCAACACGCTAATCCCCGTGGTTCGGCTGGCCCTTGCTGCACTCCTACAAAGATGTCACCCATCAACATGCTCTACTTTAATGACAAGCAACAGATTATCCATGGCAAGATCCCTGGAATGGTGGTGGACCGTTGTGGTTGTTCTTAGACTCTATCAAATACCCTCAACCTAACATGACTGAGCTCTCCTGAACACCAAACGTTATTCTTGCTCCACCCCAAGCCTCCAATGGACGCGCCCACCTCCCTGTCCCCATGTGCCTCAGAAAGAGATGCTAAGTACAAATAAAGCAAAGGAAGATTGTTTTAGATAGTTGTTTTAGTTAAACTGGAAAAATAAGAAGGGCAAAATAAAAAGTAAAGGCGGGACTTGTTAGATAAATTTACCGAAGACTGCAAAGGGAGCGTCTTGGAGCAGCTGGAAAACAAAGCTACATCATCGTTTGTTTGGTGTTTGTAGATTTCTGAGGGTTTTCATTCAGACGAATTATCAGGTTCTCAAGCATATCTTGTGACATCCTTGGCCCTGCCTCTGGTAATGAGACCACATATATCCCAAAATATTAAGTGGGTTTCATGCATTTTAATCTTCAATGCATATATGTCATGCAGAAATAATGTTTTTTTCTGTAGAAAGGGGCCACACAGCGTGATTGTGTGTGAAATCTGTGAACTATTCAATATATATGAAGTGAGAAAAAGATAAGGCACTCAAATATTTTAAGAAGTTTTCCAAAATGTTTCAGAATAATTTCGTAAACCACACAAAGCTAGTCTAGACTTCTTTGATGCTTCTTTCGACCTTTAATTGCTTTAAAACACATTTAATTACTATATTTACAGAAACTTAAGGGTTCAAAAGATTCAAAGACAGTTCTTCTGCTCTCCCCCCCCCCCAATGTGATGCAGGTTACACCTCAGTGTGAAATTCTTGGGAATCCAAGTACCCTTTCACTGCTACTTTGATCTCCTTTTACTTGTAATCTTGTAAAAGACAAAAAAGAAGAAGAAAGAAAGAAAAATTTATTTCACTACCTTTAAAAGTCAATAGGAAAGGGTGGTCAGTGTGGCTTCTTTCAGTATACAACAGTAGCTGAAGAAACCCTTTATCAGTTTAAATAAATCAGCCATAGCTGAATTTCCCCAAATAGAGGGGCAGTGGCACTAATAAGTATTGAAAAAATATCTAAAACTCATTCCAAACTCAGAATATACCTGAAGATGAAGTCATGTTTACCGTATTTTGCTATTTGCTTATTATGACAGTGTTGGCTATGGATTTTGGGGGTAACCGGTCATTAATCCATATCATGCTAGTCCAAACAAGCAGGCACCTACAGAAGCCATGATCAGCCAAGTCCTGTGCTCTACGTTCTAGTAATGAAGCGCTTTAATTACCATACCATTGCCCCAATTGCACTCTGTTTGGACAAGGGTCCAGCTAATGCATTTATAAAATAAATCATGATTTATTGAAGGGCTTCTAAACAAAAATGGTTATAGGCATACTTTCGATCTGTTTGTTAGGCTAAATACTATTAAAATAACTAGTTAAAAATTAGGTTTAAAGATTTTAAGGTGCTAGATTCAAACTGCTGGGAACTGGAGGGGTGTTCACATAGAAGTGTTGGAATGTAGCGTGTGGATGAGTAACATAAGAGGCAATCTGAGCACATAAAACGTAGTGGTGGAGTTTCCTCCAAAGTTTCAGAGAATATACAAAATACTTTTATATATTTTAATTGTTCAGGATATATATGGGCATGCAAATAGTACTGATTTACATTTTTCCCTGCCCCACGTCCAGTGGATTAGCCAGCCTCACTGTGTTAATTGAAATATTGCCCCTCTGACTGCAAGACATTTAATGCATGTCCATAGTCTCTCTTCTAGCAGAACTACTGTCCCAAAACAATAACAGAAACCTTTTAAAATAATGTCATACTACGTTTCAAGAGTAAAAAACTGGCAGTGGTGCAGGGAATCTTATATATCAATAATATTTGGCAGAAAAACATGATTGCTATACTCATAAGTAAAGGGAGAGAGTTATTTAATTTTGGATTAAATTGGAAATACTGTCAATAATGTTGATATGAATATAATTTCACAGTGATTTTTATTGAGAAAAAAATATATTGAAAAACATTTTAAAGTCCTGGCCCATAAGGTATGGTGAATATTGGAATTGCTTGAAAAACTTAAGATTAAAAAGCAGAAGTCTGTCTCCCGGATGTCTGAACGGAGACATCCCTTGTTGGAAACGAAAGCACTATGCTGTTGGATAAAGGAAGAGCCTTTAGACATATATATATATTAAAAAAATCTCTTGGGGAATAAAGTCCTCTCTAGGCACTCTACCTTTCCAACAATAAATTTTGCACTATGGGAAGTTAAAGATATGAGGAGTTGTGTTGTTTTGTGTTTGACCTGATTGAGTTACAAGATCTTTACTATGGATTTTAAGTGAAGAAAAAGAAACTGTCAAAGCTTCTGACAACACACAGTGTGGAAAATCTAGTGAGTACATTTCCTCTTTTGTTACTGTCATACCTTTCTCCCATTCATCTGAAGCGGAAACCTGATATTTCCCCATAATTTTAATTGCAAAACATACCAACTGCAACACCTGAAGATGCAAATGCTTGGATGAACAGGTCCGTTAGATGGATTCTTGTTGTGGACTTACACTTATGCTCAAGTCACATATCTGAACTGAGGAATACAGAATAATAGAAAAATGCCTACTTGATTTTTTTTCACATGAGTGTGAGTTGCAGCGATGAAGGGAAGGAACACGTCTTGATCATCACATACACATCACATACACATCACATACAACACAGGTGTTGTCAGCCAAAGTGGGGGTATGATGTGTGATGTAACTCAAGGAAAAAGTGTCAAATGCTGATTGCTGACCCACTACACGGAAAAAGGGCTGTAGACATTTATCTGAAACAAATTATGGGCTAAACATTGTTTGACAAAAATATAATAAAAATACATTTTATTAATATCTACCTCACAAAATAATTCTCAATCCTTGCCCCAATAAATTTGAGTAAAGTTTCAATTGTGTGTGAATGTGTTCTGCTGTGGCCATTCACAAGTGGTTTTATTCAAAATTTCAGTCAAATAAATGGGTCATTTTGCTCTCAGGTTCATAAAGGAAAAGGACAATACAATGAAAGATTATTCTGAAAGGACTACTGAACTTAATACCTTAAAATATTACTAAATGCAACAACATGTTGTACCCAGGATCATTTATAAACACTGGTAATGTCATTCATAAAACTGCATATTTTGACACTTGTTTAAATGTATAATTGTATGTATGAGAGTGTTTTCATATATATGAGATAAGTAACATCTGTGTAAATAGAACCCACAATATTCAAAGCTCAGACAGGTTTTCCGCTTCTGTTTCTTCCCCTTTATTCCTTTGATTCCTTCCATGTTGTGCAGATAAAATTCATTCCATGTGTTAGTATGATGGTTGTGTACCTGTATTTTTTCTATTTTGTTGCTTGTTCAGCCTTTTCCTTTTGTACAATAAATCATTTATTTAGCCTAAAAAAAGTATGGTGCTGTTTTCTTTTTCACAGTTATTTTTTTGTCTCCCAGAAGGCAAAAACTGGTATCTCCCAACACTCTTTTTGAGTGAAGTTAGCCAATCACAGCCAGTGGGTAGTGGCATCCAGAGGTTTGGAGTAGGGGACAGGAAACAGATTTATTCCGGAGGCTAATTGGTGGAAGAGAGTTTCAGGCCTGAGCTGAAAGGTTTCGTGCTAAGCACCCATTGTTTGTATCACGTATGGGATGTAGCATGACCCAATTAATGTGCCACCTGATAGGAGGGCCTCTCATCAACCTAATTTAGCGAATCAATGGAAGACAAATGAGTCTGGAGACAGAGCTCTTTACTAATGCAAATGAACTAAGACCACCCACCACAGCTTAGAGAAGCCTGATGCCAACTATGACATAAATGAGAAAAAAAAAACCTTGTGGCCCCACAACAGCCAAATGAACACAGACATGTCTCTAAGTTGCCTGTAGTGAGTGACTGTGTGGGTCGCTGTGTGTGTATGTGCCCTGCAATGGACTTTCATCCTGGGTGCACCCCTGCTGCGGGCCCTAAGCCGCCTGGAATAGGCTCCTAGCCCCTCGCGATTGGAGGTTGGATGGATGGATGGATGAGTGGATGTACACATACAGTGTAGTAGCTCACTCACCTGTTTTGCACCCAGTCTCAAATAAATACATGTATAAATAAAACACAAATGTTTTATGCCAATCTATCATTAAATACTTCTGATACTATCTGCAGGCATTCTCCCCATCCATACTTTTTTTATGAAGAATAATATCCAAGATAGTAAAACAAGGGAATTTATCATTTTAAACCTGTTTCAAAGTCAAACTCCGTGGAAGATGTTTTTTCTGCTACAATTACCAATATGTTTCTATGAACTATGTATACTTGGTTAGCAGCTTGATGCTAAAACACGCCAGACATCACCGACTGCCTCAAACTTGCCCGCACTAGAAAGCAGATGATAACGTCACTGCCCTGTTTTCTCAGAAGCTCATGGAAGGTTTGGCATCCTTGCGCAAATCTAGGAAAACAACAAAATTGTTGAGATAACCTTTCTTAGAAGTGAATAAACATACATTAAAATGATTTCATATTTATATGCTAAACCATCTGTTAGGGTGGGTGAAAGACAAAAAATACCTACGATACCCACAATGCATCACTGTATTCTTTGTTTTATGTAGGATCTTTATGAGACTTTCAGAACACTACATTGGAGACCAAATTGTCCTTCTTTTTAAATGCATTACAAATTAATACATTTAAGTTTTTGGGGGCATAAAATAAAACTAGTAAATGCCATAATAATAATATTAAAAAATGCTGACCAAACAATGTAAGATTTAGGAGATTTGCTTTGTGATAATTGTGAATAGCACTAATCTATAACTGACTCTTTACTTGTGACTAGGGATGAAACGGATACTGGTTTGACGATAAAATTACTGATTAATGTTTCACATTTGAATTATCATTAAAACTATGACTGATTACTGCGCTTTGAAAAACTCATGCTCAGTGTCCAGCATCATCCAAAGTGAGCAGTAGTCTCCCAAACACAGGTACGCAGGTGCAACATGTAATCTGGGTTTGTTTAGTGTCAGTGACACATGGTTGAAGCCAGTGACAGTGCTCCAGAGATTTTTTAATATTTAATATTAAGCATTTGATATGCTTTCATATGTTTACATGAAGTATTGCCTTTGTTATTATCAATGTTTATGCCAACAAAAAGTGCATATTGCTGCTGTTTTTATTTGTGGAATTCATTATAAAACTTGAAATTCTTTGTATGTCAGTACTTGTTGAACATTTTCAGCACATTTTAACAATACTGTGATAATACTGATTACCATGAATATTTTGATCACCATAATCGTGATATTAAATTTTCATACCATTCCATCCCTACATCACATCTGACATCACAGCTTCTTTCTCTGTCTTCTACTTGTACTATGGATCACTGAAGGGTCATTCTCTACTGGAGTGCCACATAAATCTCTTCCATTTCTAGGTTCGCTGTACTGTTCCTGTCTGGATAGGTAACAGAATATGGTGATTTATTTTACCATGTCAATTTTTTCTGCAAAATGATAAACAAAGGACATCAAATCTCTTATGGGCCAAAATCTCTTATTCATACACTTAAAATATGCTTATGCCACACCTTACTTAACTAGCCATTTATGTATTATATTTAGCTAACAGAACCTAGTATTGTAAAGGTTTAAAGTATTGTAAAGTGTAATTTGTTTTTCATGGATTCCTTCTTGCTGTAAACATTCTATTTAGTTAAAAATAAATTTGGTTACTAAAGTTAACTTCTTTTCAAATTTGGTTGGTAAACTGTGTTTCAGAACCATAGTTGACCTCAAAAGATTTCTATTGGTTTTCAAATATAGGTTCCTTCAATATTTTGTACTGTATTGCTTAAACAATTTTGATGCTACACTCACTGCACTGTTGGGAATGTAAGCTTCACTGTAACTCAATGAAAATAATGTTATGTTAAATACAATTATGTTTTGTTTTTAAATAATGAAACAGCTGGGGTAGTATGTCTAAGGTAACAATATTATAGTTCAGGTAATTCTCTATATGCTCTAATAAACATTGTTCTATGGAGGTGTTATGGTAAGGTGTTACATTACCATATGTAAACTTAACAGTTTATAGTCATTGGGAAGTCCAACGCATACTATAAAAATGTTTTATACAAAGGATTTAAATATATTCCATTCAGAAATCTGGACATTCCAATCTATTAGACGAACACATGAGGATTTGCAATTTTAATAATCTTACTTTTATTATTCCACCATGATAAGTTTCTATTGTATCTACTTTTTTAATTATATAAAAGGGTGAAAATTGTGTATTTCAGAAATTTTTAATCCGTCAGGTTTTCCTCATTTGCCTATAACCTAACCAGAAAAATATATAAATTTGAAAAATATGAAATATGAAAAAATGTCTAAAACATTTAATACCATATGACTGTGATTTGCTCATTCATTCATTCTTTTTCCATACTGCCTACCCAGTCATAGTGAGCCTGAAGTCTATTTGAAGGACAGGCCGTGAGCCAAGGGTTACCCCGAGTGGGACGACAGTACACTGAAGGTCTAACAGCAGTACCTTCACACAAAAAGCTTACAAAAACAGAGCAGTTTTTGCTCTTGCCTTAAATTCAGTTTTCAAATAAAGCTTCATGAAACTTCCTCAACCTTGATCCATTGTCCCACTAATCACCCTTTTATTTCTTCAAAAATAAGCATTTGCCTTTTCACTTATATCTGTTTTACATCAAATTCTCTCAGGCTAATCTCGCCTAGTTTTGACCTATAATTATCAGTCTTTCGACTAATAAGTCATAATAGGTCAAATAAAATATCACATAGTAAAAAAAGAATGCAGAAATATGTGTAACTGTTACATTTTCCCCTTCTTGACATTTTATTATTATCAACATACTCACAAAGGACAATAAAACATTAAATGTTAATTTCTTAGACAACACACTCTGAGCACAACTTCCAGACATCATTAAAGGAAGAAGCACAACTTCAACCTTCCAAGCTCACCTCCAACTGAATAATACTGCTGCATGAAAGGGACAAAGCTATGCACTGGACAGACAACAAAGTTTACTTGAGGACACGAGCTGTTCCCCACCACACTGAGTTCTGGCAGGAGATTGGCAACATGAACAAACTGACAGATTCCAGGTCACTGGTCACACTTCCAATAACATGACCCTCCTGACTTCATCCTCAGCACCCACCTTCTAAGTGCTGGGGTCAGAAATATGGACACCATACAAACTGTAACTGTTAATATTTCATCTGTTTAGTTTTCAGTTTCTTGCTTTTCTTCTTTTTAATTTGTGCCTATATTCTTGTCGCTATTTATAGCAGCCTTGAGTTTAGCAGCAAGCTAGTAGTAAAATACATAATGAAATCAACCAAATCAAAAACATAAACATTGAAGCACACAGAGCTACTAAAAACATCTGAACATTTGATTACATAAAAGACAACAGGTAGACAAAAACATGTAATAAAGTCATGTTAGCAAGGAAAAAAAGGAAGAAAGTAAAGTCACAATATACAACGGGAGGACCTGCTTTCGGCACCTAAGTCTGAATAACTTCTAGGAATAACATGGCGGAACCACCAAAGCTTTATTTTTCCAAATGCAAAAGATACAGAAAGGCAGAGTTTTGGACACAGATGCAGTTTTATAGCATAGCAAGTAAAAGGCTGCCTTTCTTAAGCCATGCAGTGACTGAAAAGCACTGTGGGCCTCCATAGTTCACATGGCAAATTGTCAAAGAACAGCAGGGACCATCCCCATGTCTTGCACTGAGCTGGTGCCAGTGTTGATACAGTGCTGGCCAATCTGATTCTGAATGTCAGGCCGGCAATCCCTGGAGATCACCGAGTTCGTTTTTCTGCCTTCAGTTGTTTTTCTATCATGTTTTCATTTCCCTAGAAAAATATTCCATCAAATCTAGGGCCTCACTGAAAGCCGGAGTTAATCTTATAGGCCCCTATTCATAAAGCCATTTTGGAACAGTTTGAATTAATAACAGTTATTTAAAACTAATGACAGATCTGTGAATTGGTATTGTAATATTGATTAACAGCTAAATCAATGGTGTTTCAGCATACTGATAAAACTTTTTAAAATGTACATTTAAATAAAGATTTATTTTCAAGCAGAATATAAAATAAATATAATTATCAGGAAAAAAAAACATCACAAAGAGCGTGTTAGCTGAAAGAATGACCACTGTTTTCCCTGGAAAATGAGGAAGCGTATATCCTGTTAGACATTTCTAATTAATTTTATTTGGTACCAAGTAAAGCCATCTCTTCTTCTTTAGCGTTAAAAAGCAAGCAGGCATAAGAAAGAAGACATGAATCCTAGAACATGAGGGGTTTAATATCAGATTAATTTGAATTTGGAATCACAAGCTTAAGCATCCAAAAAATTATGTATGTATGGAATTGTTGGCGTGAAAGGCATTGAATAATCTGGCACCTATTATGTTGGATATATATATGCAAGGCAATGAAAGACAGCAATTCACATGTTCATTGGATGCTAACAAAATAATTTGGCTCAATGCTTTCCTGCGATTTACATTATAGTTGCAAGAAGTAATACAAAAGGGACCATTAATAGTCTTTATTAGCTATGGACAGTGGGACAGACGTAGGACACTGTTCAGATGCATCAGGGGAATTCATCAGTAACGCCCCACTCAAATTAAAATTTTTTAGAAGAAAGTGATTTAGGTTCTGGCAAAAGCATGTGACAAAATATAAGAGACAGTGCCTTCTGGGATAATAAGCAGTGTAACACAATACAAAGGGCAGTATAGCCACAACAGGGACTGAATGGGTCCAGGTGGCTCAGGCCTTTTCCAATAAATGGGTACATTAGTGGGATAAAAGGAGAAAGCTTGTCTTGAAAAACACAAGTCAGAGAGTATGGAACTTGCACTATGATTATTTTTTAAATGGTTTTCTTGGCAGTTTCACTCAGTTTCACTGTCCAAATGAAGAACATACATTAAAATCTATAATTAATTTTATGAATAACTCAAATTTGTCAGGCACATGTTAAAAAGCATTTAAATCATCTTCACTTGACTTTGGTTATCAGAACTTGAGATAAAGATTTGTATGATCCTTTGAAACACGCAAATGTTACTGTATATCATCAGTATCATGTTAGTAGAACAACACAGAATATTGATTTAAATGTACAATGTGTCAGTTAATTTCAAACAAATTCTGAAATTTATAAAATGCAGAGGGAAGCACTTCCTGACATTGAAGATGATAACACAAAAAAGTCACTGGAGAATAAAGATGTTGAGTGTTGCAATGATTTGGAAGTGTTACCGGAATGAAATGAATAAATGCGGGCCCTGAATCCATATTGATGGATAATGTTTCCTATTCATAAAAATTTACTGATACATTTATTCCTCATTGAAAGACAGGACTAAGACAGGATATATTTTGATTTTTGAATTATGCAAACTGTTTGAATCAATTATGTAATTATATGGTGCATTCAATATTGTTTATTTAACTGTCATAGCATCTTGAATTTGGTTATAATTTTCAGTCTTGTTTTCTCATTAACAATGGTCAACCAGCTCAAACAATTCCAGTTCGCCACCTGTGGAAAACCAGTATTAGAGGATTATTAAAATTATTAGGAAAAATCATAGTTATAATCTAGTCAAAGTGTGAGATAGATAACTAAGAAAGGTCAAATGTAAAAGACAATCAGCAAACCAAAGTCTTTTTTGGTCCTTGGAATACAAATGGTCCATGTCATGAATAATAATATAAATAAATAATATAATATATATATTTCGAGTTTGTGATCAACATTTTACAATTCTTAAGATTATTAGCTCTTCACAGAGTAACCTCTTATACAATTAGTCACATCAATCTTAAGCCACAGATACACAGGGCATGAATCAGGGTCTAACCTGGACAGAACGCCAGTCCATCTCAGGGCAGTAGCTCATACAATCAGGCAATTAAGGAAAAAAACCTGAAAACTTCTGCTGGAGTAGTAGAAGGCAACCAAAAGAAATACTGTGGAACAGGGAAAGACTGAAAGAACATTAAAACATACCAAAACACAGACCATAGGCCAGGAATGTAACCCCAGAGCTGGTTTGACTGAGATGAATGAGCACCAAATTAATAAATACTAATACTGAGTCCAACAGTTGTGACAAGATGGAAAAGTAAAATAATAAAATGCTTGCGCATTTCATTCAAGTTAATTGTGCAGTTCTATGGGTATCTTACAGTGAGAAGGCATTTTTATGCATTTTAATTTGTTAAATGAGTGATAAGTGCCAATATAATACTGAAAGAATATGTGGGTTGGAAGTGACATTAAATTAGACATTAGACAAAAACATACTGATGACAGAAAGAAATTAATTTTATGCATTACAAATCAGTTCAAGGTAAAGCAGAGAAATTACTTCAATTAGTAAAACCTTTACTAAAAAAACACAAAAACCCTAATCTACCCCCACTTTTCAAACCACTACACAGCTAGTCTGTGATTTCAATTGGGAAAATCAGTTTTCAATTGACCTGAAAGCACAACTGCAGATTGTCAAAACTAATCTTGCCATTACAGAGAACAAATTCAACCTTAAAGATCAAAGGTTAAAGGTCACAAATTCTGACAGAAAAAAATGAACCCTGAATGCAACTCATTTTACGCATTACCGGCATTAAAATTATCCCTAAGTTGTTTTACCATGTATTGCATATTCTGGAGAAATGAAGACGGGATATGATTAAGATTTTCAAGTTTAATAGGATTGGATTGCAAGCTCCTGGATGATTGCCCTTCCAATAAAGAGCAGGCCCCCTGCTTCATTCTCCAGCTCCTATACACCCCCACCCCCATGCCCCTAAGGGAGGAGGTCTGCTGCCTTGCAGCTCCACTAAATCAACATTGTTATAATGATGTGTCACACTTGACCCCCAGCAGCCCCAGCCCCTCACGTGGGTGTCAAACCCACAATGAGCGGCCCTCCATCTTTAACGCCTGGCTGACACATTTTGATTCATGGGATCGCCTGGGCCCCGTCAGAGCAAAATTACCCCTATCAAAATGCCAGTATCTACACATTCATCAACTCCACCTCTGGCCCCCAGCAACACTCCTCCTCATTCAAAATGTGTCACAGGCATTTAAAAATAGTGAATTACCCCCCCAACTGGTCTCCAAAACCCCCTCAACCAAAGATCCTCAAAAAAAAATCACTCTTTCACAGGCAATCTTTCCTTCTCTTATCACACAGTTGTAACAAAAAGTTGGATCACCCAGGTGAGGTCCCATATATGCCATTTTCTCTTCATACTGCCAGGTATGCTACTCTGCAACAGCTTCAATATGCTGAACAGCCTTAGTCAAATCTTTTTAAGCATGAGTAGTAAGAGCTTTGGTCCTAAAATAAAAATAACAACAGCTAAAATCTATCTGAAAAACATTACTGCAACATAAATGATTACTGCACCTATCCTACATATTAGTGACAGATAGAAACTATGCATCTTATTTTTCTAGCTGACATTGTAAATAACAGAATGAGAAAACATTTTTCCTGCCTAATGGTCTTAAGTATACCACACTGCACATATCTTAACTGTCTAAACAACTGCCGATTTACTATGGAAAAATATTACCATTAAAAACTATTACCACTAAAAAAGTATGTTACTGCTACAAGTTCAATGATGCTTAAAAAATATATACAGGATACTGCTAGTATGATAAACTCTAATTTTGCTTATGGGAACTATTAAGCCTTTAAAGTTGTAAGAGGTGCTTCATTCACAATTGAGCGTAAACCCTTAACTAGATGGACCATCACAGAAAACAGGAACAGTAATACTTCCCTTGAAAATAAGTCAGAATTGTAAAAAAAAATCATTAAAGATAAAGTTAGACAACACAAGAAATGTGTAGTGGAGTGAATAATCTTGACAGCCGGTGTTTAACTTCTCTGGTTGTGTTCCAGGCTTTGAGAAGCCCAGGACCTTGCTTGGTACATGTCATTAAATAGCATTTTTCACCAGTGATGAGGCATTGTTCCATTAGGACCCTTATAGTGGCAAATACATGGCTAAGTTCTTTTTCATAACACAGTGGCACAAAAAATGGCAAAAAAACCTATAACATTAATACCAATACGGTCAATGTTCAGACGTAAGACTAATGCATTATTTGGATGATAGGGAAAAATAATACTCTCTCTCTCTATATATATATATATACACACACACACACACACACATGAATATATATATCTGTGTGTGTATATATATGTATGTAAATAGCCTATGTTGAAAAAACCTACATTGCTGTCTCCTCTCCCATATACCCTCCTCCTCATTCCTAACCACCAGCTGCAAGAAAGCTCTACCAATAATGGTTTCTTAATTAGTCATTTAAACAATCACATCAGTACAAGCTGCCATCCCCAGAAGCTGTCAGATTCACGGGCAGGTCAGTGGCCCAGGTCCCTCCTCGTCCCCAGGGCCCCCTCATTAGGCAGCCTCCTCTCTGGGACAGCAGTATTGCAAGGTGTGGTAATGAGGGACATGCCATAATGAAGCCCACGAGGAAATGAGATTTGGATTTGAAAAGGGTGGAAAAGAAGCCTGGGGGAGACCCTAACCGTGTAGAACGAAGAAATTCAAATGCTCAAAATTGTAATTACATAATTTTTAAGAAACATCTACTGTACTAGGAGGTTGGGTCATGTTAAAAACAAACCACAACTTTTTCTTGAGTAAATGCAGTACTACTTTCAGTATCATTCTATATTTTTTATTTAAACATTGCATGTAACAAATGTATTATTAACAAAACATATGAAATTGTCAATATTTATAATATTTTTAATCTATCAATACATGCTCAGTTACCTACCTGTAGTTTAGTAGTACTACTGTGGCTATTAATAAATGTAGTTTGCTAGAGCAAACCAGTTTTAAAACTTAGAACATATCATAGAAATATTTTAACTATTATAAAATAAAAATTAACTGTTGCATGACGCTCAGCACAGGTTATACGAACTTCAGAAAAAAATGAACAAATGTAGTCAACAAAATACCTTTACACATGTCAAAATCTACATTAAACAAGCATTAAATATTAAAATGTACAAGCAAGTATAATTGGATTTAAAGGATTTACCGCCTGCACCACGTGTAAGCTTTATCTTGGAAACCTAATATGAAAATATTACCTTAAAAATGTCAATGTTTAAAATTTCAGGAAAAACTGAAATAACTGAAATTATTGGAATAAACACCGAACTCCATACTCATTAGTAGCATTTTGACGTCAACACTTTAGTGGCACTACGTTTGAATTCTGGTCCTTAGGGGATTTTTTTATTATGTGTGAGTGACCCTGACCTAGACTGCAGCTGCAGAAAGGCACCATCTCAATAAACCCTCACTGATTACACGAGTGCAATAGCCAAATAAAGGAACCAAATTATTGTGAAGGGGTTATTTATCCCAAGCTGGCAAAAATCATTGCAATGAGCACAATCCCTCATATCTCACAAGGAAAAACTAGAAAAAGATGGGAACATTCATAGTGTGGGAGCTGAATTATCCCCCAACTGCACGTAGCCTAAATATCCAGCTAAGAGGAACATGTATTAGCCACAGATAGCTTATATCAAGCAACTTAATAAAATCCTCGCTTACTCCTCCCCCATGCACACACATAACTACAAACCTAAAGGACAACTCAACTTCTCAGTTACTGTTCTTATTTGTAGTTAATGGCAAGCTATGTAAAACATGTTAACTATAAATCCAAAACCCTTGCAGGGCTCATAAATTGCTGAACTAATGTTGCTAAGATATTATGAGAATCCAGAAATAAAGCTGTTTTTTATTACAATTTTATCCTTTCAAGGTAGGTCTAGATGTCTGCATCAAGGCTTTTCATATGCTCATTGATAGCTATTGTTGGACAAGTAATATACTTTAAAACAAAGTTTAGCATAAAAACCACAACCTGCACTTCTGCATACACTGGAAATAAACCCTATTTCAAACTAAAACTTTTAAACTGATGAATTCAATTCAGATGCTTTGCCAGTTGTGCCTCTTAAAAAAACTAATAGCATACATCTCTATCTTCTTTTTGGTATAGTGACTGAATTGGGTCCGTATCTGGTTGTCAGTAATGCAGAAGCTTGCTAATGCTCCTGCTGTAAAGTGGGTTAGCTGGCTGAACCCCAAACACAATGACATCATACAGAAGAGGGGAGAGGGGGTGGGAGAGAGTGAGAGTGAGAGAGGAAGAATAGCAAAGAAGTGCAAGTTGCATTCAATGCTTGGAACAAAAGAGATTTTTCTCACAGCAGGCAGAAATAAAACCAGATTGCTACCCAGAGGACAGCTCTTCAGTGTCACTGAGTTAACAAACTCCTGTACTCACTCTCTTCTAACTTTTGAAATCCCTAACCATAAAACAAATATAACTTCAAATTCATTTACTTATATCAAGTAATCATGCTAAGTAAAATTAAAGAAAAGTTTTATATTATCATACTCGGTCAAAAAGCCGCAAGATCAACGCAGTGATTTGATGTTTTCAGTAATTTAAAGATTTATTAAGCAGTTATGTGATTTGTTACACTGTTGATGCCAGCAGGTAAAGTACGATCCTCTGTTAAGACTTTAAATGTGAGGAAAACAAAAAGCAAAAGGAACAATCAAAAGAATTTTAAGCCTCAGTTATGAATATTTTCAACAAACAAACATAAAGATACAAAATACTGTATTTATGAGTTAGGCCCGCTCACATCTGAAACAGCAAGTTTAAACAACTCAGGTTAACACTATTGCTATGGTCAATACCTTTTTAAAGACAAAAAGCAAAACTGGTTCTCAAGCTTAAAGAATAGTTGTGAGACAGTAGTTAGAACAGAAAGGAACAGAAGAGTGGGCAGGGTGCAGCAGCGCTTGCCTAACAATGGGGGAACAGGGTTAATACCTCACTGACACTCGAATGGACACAATCTGGGGAGTGAAGCAGTGCAGTTCTCATTGTGTAGAAGGAGCTCTTGATTTAGTTACAAAGCTGAAACAAGAGCCTTTCACTAGCAAACAATAGACTGCTTTTCTTGGGCTAATGCCGGACAAGTGAGAAGCAACTGTGTGTGTATGTACGCGAGTGTACGTGTGTATGTGTACATGGTTGCGTGTGTGTTCATCCTGCCCTCCCTTCTCAAAAACAGAGTTAAAAGAACTATGAAATCATTAATTAGCGGAAGATTCTTATTTATCCAAAAACCTAACTTAATGCATTTCTTCTTGAGAATGTTAACACATTGAGTGCTTTTCTCCCAACCGCACTCCTGAACTATTGCAATACTTTATTTTGTCCCATTGAGATTCTTCTATTCAATGGCTTTCACATTTAACCAGCTCAATTGGAGTGAGACAGCACTTATTTGGAGGAAAGGAATGTAATGCTCCAGTGACACGACAATAATTAAATTCGAAAAAGGTTGCATTACTCCTACTGTGTCCGAATCCAAGGACCACATGCACAGTGTTCGGGTAATGTGAAAGGAATTATATGCTGAAGATTGCAACAGTTCTAATATTAAAAAAGCAACTGAACATTCCAATGGGACCCGTTTACTTCTTTAGAGAGGCACAGATACACACAAAACAATGAGGTCCGCTCCTGCCCTATAGCTTGCTCCAGCCTTGCCTAGCTGAACCAGCACAAAAGCCCCGAGGTGTACCAGCTCATCTCTTGGGCCTATTCTTTTTGAATATCCTTCTCTGGGGGGTGGCCGGAGTGACAGTCCCTTCTCTGTAACAATTACCATGGCTGCCAGAACTATTCTCTGTCCTGTCACTACTGATTATCCCTGACCAGGGAGACCCGTTCAAGGACAATCCACTCTGGTGGAGGGTTTAAGGGGGGCTGGGGTATTGAGCAAAATCTGGTGTATACTAACCCCTGCACTCTCTCATTCCCCCACACCCCTGATCTTCACACACATCCACACAGTAAAAGTGTAACAGATTCAGTTCATGCTTTTAAAAAAAAATGGTTAGAGTGGCTGCAGTGGTAAAATCCATTGGTTAATACTGACCAGTTTTTGCATGTAACCTGTCAGTTCATTAAAGTCAAGTTAACTGAAACACATTAAATATAATACTCTGGGTAATTGCTTTATTTAGTAACATTGAAGGAAGGATGCATTAGAATATTATTAATTGTTCTTGGGAAGAATTAAAACCTTTACACATCTAAAAAATAACAAGCTTAAAATACTACAAAAAAGAATCAGCAAATTACATAGCATGTGTAATTGTGTATACTGTACATGGAACAGAAAAATTTGCTTTGTGAAATAAATCACAGATACACTGGAGAAACACCAGATCCTGGACTACAGCTATGCCTATTTTGTAGTTGGTCAATGATGCAGCTTCTGAAATAGAAGAGACATGGTCCTCTTTCCTCAAGTTACCCTTCTCTGCAAAAAGATGCCAAATGTAGGGGATGAAAGGGAGGGAACTGAACTTGTACTGTCATTACACAACAAGCATTGTAGCTTGCCTCCCCAGGAGCCTGGTGCTGGGCACTTCCGACTGCACACAAAGCATGCACTGAAAAGCCCTGCCGCGATAATTGAATTTGCTCCTCACTCTCTGCAGAGTCGTAACACCATTTACCGCCAACCAGGGGCTATTATACCAGCCCCCTGTGGCCAACAGTTTCCGTTGTGTTAAAAATAATAGTAAAAAACAGGCAAGGTAAGATAGCGTGGCAGTCCATAAAAATAACATAAATATTGCATATGTGTGCAACAAACCCATTGAAATTCGATTGACTGAATACTGCAGAAAACTCACACTTTTATATATGGATAACTGAATTTGGGGTGAAACAGGTATATAAAACATGAAGTACTAGGCTTGTATTTCATGACAATATTTTGGGATAAGGGTTCTGGGAAAGATCTTAAATTATATTGTCTAGTTTTTCCAAATAACATGAAATCCCATCCAAAATTATATAATGCATCTTCAAACAGACAAAAGAAAAAATTAAAATGGGGATCACAAATTCTAAGTCACCTGACCAGTAAAAGAATCATAATATAACATTAAAGGTTAGAGGTAACATTAAGAAAGGCATATTTGTGATTTTCTTGGCAGAAAAACCTGTATGGATATCACTTATTGTGATTAATTTCATGCTGCATTTCATTCAATTAATGATTGGAGCAATTATATTATTTTGGAAAACTACAAAATTAGCTTTGATTATACACTCATTGTAGCTTTTACTTTTGAAACCTAGTATTTGGTTAACGTGAATAGAAGACTTGTTCTTCACTTTGAAAATGGAACAAATGCTCACTTTCAAAATATCATCACTGATTTGATACGGAAAAGAAACAAAGCTTAACAGAATATTGTTTTACGCTTGGACAGACATAATATTTTATCCAAAAAAATTCTTATAGAAAAAAAAAACACCAAAAAAGTATTAATTGGATTTTTCAACTTCCTGCAAGACCAGAAGAACTGAACCTACATTACAAGGCCTACTATTGTCACAAATTTGGAAATGGTGAGCATTCTATACTCTTAAGCAGAAATCATCAAAAATCCATACATACAATACATACAACACAAATACCAGGTTACAGATCACTACATATCTTAAATGCAATTGACTATATAATTTAGTATACTTAAAATGTTATTTTAAAACGAATCTTCATTGGTATGTTTTTCGAGCCAAGGATTGATTCACATCTTCTTCATCTAATTATGCCTTTAACCAAACATTACTAAAATTGTAAAAGACAACTTTGCTATTCTGGAAAGACCATATTAAAGTTTTGTTTAAAAAAGCATTACAAAAAATTGCATAATTAACTGCACTGTGACTATTAAACTGTTCAAACCTTCTTATTGGTAAAAATTAGCGTTCACATGGAATGTCTAACAGCATAACAGTAATCTGGTGATTTTTTTTTACAAAAAAAAGATAAAAAGATGATGTTATTCAACACATGACAGCTTTTCTCTAAAAATGATTTTCATTAACATATACATACCTTCTGTCTGAAAAATGTTGATTGCCTTTCTGAGGATTTTGTTTACCTATAACAAAGCAACTTAACAAAGCAATACCACGGTTGAAAAGGGTTTAAGATACGTACAAATACATTTCTATGAGAAATACTTAATATAAGGCACTCCATTACTATAGTTTTTAATTATATGTTCCCCATTTTGCATACCGTCATGATTTTCAGAATGAAAATTCATTCATTATGTGCAGCACATTTTGACAGCCAAAGACAAGTGTATTTAAAACAGATAAATTTGTAAGTCTGTTTGACATAATATTCCTGATCAGGCAATATAAATTCCACTATTACAATTCCACTTACTTACACTTCAGTATCTGGATGGTCACTTTGTAGGTGAGACAGTCCACACATCACGAACACATGTCACTAGAAGGTGTTTCAGTCTTTTAAGCATACTTTGGATGTCTAGATGTAGACCTAGTCTACCATCTACTGGTCACATAAGACCCACCTCATCTGGTCACATAAAATCAGAATAAAATCAGCCTGGTGGAAAAGCCAGTTATAACAAAAAATAATATTAAGTTTGGCTATTTTATATAAAGACGTTATCTATGACAACAGTAATTGTCATTTTATTTTCACGTATGTATTCATGTGTGTTGGCTAGGCCTTTTGGCTGTAATATTTTAAAATATTTTTCAATTTGAGGAATCAAAAATAAAATAAATTAATTTTATTTATACATAACTATATTTCTGTATGATAGTATTTGATTACTAAACTGCTATGAATTACTTGAGTTGTCATTTTGTTTCATATTATTTGTAAGGTACTTAAATTAATAGTACTTAAATGTCTCTTAAAGCAATGTACTAAATTTGCCCAGCAATTATTAGTTTTCTTGAAAACCGTTTCAGGCAACAAATATTGATGTGCATGTTATCTTTATTTGATACTGTGTGTATTTGCATTGATTAAGCACAACTATTTCAGAGCTTCCTGATAAACATATTTTTGAAAAACAAAATTTGTATGGTACAAAGACTAGACTCTACTACAGGACTTTTCTCTAGATTTCCAAATCATACAAAAAATACATGCACGCACTTGGAATATCTCAACAGACACTAATACATATAAAAAGCTACCTTCGTTGCATTTTTCTATTTCTAATGGATATCTATACACAATATAGCTTAATACATTTATTGCATATATTCCAGGCTTCAGTGCTACGGTAACCGTATTTTGCTTTGCAAAAAAGACACCGGGGGCAGGACGCAAAGAGAAGCGTCAAAACATCGTAAATATGCACACAGAAAGTATTCTGACTGTAGAAAGCAGATGTCAACATGAAACAAATCGAAATCCCGGACATGTGACATTTTAAGTTACAAAAGGATAAGTCGGAGATAAATATAACGTATAGTCATCCTAGGTTGTGTCCAAATTCAAGGGCTGCATCCTTCGAAGGACGCGGTCTATGAACGCGTAGCCTTTGTAAGCTGCATTCTTCAAAGGTTGAACACACAGCGTTGTCAAACGTCACCAGCTGTTCCCGCCCTTACCCTTGAGTCACGAACCGTCGCTCCTATCGCCTAGTCAGGACACACCCACTTTACTCCTGCGCAATGAATCTTGGGATATGTTGGAATGCGAAGGATTCATCGGGCGCATACTCCACAGAGCAGGAGCCTTCGGAATGGGACAGCCTTGTCGTATTGCTGTAATGCATTAGGACTTTTGTAGGCTGCGTCCTTCGAAGGTTCGCGCAATGAATCTTGGGATCTCGGCAAAATAACTAATTTCTAGGCTGCATTTGAAAGAACCTTCAAAATAATACGACCTTGTCCCGCTGCTTGTACCACATCAGTCTTCGAAAGCAGCCTTAGAAGGATGCAGCTCCTGAATTCTGACAAAGCCCTAGTTTCGCTCTCACACGGATATGCTTATCTTCTATACGAAACAGCGTAGCGTTTATGCCAGGACAGTCTTCGTTCCATTTGACACACAACCAAGCGTGCTGAGATACTACACACTGTGGTGACGTTTTTAGTAAATATTAAAACATACTTTAAAAGCGCATAAGTGTATATAAAGGGCCCTTGAATTCGAACACAGCCACTCTAATATTTGCCCTAGGCGAATGAACATTCGCACATTGTCCCCAAGTGGGACAAATGCGACAGAGCTTCGCTTGCCACTTCCTCACACTCAGTTTCCCAATAATCCGCGGGGCAAAAGAGCGCCGGGTAAGGCGGAGAAACGCTGATTGGAAGTTGCGTGAGCCGCCAACTAGCGGTGACACTTGGGAGTGCCGACACTTTATGACAGCCGGTTAACTTTCTTTGTGTATAGACTCCATACTGTAAATATATATTTAGCACGTTTCAAGCGTCTCGGACGTGAGCTGTACTAAAGAAGGTAATATACTAATATATACGGGACAACAGCTGAGGCTCATGAGTAACTGGGCGCCTCCTCAGATAACCAGCTTACAGCTTGGCCAAGCTTTTCCAGTCGTTCATTTCCTAGCGGTGTACAGGATCGTGTAAAGCATCTGGATCCTATCCAAGAAAGTAATTTGGTTATAACAAGTTTTATTTTACATTGTGTATTATGGCAATACAAATTTGCTCCAATAATAGTCACTACAGTTTACATAAAAGCTATTATGTTCACCATGGTTTTGTGGGACCCGCCAAATGACTTGCGTGGAAGTCTGCGTCAATAACACTCTGAACTGTTTATCAAAAAAGCAGGTTTAGGAATTACAAATTGTACAGAACACCGACAGGAGCCTTTTTTTTTTCTTTTTACAGTTTTTAAGCAGAGTCCGACTGCCGACGTCGAGTTTCGGTTATTCAAAAATGTCAACGGTCACGGCGTTGGCATGAACACGGTTTAGGCGGGTTAAGTAAAAAAAAAAAAAAAAAGCTCCAGATCTCAACAGCCTAAGCAAAGATACGGTCCTCTTTTCTCTATTGTGTTAAGTATTATGCAAAAACAGACAGCATATGAACATATGTCTGCATACCATACTGGAACAACATTGGAACAATAGCTTAATTTAGGATAATGCTTAAAAAGAGAACATAAACTGATTTTATTCCACCTTTTGAATATAAACCTATAATACGTACAAAAACTGTACAGGTGAACACATTTCATGAATGAGAAATGTACAATGTGTTGATTTTGTATGAAAAGATATACATTAGCTAGATGGTTTTCAAAACTTATTAAAACAAGAACTGGTTATTTCTGTGCCCACCCCACAAAGATATAACATTTACTGACATCTACACATCATAAAGCCAAGTACTAAAAGGGCAAAAAAACACTGATCAGCAATTTTCTAGGTAAATGACAAATACGGAGGATTGCTAAAATTAACCTTTTTGTCCCCCATTTACCAAATACAAATTTATTAACGGTACAAAAAAGGGCTGTGATTTTCTAATCCCAAGAAGTTATCCTTCCAAAGAGCATTTAGAACTGGGAGTTGTGGAACGTTAGATGGTCTATATGAGTTCTCTCCACTCAGTCTCAAAAGGTAAAATTATTGCTTGACTGAGACTTAAAACCAGAGATTCAAAATGGCAGCTAGAAATTAGCAGAAATTGAGTCGCTGTAAAAGAGCACCAATGTAGTCCATTGAATTCTGAAAGGGATAACACTCCACTTCTGAGCAGTTATAAAAAACAGCAGAGGGCATCCAGGTAATGCAGCACAGGCTCCTCCACTAACAAGTGTCCAATCTCTGCTGGTCTTTCAGAGTCGCAGGTGTGGAATCGGCATGGTCACGTCACGGAAGAACCGGTGGACTAAGGCATTTTTGGCAGAGATCCTCTTACTTGGGTCATAGTTAAGCATTTGCTTGAGAAAGAAAAAGAGGATATATCATACCTATATTGTTACTCCCAAAGTAGACAATACTGCATACTAAATTAAAAATTTGCTGACTGACTTACAAAGTGGACAATAGTGTTATACTCAATTTCACAGAATGCAAACAGAACTTAAATCTTTACCAGAAAACAATTCCTTATTGTAAAAAACAAACGTTCATGTAAAAATTACTTCAAGTTAATACAATGCATAACTGACATCTGAGATGTCAACATTTTATACTGATTAAAAAAAAACTATATTCCTCATGCAGCTTACCGCCAGCAGATCCCTTCCGTCTTCATCGAGTGGAGGAACCACTTTGGATAGCTCTTGTCGTGCCCATTTTGGGAAGGAGGGCTTGTAATCTGGCATGGACGTTACACCCGGCCAGGCCTCCTCATCAGGGGTTCCAAGAGTGCGGAAGATCCGAAAGAGCTGATCAATCTCTGAATCGCCTGGAAACAATGCCCTCCTTGTGACCTGGGGGATGAGATCAAGCACAGGCATATTGAGAAACAGGTAATAACCTGTAGCTAGACAGCACATCCTAAAACACTAAAACAAACCACACAGCTATCATGCAAGTAATGTTTATGCAAATCTGAAGTAATCTAATTTCGATGTTTTTAGCAGTAATCAAATTCAAGTTTTATCATCACGTGTTCTGAGGAAGACAGTGAAATTCTTGTACCACAGTTGCAGGGGCAGGGAAAAGTGCATAGTGGGTCAAAAAGGCAAACAACGGTGCAATAAACGACAAGCTACAAGTCAGTGCAATCATATGATGACCATGGTAGAAAAAAAGAGCTTGATTAGATTAATGAGTCACACCAAAAAGTTAGTTAAGTGATTCAAAAGTGAATGAACATAATTCATCTATTATTTCTTCCTCCAATGGAAGTAAAAAAAAATTGTTGAACAGGGAAGGCCAACTACATTTGCCTTACAAATGTTTAAAATAACTTGCATAAATTAATGCATCTTCTCAACCAATGCAGAAAAATTAATGCCAATTTGTGTTTTGTTGATGTCGTACATGGATCTTGAACAAGGATTTCCACCAAACACTAATCATGCTCGGTTCAATTCTTCCATGCACTTAACAAAAAAAAAAAACTGTTAACCATTCACTTTTCTGACTGAAGCATATTCTCCCATAGACTTAAGTTTGGCGTTGAACTCCACTCAAGCTAGACATGCACTTTCAGCGGAGTAACATAAAAATCTGGGCATCGTATGTTAATGACCCTTAACTCCATTCTGCCACTGACTTAAGTGCACTTTTCACTATGTGCTCTACAAGGCTGTCACACACCTCTACACAGCCAAACACAATACTGCAGTTTTCAGAAAACCCGAACATGTAACAAAAACGAAACTTTCCAACATGTATTATACATTTTGAAAATGTCACAATTCAAAAATAGATGAATAATTATTATTATTATATAAGGACTACATAACACAACAGTATTTAAGTATATACAAAATATATTATCATTAGGCATGGTTCAAGTGACATCTGACTGTGAACATGCCTAGTAGGTGAAATCAACTAGGCTAAATGACTGGTTGGTTAAAAAAAATTATCCATACATTTTAAAATGTGTAAAAAGTAGGTTCAAAGGAAGTACTGTGTCCTCACAGTCCTAAGCCATAATGCATGTATTTGCACTCCTGCAAAAGTGGGATAGACAGGGATCCCGTTGTCTTGATAAGTGGCAATTGTCCGACACTGAATGCATCACGTTTCCGGGTTTATCGTGAAGCGCTCAGTTTTATTCCGATCTGTCCTGCATTTTTGTACACATACATGTACTTCATGACCTAGTTGAGGGAACCCCAAGTGACGTACCTGAGCAGGACACTCGCTTAACTGGTAACCATATAACGGGATTTTACTGTATACCAACTGATTGTCTATTGTAGGTAAGTTGCAGTAAAGTTGAAAGATCAAAATAACACAAAACTAGATAAGATGTTTTTAAACCTTACAACTGCAATGGTGATGCCTATTCAAGGAAAATGGTTGAGGGATCATTAAATCAGAGCTATAACTTACACAATTTTAATATGGCTAATTCGTTCTCCTGAAAATGACTACATTTATGCATAGTAGGCTACTGGAATGCTTTCATTTTCAAAATGAAAATTTTCTGTGGATTTCAATTAGGCTCACAATAAAAATTAAATAGTCCATGTTCCACGTTTTACTTGTTGCCAAAATCATCAAGGGTGCAACACCCTTTAAATTAATTATAGGACCACACCTTCTTTTCGGTTAAGTGTGATGCACATGTCCACGCCGATGAGGGGAGAATACGCTTAATTGAAACGCATGTAACTATTTTTGTTTTTTTTTTTACTTTAGTACTTGATGGGAGAATTGACACCGCTGAGTTGTTGTACTGGTGACTACCCATCACCAAGGACACAACACAAAACGCTAATGAGCATTTACCATTTCAGCAAAAATACACCCTAGACTCCAGATATCGACTGCCGTGGAGTAGTATTTGCAGCCAAGGAGAATCTCTGGTGCTCGGTACCACAAAGTCACCACCTGCAACAGACAGATTGCCAGCAGATTTAACATCACTGCACAGAAAGGGCAGAAATCTATCCATGATTCTGGACTCATCCAAAAAAAAAAAACTTTTGCTGTGGCATTTACATTAGGGAGGAAAAAACGTTTTCCTGCATACAAAACTGTGCAGATTGACTAGGGCTGTCTAGTTTGGCAACATGACACTAATGGGATAGGGGCTGAGATTTACTCAATTCCCAAGTACAGAAATGAGGCACAATACATTCTGAAACTGTAAGCATCACTTAAACAACTAATCTGTTTAATAATGCCTTAATGCAAATATCTGAAATTATCTGTAATAGACAGTCCAGATATCTTTTGTTTCTCACCTCATGGGTGTAGGTGCGAACAGGTACCCCGAATGCCCTAGCCAGACCAAAATCAGCTAGCTTGATCTCCCCTTGGGCATTGATGAGGAGATTTTGGGGCTTAAGGTCACGGTGTAACACACGATGAGAATGGCAAAAAGCAAGTCCCTGCAGCAACTGGAAGAGGTAGCTCTGGAGAGAGAAAAATAATGATTATTCCTAATGTTACATTTTTGACTGTACTGTAAAAAAAACCACAGTTGCCTTTTGAAGTTTGAAAATAACAGACAGCAATATGCAACATGCAGCACCAAAAACCGAAATACACAACCTTCAGAGCATAACTCAACTTAACTTCATTACCAAATCACTGCTGACAACAGAAAGACACTTTACCATACTATAAGTCAAGCCTATATGTTGACTTGTTTACTATTCTAGAGCAAATCATCAGAAATGTGCTTACAACAACAATGAATCAGCTGACATTATTTTATTCTCCATATTTCATTTTCACGGTCCTCACCTTTACTAATGGGAGGGAAATGCCAGTAACTGAGGAAGAGTCCATGAACTTCTTCAGATCTTGATGAAGAAACTCGAATACCAGATAAAGTTTGTTTTCTGTGTGAATAACATCACGGAGTCTACAGGAAAGAATACTGGGAATGTAAGAACTGCATACGTAATGTAAAGAGTGTTTTAAAACATAAAGTCAACTCACAAAACAAACCCAAAGAACATCGCATTAGTCAATAATAACAAGGATTGCTTCTGTCATCGAGCAATAAGTTAATTAATGGGGGGAAAAAATCGTAACGCCGCCACTGACTTGACAATATTAGGATGGCTGAGCTCCTTCAGGAGGGAGATTTCTCTGATGGCAGTACTGGGAACTCCTTCCGTTTCTCTGAAACAAAACAAGGCTAATAACATCAACACTCCGCTTCTAACCCACCAGATGCACACATTGCTTGCGGTTTGTCCCCAAGTTAAGCTGAAAAGGGAAGCTATTCTGTAATGCACGCAAGTGAGACGGTAATTTGCTTCCCCCCTTAAAGGTTCCCCCCAGCGAAGTTTACTATTAAATCCAAGCGCTGGGCGCTTCTAAACTCAGACCCCGTGGCAGTAAAATGCCTCTAAAGTTGTTTAAGTTAACCCATCTTTCTTTCCAACTATACATTAGGCCGCTCGCTTAGCGCTTATAGACGAGGAACCTTATTACTGCCTAAAACCTGAGCTGGCTATACCCCACTTATACGACCACCATGATGAGCATCTAAAACAAAACTCAAAGAAGAAATAACTCTAAGACTTCCGTGCACTTCAATGCATTTTCAGTACAATTAGCCCGTTACAAACGTCTGCATAACTTGTCGATATCAACAAGCTGCCAATGAAACGGGCAGCACCGCCATTGGGAAGAGGACACGAGTCACACTCACGTGTCCAGCCTGATTTTCTTGAGAGCGACGGTCTCTCCGGTGACCTTGTTCTTGGCTTTGTACACCACCCCGTAGGTGCCCTCACCGATCTTCTCCACTTTCTGAAATGACTCCATGTCCCCGACAGCGGCTCGTGCGCTCCCCCCCCCCGCCTTTGCTTGCCGGTTTCCTTCCGCCCGCCGAGCAATCGAAGCACCACCGCTGCTCCTCCTCCTCCTCAGCCCAAAAAATATCTTCAAGATAATATCAAGATATTAGGGAACATTACATATGTATATGTTTTTAAAGTCACTTCTTCAGACATAGACACCGATCCTACTCAAAAACAGCAGAAACCGAATACTCCAGTTCCCGCGTTGATTTCACCACGCCCCTTGAATCAAGATTTGGGCAGTGACCCCCCCCCCATCCAGCCCCTCCGAGCTCGGGCATATTGTGATGGGGTTGGTTTTGTGGCGCTGCGACACGCCCATTCGGCCATAAACCAATAAAAGGATGCGGTTAATGATTAGCCCCGCCTACTAAAAATGAAAAGGCGGTTGTCTTTGCCACGAAAAGTTACTTGAGTGAAATACAGTATTGGCTGCTCCCGGGTACGAATCCTTCGATCCCCCTCGTCATCTTAAACACAAACCTTCACAATACTTGTAGAAATATGTCCCTACTGTCCACACTCAAATCTACGTCCTTGGCTACTTGATCTACAATATAGATCATATATTTTACCTTTAATGGAATTGTTTGTGGTTATATACTACGACTGTGTGATAGTCAACTGACAAAGCTTTTTGTGCATTTAGATCTGCTACGACTGGAAACAATGGTGGGGAATTTCTCTCAAAAGCCAAATTACTGGGAATTTGGAAGTCACAAGAGATTCTTGATCCTGCTTAATCGAAATGTTCTTGGAAATTCTCAAGATTGTGTAGCCTCGTTAAGTCTCTTTAGTTCAGTTTGTTCCAGTATCAAATAGATAGAAGAACTGAGATTTTACACAAAAAAGACGATCCACTCTTATACGGATAAGTGGAAGATGAATTATATGTAAATTAAAATAGCGTCACCTGGAATTCATTTATTTGACCTTATACCAATTTTGGTTTTAGCTTCCCTGTTACAGGGCACGTTATTTTATATTCCACTCGATCGTCCAAGATGTGATGTATAAAGCACATTTAAAATGTGAGCAAACATTTTATTGTCCTATCGAACTACTAAGATTATGTTTCGGTTTATCCATGTCATGTCACTGAAAGCCACTCACACTTCAAAGTGTCCTGCTATTTCCCTGTCTACATCATCTCAGGGCGACAGAATATGTTATTTTAGCATTATTTGTTCTATCTCGTAGGAATGGATCCTTTCCAGACCATTTCTAACATGTTTCAGGACCCGGAGCTTAAAATGGATGAATATGGAGATCATCCCAGACACTTTTATCATGTAATTTGGACACTAAACTCTCGTGCTATTGTTTTGACATTATTATTATCACTTAACCCATGTAGTCCTGTAATAGTGATATCGATTAACTGTAATTTATTACCTTTAAATAAAAAGTTTAATTGTGACATAAAGATCCACATTCAGGTAGACGATAAAGTTAAACTGGAAGGTGCCCTATGACAGATTATTTTTTAAACAGTTTGTGTTACAGTATTCGGAAGTTTTCATACATGCCACGCAGTATACAAAAGGGCATACTTAGTCTGTTTCTTTAGTTGGATTTAGCAGGCCATAAGCACATGAGTAGTCACATGAATTGCTTTGCCCGAAAAGGACATCCAAAGGGATGGGCTTACTATGGTCTCCCGCTGGAGTACAGTTACAAACAGACCCCTCTTTCACTGAAAATAAGTAGTCTTGCCTTATGCCTTACAAGGCACCCATTCAGTTGTTAGCATTTGTTATTCTTTGGTTTGAATTACAGAATTCCAGACCACGGAATATTATCAAACTATAATAATTATATCAAAAAATAAAGTGACACATTTTAATTAGTATGTTTTTGATGCTTGCTACTTGAAATAGGACCAGATATTGAATTTAGCTAATGTTGAAATAACGTATTATTAGTTATGTCTTCTGAAAGATGTAGTTAATTTGTGTGTAGACATTAGAAGGGCTTGAGTTTAATGGAATGCAATGAGCTGTCGGGAGATTAAGCGATGGCCCAGGGGGGAAGTGAGGCTGTGTGTGCTGTAGAACAGGCAGAGTAAAGAATAAATGGGCCCCATTGATCTGCCTTCTTAAAGCATTGTCTTGTGACCCCCCCTTGCATAGCTTTGGGGTCTTTCACAAGTACGGCAGGCCAACATTTGGCGTACATGACTGTCTTCCCTTTCTCATCACGCAAGTCACTCTGCTATCATCCCCCTTTGTCACAACGTTCCCACACCAGAGAATGGGTGCAAATAATGAAAGGGCTGTTTCTCTGCTCATGGTGCTTCGCGTCATAAGTGGCAGTCAATCAGCTTCCACCGTATATCTCCTACATTTGTGCCCTTCTTCCAACAAGTTGTCTCTTTCCTTGTCCAAACTGAATTTTTCATCTAACAGAAATAAAAGCACCATAAAACATTGTTTAAAATGTTGTCTCTTTTATTGTAATGTGAGTTTTTTATATGCATAATTTATATATAATCTAGATACATAAAAATTTGTGTTTTCTTATTTGGGTAGCATGGTGATGTGTATTTAAAATTTGCATGATTCTATGTGTTTTCTGTGTTTCCTCCTGCAATCAAATTAACTGGTATTTCTAAATTGTCCATAATATTAATTTTCTGTGATTGAATGATCTCCTGTCAGAGTCCTGCAATCCCTGGAATGGACTTCCAGGCCTCCACACCCTCTGACTGCGTGACTGTAAGTTGGGTGGATGATTGTTTTATTACTCATTTGAAAATAAAAATCAATGTCTTTATTGTGTTCAGTTTGTTGCATTTCAACATCCATCCATCCATCCATCCATTCATCCATCTATTTTCTGTTCCCACTTGTCTTATTCAGGAACACGGGCCGGGAGCCTATCCGAGACGCTATGGAAACATGGCAGGGAATAACCCTGGATGAGGTGTCACCCATTGCAACATTTCAACATTCATATATTCAGTATTGTACTGAAATGCTAGTGTGAGTTTAAAATGCTAAAAATATGAATTCGGGGTAGTTTGTGCCAACATACTGATATTTTTTGGTTTCATAAAATATTTTATAATTGTTTAGCCAACTATACTTTTAATTTTATCCATTTTAGTAGGACGTTTTGAGTTTTAGGCTAGTTATCATTTAATGGTGTAATTTCTATACGTGACAAATAATCTTTGTGGTATTTTACCCCCAAGTAACCATAGGGGTAGGAAGTACCTTGTTGAAGGCATCATGTGATGTCAGTAGTGAGGGGCAAGTTTATGCTAATTAATACTTTGCAGATCTTTTAAAGAGGACCTCGGCGATTATATCAGTCACTTGAGGGGTTTTGGTAAGGTGCTGAAATGCAGAAAAGGGAAACTATTTCATCTGATAATTAGAAACATTAAGGCACAAAAACCCAGAAAATGAGGACCTTTCTTGCTGCTGTCACATTTGCTTGCATCTTGTCATCAGCTGCAGCAAGTAAGTAAAGCTTAACTGTAATATGCCTGTCTTCATATATTTAGGGACTGCAGATGAATTGGAAAGGGAAAAGTCAGAGAAGTATTTTATTGATGAATCTAAATGCCAAGCATATGAGTAAACAGGCTAACAATATGAAAATGATGGTATGGGAATGCTAGGTCCAGTCATAGAATGCGATATTTCAGTAGCTGAGTAAATTGCTTATAAACTGCTTATAAACCATTGCAAAGTATAAGGTCAATTTGCTATGATGTTTAATTGGATTCAGTAAATTAATGCTTAATATAATATTGACAATTAAGTAATGAAATTAAATGTTATATGATCAGAGGAACAAATGCTTTGTATTTTAGGTTGTAAAGACAAATGGTAAATGGAAGATCATTTTGGTTTGTTATTCCTGAGTAAATGTGAATCTTACTAAACAGAAAGGTTGAGTGATTTATATTCGATTAGCTTATATTTCAATGGTAAGGTTCTGTACATGCAGTAAATGTCACATATCCATGGACTGGATTTGAATCCAGAGTGGTGGTTCAATTTGTCTGTCTGTCTTTTTAGGAAATTGCCCCTTCAATTATCTTAGTAACTGTGTGTTGTGAGATCAATAGATTAAACAGGTTTCAGTATGCAGTATTAATATGAAAAAAACAATTATGTACTGAAATAGTATTATTTGACGAAAAGTCACTGAGATATATATATATCATGGCTGAGTGCAATAATAATAATTTGTGCAATAATAAAAGATGTTTGTGAAAACCATAAAAGCATATAAGTTTTCCTATCCTATGTGTCTGGGCATTTCAATGTGCTTTAGCTTTGTATGATAATCCAGCAGCTGGAGGTCTTACTGATAGCTAACTGTTGAGCTGTTGCTACTCTACTGAACCAACATACCATATATTAATTGTGGCATTTACAAGACATTTAATGTTTGCATATTGTAAAATATATGCATATTAGAAGTGTAAAAAAATAAGATGTAGGTACTAATTAATCACTACAGTACTAATACTGAGTATTGTAACAGGTTATGATTTCTGTTTATTATATAGTATGACCACAACAATGGCAGCTGTTGGGGCTGAAAGGAGGAAAGGAAAAAATATGTTCAATCTGTTTTGCATGAGGGACGGATGGGTAATTCTCACAGAAATGTTCAGTAGGAGGTCAGGACACACATCAGAAAGTCACATCCCCCTAATGTTAAATATGTAAATATCCATAGGTATTTTTTCTTTGCATCATTTTAGTTTTTATTTTCAGGTGTTTTTGTACATATAAAAGGTTCCGACTCATTCTGATTAGAACATTGAACATTTTTATTTTGATTATTTTATCATCCCTTGGCCCCCCATAATTAATTATGCAAGTGGGGCCACACAGATTAGCATCCTCAGGACTCTGAGATTCCTGTAGAGACCTTCACCCTTACCAGAATCAGGATTATGGCTGCCTACTCTCAGCTGATAATCACATGAAAGGGATTAAGGGCGATTGTTAGGGATCATGTGACTCTCACAGGTTAGGATCTCTGGAATAGCATACTGTATGTGCTAGCCTATGTGCTGGTAGCACACACACACACACACACAGAGACACAAACACGCAGCTTCTTCAGATCAAATAACTGTATAAAATAAATGGGAGCAGCTTGAGAACAGTGAGCATATATTGTTTGGCATCCAGATCACAATTTACTATTAGCCTTTCTGCAACATTCTTTGCAGAGTTCTCTCTTAAAAAACAATGGTCTTTTAACGAATGCTTAAGAATAGCTTATTGGACTTTCTGAAGCAGTATACTCATGTTAGTGGAGTTCAAATACGACTAATCTGATTTTTTTGTGTTATTCTTGTTCTTTTAGGAACTAAAACCAGTTTTACACGCTATCGATCCTGGAATTCACGGGTGTACCCAGTGTGGAAAAATGGGGACTCTCGCTACAAAGACTGCTGGAAAGGTGTATTTTCACATATTACAATATAAATTACAGATCAGACTCTGTCGTTGTCATGTTTTTATCTTATAGCGGCTGGATGCTATTACAAAAAAAAATCAGCGATGGCTGAGTGATCTGTAATTGCCTCATATTTTGATTGGGAAAATCACCCTTTGCTTCCCATTTCCCTTGTGCCATCCACAGTCATGGAGATTTTAAAACATGAATGTATGTCTTAAGGCAGCTTGACACCCAGTTTGGGTTACATTCTTTCCAGTACAGTATGCATAATGCAATAGGGCACGCCTTGCTGCAGTCCTGATTGGATAAGCAGTTCAAGAAGGTGGATGAATGGAAGTTAATATTTGATTACTTTACCCCCCCCCCCCCCCCCCCCATATATAATAGTTGATATCTATTTAGCATGCTTTATGGGTTATCAGTATGCCTTGAGTCCAAATGGTTGTAAATTCAATTAGCAATTTAGTCATAATAAATGCTACAGTTTTCCAAAAACTGTAAAATTCCAAAACTGCTGAAATGGGGAATGACTTTGTAATCCCTGACCCAGTCAATGAATGTTTCATATTGTCTGAAAGCTGCTGCTCCCTGTTTCTAGAATTTTCTCCAGGATCAACAACGTTCAAAAATCTCCCCCCAGAATCAATGAAATGTATCTAGTTTAATTTAATCAAATCTAATTTCAATCTAATTTCCACAAAAACATGATCTTAAGGGAATTATTCTTCCATATTATTTGCTTTGTCATCTTTTCAACCAGGTGGCGAGGTGACATTTGATATCAAGAATGACTCACCCACCATATCTGGTGCCAAGGTCATCTTCAACATTGACATACGTTTCCCACAGAACCAGACTGTGCAGCCTGACGGACAGGTTGTGTGGGCTCAGAACTGTACGATTAATGGTGAGAACAAGGGTCACGTTGACCTTATTTATGTTGATGTACTACTCTGTTTTTGTTGAATCCAAGCCTGTTTTTAGTATGCGCTCCATTGCTAGGTGGGCATATAGTGTTTTTGTCACTATAACAAACACAACATATTCAATTCCCAGCTGTATTTTGTCAACTCATGAGGAAAATATGTTTTTGCTGGACTTGTTGTGTTTCTCCATGCAAACCCAACATACTGATGACCAGGGGCTGGGTCTTTTGCTGCAGGGACACAGTACCGTCAGGGACAGCCTGTGTACCCAGAGCGAAACACCACTGGGGAGTGGAGTGGAGTCTTTCCCGATGGCACTCCCTTTACAAAAGTTTCAGAGAAGAAGCCCCGCTATGTGTTTGTCTGGAAAACCTGGGGTAAGCTGCTGCTTTTCTGTTTTCTTTTTGAAGGATCCTAAATGCATCTTCTGCCCACCACAAATCCTGAGGTTCCTGTGTGTTCAGCTCGTCTGGCTATGAGGGAGAAGAGGGTTTCCTTTCCCCTCACATTATCTCGTGGGCTTTATTGTCCCAGGGCGTTACTGGCAAGTGGCCGATGGTCCCTCCTCCTTCCTGATGATTGGCACAGACAACATTGCCCAGGGGTCATACAACATGGAGGTTGTCATCTATCACTGCCGTGGCAAGGACAAATTCATTCCCCTGGGCTACGGCATCACACAGTTTTCCATCACAGGTAGGCCAGACAAGAGTTTGATTGGACAGAACATGACCTAGTAGACATCAAAAGTACTATTCCTTATGACACTGCACATTTGTCAGAGTTGGAGAATTATATTTGTAGTATTGTAGAACATGCCCTCCTGAAATCTGTTCCCCACTCTGCCTAGATCAAATCCCCTTCACAGTATCACTTGCACAAGTGAATGATGTCAATCAGGCAGATCAGAGCTTCATTCAGAATCGTGCCATCGCCTTCACGGTCAACCTGCATGACCCCAGCCAGTACTTAAAGGACTCCGATGTCACCTTCACCTGGAACTTCGGCGACAGCAGTGGCACGTTGATCTCCAGGGAACTCAGTGTCACTCACACATACGTCTCCAGTGGCTTTTTCCAGCCTCAGGTGGTCCTACAGGCATCCATTGCCAATGCTGGTTGCTCCACCCCAGGTGATGCCCCTACCCCTGCTAACCCCACTGCTGCCCTGGTCACCTCTCAGCCCTCTGCGCCTATAGCAGAGCAAACCACCACTGGTGAGAACTTAAGAACACTTGCCTATCACTGGTGACACAGGAATCCACTAAGGAATTACTCCATCCAACCCATAGTAAATTTGAAGAATACATCAAATAAATATGCTGCTTAGAAGTGTTTCCTCTGTGTTTTCAGGAGACTCCACCGAACCATCTACAGTTCCAGTTATTATAGCTTCCACAGCTGATGGAGCTGATATGACAGTGAATCCTCCTGACCCCACACAGCAGGCTAATGACATCGGCCTAGCTGTGGATGTCACTGAGCCTGTCCCTGTCAACGACATCATCCTGGGTGCATCTGTGCAGCCCTCCGAAGTAGAAGCGGACGAGGGCGTGGCTGCCTTGCCTGAATCAGCAGCTGTAGACCCTTCTCTTCCAGCTGCAGATGATGTCACCAATCTAGCTGCCGCAGACATCAACGGTGATGCTGTTCCAGCTGCTGAGGAAGCCCAGACTGCACCTCCTGCTCCAGCTGTTGAAGTTGCAACCCCGGCTGGTGCGATTGACACAATTGCCATTGACGACGCAGCCTCTGCAGCCCCAGTTGTTGAAAATTTGCCAGTCACCGTCACCCTAGACGAGCCAGCTAACACTGCCGCCCCTGTGGGCGGAGATGGCATTACAGTCAATGCTGAAAATGCTGCTGTGGAGATCCTCCAGGCAGACAGTGCAGAGCCTGCCATTCCCTCTGCCTCAGTTTCAGCTGTTGTGGTGGCAGCAGCCTCTGTCACTGCCTCAACAGTGTCTGAGACATCGAGGTTAGAACTGGAGGCAGCAGGTAATACGCACTCAAAACACCTCTTTGTTGGTTTTTTACCATACTGTAGTCAATAGCATCATAGCATTATGCAAACACTGTACTCATCAGCAGAGGCAACAGCAGCAGCTGAAGTGGCCAATGGGGTGGAGGCAGCAGTAGAGACAGGCACTGCAGTGGCTCCAGTGCCAGTGGTGGTCGCCAAACGGCAGGCCCCAGAAATGCCTACAGATAACAGCTGTGTCATTTACCGCTATGGCTCCTTTGCTGTCAATCTAGATATTATTCGTAAGTCAGTCTCCATCCCATTCAGCTTTTTGCATTGGATTCACCCTCATCTTCCTCTAACACTATCTGTCTCTCTCTCTCTCTTTCTCTGTCTCCTCCTTTCCAGAGGGGATCGAAAGCGTGGAGATTGTGCAGGTGGCCAACGTTGCGACAATGAGTGCGATTGAGCAGAATGCTGTAGATCTTACTGTTACCTGCCAAGGGAGGTGAGACCCCAAAGCCGCTCTACTACCACAATAAAACATCTCAGAAGTCCCAGCCATCTATCATCTTGTCATATTAACTCCATCTCATGCTCAGTTCTTTAACATATGTATATTAATACCACCTGACCAGCCTGCCGAACGAGGTCTGCACTGTGGTGTCGGATGCAGACTGCATCACGCCAATGCAGACGGAATGCAGCGCGGTGACTCCCTCCCCAGAGTGCCAGCTGATTTTACGTCAGTTCTTCAACGATTCCGGTGTTTTCTGCATTAACGTGTCCATGACCAACGACGTCAGCCTGGCCGTTACTAGCACCAGAGTCAGCGTAACAGTAGGTATGTGCCCACACTAAGAGAAAACAGCATTATTTATTCTTTATGTCTATTGGGGGACACTGGGAAATAATGGTCTTGCAACATGGGAGTTCATTAGTAGATGAACAGATCTGGTAATGTGAAGAACGAGCTGTCAACCAAAACACCAAGCGTAGTCTGAACTGAGTGTGGGTCAGGGTTGAGAGCCTACTCTCCAGGGTATTGCTGCCAAAACTGTGTCTGACATTTTGTGTCATGTACAGACCCCAACCCCTCCTCTGCTGGCACATTGGCGATGGTCCTGGGGGTCATGATCTTGGCTTTTGCGGTTGGTGCAGTAGCAATCACATACAGGTGATTCATCTATTCCCACAATGCCTTGCCATGTCATTCGACTTTATCCGTGCTGTGTTGTGCCATGTTATGCTACCCTGACATAACAATTTTTTGATACAGTAATCTAATGTTCTTTAACGTTATAGAATCAGTTACAAAGGGTCAGTAGGTAGCATAGTGCTAAACACAGAATTTTAAAATGGTTATATCTTTGTTGTAGTATCCTAAATAAAGGTATTTGAAGATAATTATCCAGCTGTAAAGCTGAGTAAAAATCCAGCAAAATTAGGTCATAGTTAGGCTGCTATCTTCAATATAGATAAATATCTGTAGAATAGGCATGCTTTGAGGTCATGTGATGATGAGTGGATTTGTACTAACCAGGCGCTCCAAGGAGTACCACCCACTCAGGCAAGATACACTGGAAAGCTCTGGAAGGATCTCGGTGCCCATGCTCCTGTGGAACCTGCTGAGCCGACAGACATCCGGGGAAAGTCGGCCTCTTCTTCAGGGAGGGGTGGTGTGAACTGGGTCAGAACACACACTGCAGCTATTACTAACGGGCCTATTACATGCACACACCATTATACACACAAATGATCTTTCGTGATTTTATTATACACACAGTGTCACTTACAAACCTTTATGGAAAAAGCATATTAAGTCAGGAAATTGAACAAAATGTTTTTGTCTCTTAACCTAATCGAAGCACCAGAAAACAAGTGATTACAATTTTATTAATACTGCATGTGAAAAAAAATTTGACACAAAACCAGGGTTAACATTAAACATACATTAAATATGTACAAGGGAGACCCAGTGACCTTTAACACTTTGTTTTCCTGAGCATGGCTGGGTATAAGTGTACAGCTCTGTGCTTGTACCACTGTCCACAGGCGTTTGCAGTGACGTGCAGTGCCCTTTCTGTAGGTATGCTTTGCATGAGTCATTATAATCAAAGTTTAATGCTTTATATGGAGCAGGAAGTGTTTCAAGCAATGTTTTTTATAGTCTTTAACAGAGCAATATTTGTGGAAAATAGAAATAGAAAATACCCATAATACATAGCCTTTTGTAAACATTTTCTGTACCCTCAACAAACTTATACCTTCATTATGTTGGAAAAAAAGTCCTCTGTTTTGGGAACTGGAGGCCATATTGAGTTTCAGTGCAGCACTAGTTTGGTAACAGGATCCAGTAGCGATCTAGAGTGTATTGAACTGTTCTGCTGCTCCGCCTCTCTAATCCTTCTTCTGAAGGAGAGAAAGCAATTATTTTCCATCCCAGTAATTGAATCTAATCAGCAACAAATTTGTGGAACATAAAATGTTTGAGGTATGGACCAAAACTTTTACATCAATTACATCTTTTTTATTTGCATTAACAAGAATACATTTGAAGGGTATTTTCAAAAATACTCAAGAAAAGCAAATCAGCTTGTAGGACTGCTTATTTTGGCCACATGGGGGCGTACTTTCCTAGACAAAAATATAAAATATTCATTCCTAATACATATAACTATATTCTGAAATACATAAAGTTATCACAGGTATGAACTGATACATCATCATTAAATTTGTTAACACTAATCAAGGCTGGAGTCAGCTTTTGTAATTGTCTGGTGCTTCAAGTACATGAATATTTTAGTAGACATTACATTCTTCACAAACACCTGCAGTATTTGAAGCAACAGGAAAATTCAACAAATAAAAATAAAAAACAATATTTCAGTAAAAACTGTGTTTCTTAATCTAGCAATTGATACAGCTTTATTGTTAAGTTTCCTAACAGCACAAAAAGCACTGACAAACTGACCAGGCATTTACACTTGACGTTCTTATTGTATGTCGTGTTTCTATTTTATTGTGTATGCCATATCTTTTTGTTATAGAAATTTTACACTCATAAAAAACTTCATTATTCAAACTTGTCTCTTTTCATATAATTGAAAGCACTGCTGCCATACATTCCTCAGCTATGCTGCTCCACATTAATGAAAGGTTTGTGTTACCTTGTGTGAAAGAAACAGATGCAGACATATTGCACACAGATTTTTTACTCTCTGCCATTCTGCATTCAAAGCTATTACTTCCTGTAAATTTTGATGGAACACTGTTAAAACAAGTGGAAGATAAAGAAATCTGTTTCTATTAATGACTTATAGGCATTTGTATATGAATGTTAGCAAATGTTACAAAGTTAATCTTCCAATCTATGTTTTAATATAGTTGAATGTGATTCTAAGAAGTCATACAATAATATGAACTTTCTATCTTAATCAGAATGATTACTTCTGTATACATGCAGGATAATCATTTTAAACACATCACATATCAAAAAGCTTACCACAGTCCTTATTTCTCATTCATATTATTCTTGAGCCTATTAATAGTTTAGACCTTAACAAAAAGTAAATAGTTTTATCTTCCAGAGGAGTTAACATTGAAGGGTTACTAAAATCATCTGTCATGCATAATTTGCCTGTATTTCCCTCATTTTGTTTCATAGCACAAATTTGACATTTTTGAGTTATTACACTAAATACTTCATATGTAATTCAGTTACAGAATTGGAGCTTGGCAGTCCAACTGAAAGGATCATAATCTAAAGTTAACAAGAGTCCCCTTATTTTTTCCATAAGATGTACTCTGCTAATTTTGATAAAAGGCCTACAATGAGCATTTTTGGTTATAGTGCATACTTTATCTTAACTGAGATTTATGGTTCCATTTCTGATTTGAATAGACAGCCAAATGCAGTTTCCAGTCCAGACACCTTTGGTAGTTCAACGTCATATCAAACATATGAATGAATAAGCCTTACATGTATCTGCCTATTCAAATGCTCTGGAAAATCAACTGCAAATTATTTAGATAATGGAAAACCCCAATTAAATAAATTCCTGTCTAAATGAGAAGATTGAAATATGGAACTCAGTATGCATTAAAATTTGCCTATCCGGAAAGTGTAAAAGGTTGACCTAATCTTTAAGGGTCATCTCCATTTCCCTACGTCACTGTAGCATAGCTTTAAGTCTCTGTGGCCAGTAGAGGGATGCAGGACTAAGATTTGCATAGTCATGGGTGGGGCACGAATAAGGCAGTCAAATAACTGTTCTTCACTTCCTGTGAATAACTGCCCGCAATCTGTTTAACGCATAAAGAAACACTTCATTCATTGGGGAAACAATCTATACTGTCTAGAATGAACAAGGAAAGTCTGATTGTAAGATGTCAACTATGCAAATATGGCCAGCAATGACAAAAAGCACTTATACATGATAGCAGATCTGGTTCCAGGCTGAAGAGTTTAATTATATGTGTAAATCCACAACTGATTTGTGGTGCTTTTCATGTTTGCAAGGCAGAATGTAAACACAGATGCAGATATTAAATAAAAATCTAGAAATGAGATTCAATTTAATAATTTATTGCATATCAGTCAAAAGAAAACTACAAAAATAACACATGAAATAAGTACCAGATTTAAGTATCAGAATGGTTGGCTATTATTGGAGATTACAACACCAGACACAAGCACAGTATTTTGTTTACAATTTAGGTGTCACAAGTCAACAAATACTCGTGTGATAGTACTTGGTAGTAATACTCTAAACTAATAAGAAATGCCAAGGTATGTAAACTTCTGACCAATAACAAGCATGCTTGAGATGTACTAAAGCAGAAAGCCAGTCACCCTTAGTACTCCTCTCCTTCCTCCTCACCTTCACCCTCAATTGAATCAACACCCACTTCCTCATAATCCTTCTCCAGGGCTGCCATATCCTCCCTAGCTTCAGAGAACTCTCCTTCCTCCATACCCTCTCCCACATACCAGTGCACAAAGGCTCGCTTGGCATACATCAGATCAAACTTGTGATCTAGGCGAGCCCAGGCCTCTGCAATAGCAGTGGTGTTGCTCAGCATGCATACAGCCCTCTGAACCTTGGCCAGATCTCCACCTGGAACCACAGTAGGAGGCTGATAATTGATGCCAACCTTGAAACCAGTGGGGCACCAGTCAACAAACTGGATGGTGCGCTTGGTCTTGATGGTGGCAATGGCTGCATTGACATCTTTGGGTACCACGTCACCACGGTACAACAAGCAACAGGCCATGTACTTGCCGTGGCGAGGGTCACATTTGACCATCTGATTGGCCGGCTCAAAGCAGGCATTTGTGATCTCAGCTACAGAAAGCTGCTCATGGTATGCCTTCTCCGCAGAGATAACTGGAGCATAAGTAGCTAGAGGGAAGTGGATACGAGGGTAGGGCACCAAGTTGGTCTGGAATTCTGTCAAATCAACATTGAGGGCACCATCAAATCGCAGGGAAGCAGTGATGGAGGACACAATCTGGCTAATCAACCTGTTGAGGTTGGTGTAGGTTGGACGCTCGATGTCGAGATTCCTTCGACAGATGTCATAAATGGCCTCGTTATCAACCATGAAGGCACAGTCAGAGTGCTCTAGGGTGGTGTGGGTGGTTAGAATAGAGTTGTAGGGCTCCACTACAGCCGTGGACACTTGAGGGGCAGGGTAGATGGAGAATTCCAGTTTGGACTTCTTGCCGTAGTCAACAGACAGGCGTTCCATCAGCAAGGAGGTAAAACCAGAACCGGTACCACCTCCAAAGCTGTGGAACACCAGAAATCCTTGGAGACCTGTGCACTGGTCAGCCTGGAGAAAGTGAAAGAAGAGATCTGAGTAAAAACTTGAGGGGGGGAACTAGAACAGAGTAAATATGGTATAGGACTCTCACCAGTTTGCGGATCCTGTCCAAAACCAGGTCGATGATCTCTTTGCCGATGGTATAATGCCCACGGGCGTAGTTGTTGGCAGCATCTTCTTTGCCAGTGATGAGCTGCTCAGGGTGGAACAGCTGCCGGTAGGTCCCAGTACGTACCTCATCTGAGAAGGAACAAACTTAATCATTAGCAAAGAGGCAAAGTTGGGTTCTGCGCTGACTCAATGGGCCCAGGAAGAGAGCTTACCAATAACCGTGGGCTCCAGATCCACAAAGACAGCCCTGGGCACATGCTTCCCAGCTCCCGTCTCACTGAAGAAGGTGTTGAAGGAGTCATCCCCTCCTCCGATGGTCTTGTCACTGGGCATCTGCCCATCCGGCTGGATCCCATGCTCAAGGCAGTAGAGCTCCCAGCAGGCATTGCCAATCTGGACACCAGCCTGGCCAACGTGGATGGAGATGCACTCACGCTGGAGGAAAACAGAAAATTTGAATTAGTTTCCTCATCAAATTAAAAGCATATGATGATAACCCTGAAGAAACTGGTCATTTTCACGGCTTACTTTTAGAAGCTTTGGAAACACTGAGAATGACCTTCACTGTGACTAAAATGTCAGCCAGCACATCCCACCCCATTCCTTTTAGTGTAAAAAAAATCCACTTAATATAAATCATTCCATTGTAAATGTTACACTGCAACCACTTGATTTTGCCATTAGGAAGGTGTACCACACAAATAAGGCCGAGACTAAGTAAATGAATGACTAGTAAATTTTTCCAGGAGGCACCGCCCTGTTCTGCAGAGAAATAAACCCGCAACATTCAAAGGCTAATTATGGAGCCATTCTTCCCTCATATAAAAATGATTTTCCAGTAACAGAACAGAACATTGATAGGGCACGCAGTTTTGATTTACAGGGACGCCTGTCCACATTACTGCACTATTACTGACGACGGATATCGCGGCATTCCTCGGTTTCCCGTTATAATTTCGAAAGCCAAACATCAACGCGTTCCTTTTAATACCCTAGAGTAAACACTTAGATATTCAGCGGTTTGATATAATTATTATATCCCGCTATTCGCGTATTAGACCACATTTTAGAGTCGAGGGCATATTATCCCAACTGGAAGACAGAAGGGTGGGGCAAAATTTCATCAGCTGCTGACACAATAAACGTGAACCCCGTATGGCCCTTTGTCTCTCAGTCGCGAAAAACTAGATATTTATGTACAAATGATGCAATATTTTATACGCCACACTGCAGAGTGTGAGTCTGCATGAAGGTGCCCCTCCACGCTTTCCGCGCGTTGAAGAAAAGCTTTATTCGCTGTAATCCACGATTACGAGACAAGAATGTCATATCGCCACCCAGTGATCCGCGAAATACGGGGTGGGAAATCACCATACAAAGAAAGAGCAGGCGACAATCGTTTCGGGAAAGACTTCCCGCTAAAAATGCAGACAACGTGCACCGACAGCCACGCGGACCCCAATCGAACCAAGTCCTGATTTCAGACTGGTGGCTTTTCTTCCCTTATATTATATATGTGTATGTGTGGTGTGTATGTGTATGATATGGAACCCGCTTGTGCAGCACGTGAGAGATTATCTCGAAGGTTCTACATCTAGTCCCACTACTATACGTACAAACACACACACGAAAACGTTGTTTAAAAAAATAGTTACACTAATAAAAATTCACAATTACTACGAAGATGCAGACTAGAGGAGAAAAAACGCTCGTTTACTCCTGACCCGCCAAAATGCGCACAGGATATTTTGTGCATCATCTACGCCGCAGTTACAGCTTTGCTGTAATTAATCCTGCCCTAATATTACGGTTTATCGTTTTTTTTATCTTATTAAAATTTAAAGACAGGAAGCCATACTGTACTGCCACGTATTAATTCAACACAAGGGATGTATTAAATATATGAAGTGGGACAACTACATAAAACATTAAATTACTCACCATGTTTCCGGGGGTTTATATTGCTTAAAGTAATAATATAAAAAAAGAAACGACCGTTTCTTTGACTTTTTCTGCAAAATAAAATAACGTTACTTTACCCGACGGCTAAGGGTCGACGTAGTAACTAGTGAAAAGCGTTGTGATGCTTTGTCGTTTATACTGCCGCATTGTGGGCGGAGCCCGCATACATTAATACATTAAGGGTGTGGCCAGGTCGCAAACGTGACGTGAAAATCAGCACATTGGCTAATCTATAAGCAACTGCTGGATTTTTTTTATTCTTTATTAAACCGGCTGTCAGAAGACTTATTTGCTTTACTCGGTGTATTTCTGTCATTTGTACTCTCTGTACAGCAGGCTGCAAAGGATTAATACCAAGCAGGAGACGTTCGCCATTTAAAATGTGACATGTTTATAAGAGGAAGGGTTTAAATCCTACGGTTTCAGGACTCTCCACCAAGCACTGAGGTTAGCTAATAACTTAACACGACAGGGAAACAAAGATGTCTGGTTATGAGCTATATGTACATTATCTGCGAGTGTCGACAATCAAATATTGACCCTCTGTCTAAGCATAAAGTTTCCGCTGAAATGAGACAAAGGAGATAATCACTTATAAAGTACACGGTGGAGTCATCGCTCTTATCTTTTTATATTTACATTTTAAAATGTAAAACAGATCAGCGGGGTCGCCGAGTGCTGAGGACTGTAGTACGCAAACGTCGCCCACGCTCTATTGACTGGATAACTGCGGAAAGCCAGACTTCCTCTGGGATTAACCCCAGCACAAAAAATGCGCTTCCATGGCCGAGCAGCTGCATGCAAGCCTCATATCACCAAGTGCAATTCCAATTAAGCGTTTGATGGAGTGATGTAAAGCATGCTGCCACTGGACTCTGGAGTTCTGTGGAGTGACGGGCTAGGTTTCTCTGTCTGGGCGAGTCTGATGGGCGAGTCTGGGTTTGGCAGGTGCCAGGAGAATGTTATCTGTCTGACTACATTGTGCCAACTGTTAAGTTTGGTGGAGGATGGATAATGGTACGGGGTTGTTTTTCAGGGATTGGGCTAGGCCCCTTAGTTCCAATGAAGGGCACTCTTAATACTTCAGGATACCAAGACAGTTTGTACGATTACAAATTTATGGGAAAAGTTTGGGGAGGGCCCTTTTCTGTTGCAGCATGACTGCTCCAGTGCACAAAGCAGGGCCCATCAAAACATGGTTGGGTGACTTTGATGTGGAAGAACTTGACCGGCCTGTGCAGAACCCTGACGTCAACCCCATCGCACACCTTTAAGATGAACTAGAATGGAGATTGCAAGCCAAACCAGTACAGTCATGTTCAGTAGGATGAACAGGAGTGGGCTGAGGATATAGCACTGGGGAGGCGGGGTGCCAGTGCTCAGTGCAGTGGTGCTGTAGGTGATGTTTCCAGTGATGACTGTCTGGGGTCTTTCTGTCAGGAAGTTCAAGGTCCAGTTGGACAGGGAAGTCCTGAAGCTTAGCAGGCTTAACTTCCCAGTGAGCTTCTGGGTGTCACACTTGCACCTGGATTGACTTACCTGACTGAATCAGGTAATTCAACCTGCTCAAGGCTGGTGGCAATGAGAGCCAGCTTTATTTAAACAGAGCAATGAGCAGTTTGCACTGCTTGGTCATCATCATTGCTCTTGCAGCATAGGGCACAGTTTAGGGTTTGTCAGATGTCTCTTTTATCATTCATGGTGTAGGTCTGTTTTCTCTGTGCCTGTCAGCTGCCAGTAGGCACTGGCTATGTGGTTTGGGTGACTTGGGGTTCATGGTCCTTGTTGAGCAGCATTTTGTTTTAGGCTTCCTGTCAGCTGGTTTTCAGTTGGGGCATTCATAATCCCAAGTAGCTGGCGTTTCACAGCTGGTGTGCTGTGCCACTGGTGTCCTGTCTTTCGGGTTTTTCAATGTGTGTTTTGTTTACTTGCCCCTTTTTATGTTCCCTGGCACCTGGTCTGGGATCTTCACTCCTCTGTGACTGAGTCTGGTTCTGGTTCACCTCATCCTGGATCCCTCCATCTAGTCAGGATCCCAAGTTCCCTGGGTTCTTTGTTTCCAGCAGTGCTTGGACTGTTGGTCTGAGGCCAGGGGGCAGAAGACCTGGCATGATGGATGGATGGATGGATGACCCAGGTTGAGGTGTTCTGTCAGACCTTGTTTTGTGAAGGCTATTGCTTTTGACCTTGTATCATGACCTCCAAATCATGATACAAGGGAATGATTGAGTTGAATGTTTCACTGAAACGAGCAGCATTCTCACTTTTCCCACAGGCAGACGGTGGGGCTTGGATGCTACTATTCCACATAACATATTACACACAGGGTCATCTCTGAAGAATTGGTGGTTATTCTATTTTGTACATATTACAGTAGATTTTAAACATCATAAAAATGACAGGCAAAATAAATATAATGTGGAAGTATGCCACAAAAATGACTAGCAGCTGAATCAACACAGTAAGAAGGTAAAAAGATATTTAGACAATAATAAAGAATAAAACTATATAATAGACAACAATGAACAATAAAAGTGCAAAGGAAGTCAACGAAATTATTGCCTGGAATTCCATAGTAAATAGCATTGTACAGTGAGTATTGCACAGTGCATGAAGATGGATAGGAGCAAGAAATCAAGAAATAAAATCAGAAGTATCCATCCAACCATTTTCTGTAACCGTTTATTCTATTCAGGGTTGTGGGCGGTCCAGAGCCTCTCCTGGTGCAAGGCAGGGAACAACCCAGGATGGGGCGCCAACCCATCTCACGGAAAATCAGGATTATGTCAAAAAAGTATTTTATATAGAGAGAGATTCCATTATATATATTATGTTATCATTCTGTCTTCTGTTACAGACATCTTCCTGATATTTCCCCTATGAAGAGTAGTGTTGTAGTTCTCGAGACCGGTCTTGGTCTCGAGACCGGTCTCGAGACCAATTTTTTGTGGTCTCGGTCTTGTCTTGGTCTCGACTCTATTTGGTCTCGGTCTTGTCTTGGTCTCGGACATAGCGGTCTCGATGGGATGGGGAAAAAAAGAGAAAACTGCACATCCTCACAGAACAGTATCATTATTTATTACGCGCCTCAATTCAAATGCAACCAGTCAGATGCATCCATTTCAAAAACGTTACATTTTATACATTTTCTCCACGGACACTGCCAGTGCTTCACAGTCCACAAACATTATACACATCGTATCATACATCGGCAAAAAAATGTCCGAAAATGTCCGCGAAGTCTATAGCATAGTTATAATTCAAATAAATTAGGTATTTTACATTGATTAGAAAGCACGGTCTTGGAGGTGCAAGTCAATCTGGAGGCTCATTCTCTTCAATTCAAAGCAAAGGATCATTACATAGCTGTATTCATAGCTTACCCGAGGCCTCTGTCCCTGGTATAAGAGACTTAATATGAACATCTTTCTGGTACATCCCATCTCTTTCCCTTGACGAGGTCTGATAAAATGGTTATAGGAGAGGATTGCTGAGAATATTATTTTCCATCAGGTCTCGTAACTATGACAAATCTGGGAGATTTTAAATGAGAGACATATGGACATACGGACAATATAATTGAAAAGATAACATGAATTTGATTTAACGAGTAATGACACTTTACAGCAATGCCTTTTTTCTCTACAGTTGATCTGGGTAATGTGATGTCAATTCTAGCCCTAGTCTGTTTTCGGTCTTGGTCTTGGTCTTGGTCTCGACCAGTCTTGGTCTTGGTCTCGCCTTAGTATGTCTTGGTCTTGGTCTTGGTCTTGGTACCCTCAAGTCTCGGCAGTGTCTTGGTCTTGATACCCTCCGGTCTCGGCAATGTCTTGGTCTCGGTTTAGGCGGTCTTGACTACAACACTAATGAAGAGTGAAGAATGGTTGTGAATTATTAATTATTCAGCTTGTGCTTTACAAAGGCTTTTGGATGGAGTAGTTTCCTGCATTTTCACATGCCTTATTACACTGACAGTAAACTGAATGATTATTGGAATATTAGGTGACTTGTTATATCACAAAAACAGTTTCTGCCAAAATGTTATGTGTTGTATATCTGTGTTGTGCAATTTTTTTTCATTATAACTTTCCTTATTTATGCCATTAATTATATAGTTACTTTCAATGTTTTTATTTTGCTTTCACTATTAATTATGACAGAGTTGACCACTTTGCATTTGATTGGAGGTTACAGCATGACTGTATACCATGCATGTGACAAATAGAACCATTGAATCCTTAATAGCTTGTTCATTCAAACAGATATTCTGTTACAATGTCAGGGCAGGTTAGTGCTAGTGAGTGAGATGGAGTTTTTGAAGAGGGTGTGGCTTTTGCAGTCAGTATAGCCAAAAATCAATGTGTGATAAATAGATACAACATCGAAATAAAAGCTGAATTCCAGCTTGCAAGATCCTCCTGCCTCCCTCCCCACCTTAATCACATCAACTCACCGCCCTTTGTCCTAGATTTTGCTGCAGTGATGTCATCTGTTTGCAGTAGATCACATGAGCAGGGTTTCATTTTCTTGATGCATCGGTGTGCAAATCCTTTTCCCCAGCACCACTCCCCCAACCGTCTTTAGCAAACATTAACACTTTTCTACATGCATAGCATTATTCCAGAGGGAGACCGTGAAAGGAAATTCATTAAGCTGTTAAGACTCATTCCCTATTCAGCACCTGCACATGCAGAGAATTTATAATAATGTAGACAGCCAGCTTCACCTCATTTGACCCTGTAATCATCATCATAAAGATGAGTACATTTTCTTTAATATAATGAAAGCAACACTGATACTGCATTTTTCAGCATTTACACAATACCAATATAATAAAACCTGGATCCAATCCAACTTTTGAATTATGAATAATTCTGTTAAATTAATATTTCTTTATTTATAAAGATTTAATTAAAGCAATACTGCAAGACTGAGTTTCATGAGTGTGTTGCCATAATCCACATAGCCACATATTGCCCTACTGGTTCAGTGTCATCATACCTAAAACCTGAGCAATGCATCTCACCTCACATGCCACCTTGACAATTCTCCCTCCCTTGCCACTCAGGAACACTAACTCTCCTCCACTTCAAAACCTATTTGAGGAGCCTTTTGAACTTTTTTTTCTCACTAACATCTATTTTAAAACACTTAACATTTCTGTTCTGGACCTGTTGTAGGGTGTGGTATGGTGGTGTAGCAGTTCATATTGTTTCTTCACACCTCTGGGACCTGCATTTGAGTCTCTACCTGGGTCTCCCCGTGTCGTCGTAAGGTTTCCTGTGGGAACTCCAGTTTCCCCACCATGGTCTAAAAACATGCTGAGGTTCATTGGAGTTGCTGAATGGCCCATAGGTGTGAATGGTGTGTGATGATGCCCTACAATGAGTTGGTGCCCCATCCTGGGTTGTTCCCTGCCTTGTGCTCGTAGGCTCCGGATTCCCCGTGACCCTGAATAGGACAAGTAGTTACAGAAGATGGATGGATGGATGGACCTGTTCTTATACAAACCTGTAATTGTATTCAAAGTTTTCACCAAGCAAAATGTAAACGTGATTTCAATGTTCTGCATGTTTTGTTGCATCTTGTCTATTTGAATAAATGATTTTAAATCTGTCATAATTGCATGATGGAACCTTAAACAATCTAAGCTGATATCTAGATAAGAAAATAAAGGTTAAAATTTTTTTGTAGGAAAACATCTTTACTACAAAAATATGCATCATGTAACTGTTTCACTAATATAAAATAATTAATCACACACATCCAGCTGTCAATAAACCAACTTATGTGTAAAACTCGCGAACTTCCTGCGAGTGCAAGATAGTTATGGGTACAAGAGCTATTCAAAATGCCAAATAACCTCATATGAGAAAAGCTTTTCAAATAAATAATACCAAGAGAGGCTAGAAAGAATTAACTAACTGCAAAATATAACAGAACATCCATGGAACAGTCAATTAGGACAGAGACCTGGCTTTGATTTCTTTTTTTTTTTATTATTATTATTTGGTGATATTTATTTATATACATACCTTTATTATTATAGACCGGGGGTGCAGATAAAAGACAAAACATCACATACAATAAAATACATATAAAAATACATACATACAATTACATAAGTAACAAAAATTATACAATTACTTCAGTTACAAAATTCTGGAAATTGAGTATATGCTTATTTGTATGTACAACAATGGAGTTGTACCCATGACCCAGGTACACCTTGTACTAAATAAGCAGCTATGAATGGATTCATTTATTAAGTATAAGATTCCAAAAGTAATCACCATCCAGATTTCACCTGAACAATGATAATTAAACTAGCCCCATAAATAAAATTGCTCACTCACCGTAAATTCAATAGCTGACACCGAAAACGATCATCCAAAAAAATTTAAGTACAAAATGCAAACTTTGGCTCCCTCTACTGGCTTACTATGTGTGCAATGAAAATTAAATAACATAGTTACTAAACACCGTCGTGCACTATGATTACACCAGTCCTTTGCTTAAAAATATGCATGAATTTAGCAGATGAACAGATAAATTTATCTTTGTGCCCTTTTGTCCTATGTCAACTAATTATTTTGTGTGATTGGATGTTTATGGGTGACCAATAAAACATGGAACCACCACCAAAAATTGTACCCATTTTAAATTGGAGTATACTTTGCTATTATAATTCAAGATAATGAACATTTTATTTAAGTAATACAGACTGTATAGATTCAACAAACTTTGTTTATAAATTCCAATACTTGGTATAATGCTGTTTCAAAAAAAATAAAATAAAAACCCTGCCTTCCCCCTCCAGTTGTGGTTTAGTGGTAATAGAATTTAGGTGTATATTCTTTACCTTCCTGTCCGCAACTTTCCGAAGCATCAAGAAGCAAAAAGCACCTGAGGGAAGAAAGACACAACTGCCACAGCTGGAAGCCTGGGGATTGGAAGCTCAACATAGACCAGTGTATTACATCCAGGGTTATAAAACAAGACACAATCCGAAATATGAAGGATTACCCTTTCCAGGTAATATTAGGAATTTATAATTTATTATTTATAAATGCATTCATTAATCATTTAATTCCATCTGCTATTGCTTTGTAAAATAACTTAATGGGCCATCGTTAGTGGTGAAACACCCACTTGAAGTTTAATGTAGTTAAATGCAGGTGTGTATCCTCCACTAGAAGATATTGATGAACTAATGGAGCATTTCTGGGTAGATTAGTTTCTGTATGGATTATGTCATACTACAAAAAAAACGTTTGTACAACAAAAAAGAGAGCTGACAATACGAATGAATGAATGTTACATTTATACAGCGCTTTTCAAGACACTCAAAGCACTTTACAGAACCAATCCAGAGCCACTTCAACCATCACCACTGTGTAGCCCCCACCTGGATGATGCAATGGCAGCCATTCTGTGCCAGTACGCTCACCACACAGTAGCTATAAGGAGGTGAAGGGGCAGGAGTGAACTCACCAAATAGATATCGGCCAATGATTAGGAGGACAGATCTTAAAGAACCTCAGAGGATCATTTCAGCCAAGGCATTGGGTACCACCCCTGCTCTTTCAAAAGATGCCTTTTTATTATCAATTCGCATGGTTTTCTAATCTTTCTCTGGTTGAGGCGATACTTCATGCTATACGCGTATTTTATAATAAACCACCCTAAATTTTTGTTTTTTGTTACTAGAGCATTTTGTGGCGTTACTTCTGGTTCCTTGGGGCCACGTTCCCGTTTTCTAAGAGCAGTCAAACGATTGCAGTTTCCTGCCAACTGAAAAGCACTCATGTGACTCTCCGAGCCCCCCCCCCCCCAACTATCGCAACACTAGAACTTTAAAAAGTACTCGCTCACACCAACGTTTAAGATGAACACTTCATGTAAACAGTGGGGAAAGCGAGCCTGTGATTCTACTGATGAGTTTGAGACATTTCTAGCTATTCCATGGCTTTCTTCATTCAAATACTGCTTACTAACGTAAATGGTAATATTTCCGGACAACTTACATTCCGACAAGTCGACAACTAGACAACTATAATTTAAAATTTTAAACGGACCAATAGCGGATATCAAGGGTTTCGCTTTCGACCAATAGAATGAGGTTATGAGCGGAGGGGCGAAATTTAGTTTAGTTCGTCCCGCCTCTTTGAAAACTTGTCAGTTTGTATAAATTGCCCCACCCAGTTACTTCGCTAAACTTCTCACTACAGACTCCTAATCAGTCTTTCAGTGAGAGTCGCACATAAAAGTTGTTTTTAGTTTCTCATATTCACATCAGACCGTTTCTGCCTTATCATGGTAAGTGTGAATCTATTTTCATTATTTTGTATAAAACGTTAACCGTGAATTGTTCAATTATTCGTTTTAATTTTGATTGCTAATTAATACTACGTTTTCAAAGTGGTGATGTAACTGAACTCTATCCCATGTGCTCTCCGCAGTACTGCGTGTTTAGCATTCCTAGCCCTTTTCAAATGCGTAGGATTATTGACTATTCAGTCTATTGTACGTTCTTTTAGCTTTTGCTATTGCGCCAGAGATGAGATTTCCTTTTATGGCTGTCCTTTCGCCTGCCGCACCTATCTTGTAACGCTAATCGGTATTTTATCAACTTTATCTAATCACCACCCCCTGCCCCGTAAGAATGATACCGTATCACTGATTCTGTGACCCGAATTTACCGGCGGCTAACGTTGAACCTGAGCGTGCCTTCGCCGTCCTTGGTGACATGTGGCATGTTAACCGTCGTCTCAGATGCGGTTTTCTCCGTGTACTGTACTGAATGAGCGACTAGAGTTTGTGACTCGTCCAAGTTAAGTATGAATTCCAGTTCAGTATACTGTCTCGCCTCAGGCATACGAATCCAGCCAGTTCTAGTGGTCGAAAGTCCTGAAGATACTAAAACTATTCATTTATAATCTTTCACATCTGACATAATGCTCTTAAATGGCCTTTGAAGAAATGTTTGCAAATTAATAAATTTAAAAATTCTTTCCTTTTAATAAAGATCAAGTACTCTTTCACACTGCTGCACCTATTAATTCACAAGAGGGATGATTTAAGGGGAGATGGGTACCCCATATAAGTGCCTGTTTACTCTGCAATCTAGTAATTGCACTGTCTGTCACTTTAAATTGTGCCTTCTAGTGATTTTATAAAACATCTCTCATTGCCTGTAAAGTTTTTGGGATCATAGCCAGTCCTTAAGCCAACAAGATTCCTGAATCAAGATGCATATTTTAAAAAGTTCTGGGGAGAAAGACAGATATTAAACTACAAATCCTTAAAGATTTGTAAGGCTGAAATCAGGTCCAGAAGCTCTTGTCATGGGGCTTGTGCTTAAAAACTGGCTGCATTGTTTTGGTGAAGGATTTTTGGAGCAACACTTCAATGGTTAGTTTTATAAAAGTTTGGTTCTCTCAGCAGTTACAGCCAAAGCCTCTGTTCAACTAAAACCTGCTGACTCTTGGGTGCCATAAGGGGATTACCAGTGGAAAGAACAATTGCCGTATTGTTACTGCTTGATGCCAGGCTGTGTCACACATGAATTTACATGGTTGGGTGTGCAGCAGTATATACATTTCTATGGTCTTTGCTATGTATGTGTAATACTAGCACTATATCACTGGTTTTAGTGCTTTAGGATATTCTGTCTTGCTTACATTTGTAGATATACTGTGAGCAAAACTTGTGGTCAGAGTGCAGAGTGGAGCATGTCTGGGGGGGGGGGGGGGGGGGGGGTTGCTTAAGAGCCCAACAGCAATGTGATTATTCTGCGGAAGACAAGATTCAGACTGGCAAACCTTCCAATGTTATGCAAAGAAGTGTAAACCATGTAGCCACATACCACCCTGGTGGTACTTAAAGTAATCCATAGTGTGAAGTTCTTTAATAGTTAGTTTGAAGTGCATGCAACTGGAATAACAGTAGCCTTTTTAAACCAGCATCACCTTTGTTTCAAAGTATGGCCACTTACTCCAGAAACTATTCAGGTCTCTGAGGTGCATATGAGCACTGGCATGCTAAATCATGTGGTGTTAGTTGAAAATAATGAAACACTGGGGTTATCAAAAAATCGATTCTCAGATACTAATCAATATTAAAAATTAGTATCTGATTAGAAACTCATTTTCACTATTATTGATGCCAACAGTGTGGTTTTCGCCTCATTCGCCACACTTCAGCGCCGCTACAGCACAGGCGCGCGTGCACGCACTCGTGCAGCCCCTCCCCTCTTAATAGCCGCTGAGTGCATCTGCACTGGTTAACACACACATACAGATTTGGCCAAACATGGATTATGCTGCAGTTGAAGGCACCTCGCAAGCTGCTTTAGTTTTTTTTTTTTTTTTTTAAAGCAAAAGTGCAGTTTGGGAGTATTTTGCAGACAGGCATGGAAAGGCTAAGGATGTCTAAGCCTCTATGCAAACAGTGCTACAGAGTTGTGGTGACAGTCAAGTAGCATGGCAAATTTGGCAAAACATCTTAAAGACCGATATCCCGGTCTTTATGAGAAATTTTGCGAGGTTAGTAAAGCTTGTGTTCTAGCAACACTGAACTATTAAACACTTATCAAAAATGTTAAGGTGTGCGCCAGCCAAGTTAACATTAGCCGTTTATAAACAGTTGGCCAACAAACACGTTAGCCGTATGTTATCATTAAGGTAGTGGATAGGCGCGGTGGCTAATAATAAAATATAATATAGTTAATGTGGAAACAATGCAGAAACATGAAACTAAAATGTGGTGAACACCCAGTCATAATTAAAAATACTGTCGTATACCATGAAACCAATATAACTTTGAAAAATACCGTGATATAAATTTTTGGTCATACCGCCCAGCTATTTGTTTATAAGCTGTGGTACTCTGAGTAATACAATGTGACAAATGTTTGTATCTCTTCTTTGAAGGAGATTGATCATACTTTCCCCCCACCCCCCTCTTGTGCAGCGTGAGTGCATCTCCATCCACGTTGGCCAGGCTGGTGTCCAGATTGGCAATGCCTGCTGGGAGCTCTACTGCCTTGAGCATGGGATCCAGCCGGATGGGCAGATGCCCAGTGACAAGACCATCGGAGGAGGGGATGACTCCTTCAACACCTTCTTCAGTGAGACAGGAGCTGGGAAGCATGTGCCCAGGGCGGTCTTTGTGGATCTGGAGCCCACGGTTATTGGTAAGCTCTCTTCCTGGGCCCATTGAGTCAGCGCACAACCATACTTTGCCTCTTTGCTAATGATTAAGTTTGTTCCTTCTCAGATGAGGTACGTACTGGGACCTACCGGCAGCTGTTCCACCCTGAGCAGCTCATCACTGGCAAAGAAGATGCTGCCAACAACTACGCCCGTGGGCATTATACCATCGGCAAAGAGATCATCGACCTGGTTTTGGACAGGGTCCGCAAACTGGTGAGAATCCTATACCATATTTACTCTGTTCTAGTTCCCCCCCCTCTAGTTTTTACTCAGATCTCTTCTTTCACTTTCTCCAGGCTGACCAGTGCACAGGTCTCCAAGGATTTCTGGTGTTCCACAGCTTTGGAGGTGGTACCGGTTCTGGTTTTACCTCCTTGCTGATGGAACGCCTGTCTGTTGACTACGGCAAGAAGTCCAAACTGGAATTCTCCATCTACCCTGCCCCTCAAGTGTCCACGGCTGTAGTGGAGCCCTACAATGCCATTCTAACCACCCACACCACCCTAGAGCACTCTGACTGTGCCTTCATGGTTGATAACGAGGCCATTTATGACATCTGTCGAAGGAATCTCGACATCGAGCGTCCATCCTACACCAACCTCAACAGGTTGATTAGCCAGATTGTGTCCTCCATCACTGCTTCCCTGCGATTTGATGGTGCCCTCAATGTTGATTTGACAGAATTCCAGACCAACTTGGTGCCCTACCCTCGTATCCACTTCCCTCTAGCTACTTATGCTCCAGTTATCTCTGCAGAGAAGGCATACCATGAGCAGCTAACTGTAAGCGAGATCACAAATGCCTGCTTTGAGCCGGCCAATCAGATGGTCAAATGTGACCCTCGCCACGGCAAGTACATGGCCTGTTGCTTGTTGTACCGTGGTGACGTGGTACCCAAAGATGTCAATGCAGCCATTGCCACCATCAAGACCAAGCGCACCATCCAGTTTGTTGACTGGTGCCCCACTGGTTTCAAGGTTGGCATCAATTATCAGCCTCCTACTGTGGTTCCAGGTGGAGATCTGGCCAAGGTTCAGAGGGCTGTATGCATGCTGAGCAACACCACTGCTATTGCAGAGGCCTGGGCTCGCCTAGATCACAAGTTTGATCTGATGTATGCCAAGCGAGCCTTTGTGCACTGGTATGTGGGAGAGGGTATGGAGGAAGGAGAGTTCTCTGAAGCTAGGGAGGATATGGCAGCCCTAGAGAAGGATTATGAGGAAGTGGGAGCAGATAGTATGGATGGTGAAGAAGAGGGAGAAGAGTATTAAGTTGTGTTATGAATGTTACTGTCTTCCAAACCTGTAAGCCTTTCCTTTTAGTTTTGAACTATTAATTCTGTCCCAGACAGTCTCTTGTTTGAACACTTTCCTGTTGTAATAAATGAACTATGCCTTATTTTTGGAGTGCTGTCTTTTTTTTCCCCCCACTGTATGACCAGTTGGCCTTGCAGTTTGACACTGTCCAAATAGTTGAGTTTCTCACTGGGTAACTCTGTTTCAGTCCCATCTCTGCTCTTTGGGGGGTTTGCATATTTTCCTTCTGGTATTCTGGGAGACTAATTGGCATTTTTGTGTTGCCTGGAGTGTGGCTATATCTGCCCTGTGTCTTGGACCCCATCTAGGGGGTACCTTTTTTTGCCTGAGATTATGCTGGTTTGAAAAGATGAATTGTGAATATTTGATTAGCAGAGCTAGTTGTTAGGCCTGAATTAAACTTGTATACTTCAATGTGGTGATAGGAAGACTGCACGCAACCTGTGGAAATTAGTGTTTTTTTGTGATGCTGATTAAATCTTCAGAAAAACATAAGGGACAGGTGCCATCAGTCAACACCTCAAACCCCAGATTGGCCCAATTCTGTCACAGCGTCCTTTTTTCACATGCCATCCCAGTGTTCATTGCACTCTGAAAGGTTTACCTTATGGGGAGTTTGTCATCCCAGACACTGCTTTCAGTCAGCTTGTATTGCCTATATGTAAATTTAAATTCCCTCAAATGCATTGCAGATTTTAAACAGTCTTCATTAAAGAGCAGCAGCTGTTTACCACTAATAATTGCTGGAAGTTTAACAGTTCTAGGGTTCGCACCCCACCCTTTCACCCATGGGTTCCAGCCTCCCACAATCCTGAACAGGATGAACAGTAACAAAAATTGATGGATGTGTATTCAGGCATATGAGAGTTTAATTTTACAAAAGAAATGTCATTGATTAGACATAACTCAAGTTGCACTCAAGATATAATGTATACCAGCCTTGAATTATTAATATCACTGACCACTGGGTGGTTCATTTTGACTTGGATCCTGATTCTTTATCTAGATAGCACTCAACCCTCTGAGATTTAAAAGTAATGGACAATGAACATCATGAATAAATAAGAAATTACTGGCATTGATGTGGAGACATTCAGATCCTAGTGAAGAGCTGCATTCTATCATAAAAAGACCACACAAATACATGAAAATTGAAGAATCACAGCTGAAATTATATATATAAAATGGTAGAAATAAGTCTTTTGTCACCTATTGCCAATTGAATTTTGCAATAAAAATGTTTTGACGAGTTGAAATGGTGTTCTGTACCGAGTTATTGATTAAACAGTGAGTGTTGAATTGGGTCTCATTGGAACTGTAGGTTGCTCTGTTTTCTGTTGCAATCAAATTTTAAAATTTGCAAGCAGTTTGCGGGCAACGATCTTGCTCAACAAAAGGGTCGAACCAACAAAATAATGTGGCAAAAAAATCTGAGACTGCATATTGTCCAGTATGTCGGTTAATTGCGCATCAGAGTGATACTTACACAATGATCCAAGCTCTGCTCCAGGTCTGTCCTGGGGGTACGGGATGGAGTCTGATGATTCACTGCAGCCTGCTGCTTTTATTGTGCATGTGCTGGGGCAGAATGGCAACCTGACACACCACATGCTAGGCAGTGGAGCCCCCAGGGAGCCTCGCGGGAAGAGCGGCCATTACTTACACCAGCTGTAGTCTTGTGGGGCTATTTACAGAGCATAGTTTCTCAAAATTCACGTTATTCTTGAGTATGTTTTTTACTGATCATGCTATGAACGAGTAATGGTTTTAGATTGTGAAAACTATTCCCATTTTTATATAGGCATTTTTTTGAGGAAAAAAAGTATTCAGGCAAGCGTGCCATTAGCACTGAAAACAGCAGAAACCACACTCAGTTTAAAGTATTAAAGCAGAAACGTTATATTCCTGGGTCCACTGCCAATAAAAAAATGACCCTGATCTGACAACAGACTGATGGACATCAATCATCAAAAAAAGATCCTGTAGAAATCTCTATTAAATTTAAATAGGAGTTACCGAATGGTCCGTAGGCAAAAACTTTGATCCTTTTGGCCTCAGACTGCCTGCAAATGTACAAAACTTACAAATTTGAACATATATATATATATATATATATATATATATATATATATATATATATATACACACACACACACATTTGTATTATGCAGCAGGCACTTCATATTGTACAGTTGATGAATACAAGTGTACACTGTCGCAGAAATATTGTAAATATATGTAAGTATTCCTTTAGGTGAAATTTACTGGTTGGAAATTTAAGAAATCCACAGTATTCACAATGATTAGAGTGGAAGATTTATTTTCATTTAGGTCATTAATGAATCTCCCATGAATCACTTGTCTTGAATTATTGATGAATACAAAGATATGAAGCAGGTAACTGTATCTTGATTTATGAAGTGAAGCCTGGCTGGTAATAACTTACCAAGACATCAAGCGTTTTTTTTTTTTTGGTCATTTTGATGTCACTGACTGACACAGAAAGTGGTAACAGAGCACTGAACAAAAGGTTACATGTGTTAATTTGAACCAGGACAGTGCTACTAAAAGCAATGACATTATATATTACTATGGAACAAAGTATCTGAATGCAATTTTATTTCTTTCAATATAGCCATTTCTGTATTTGTAATGTGTTGAATCACTAAAATGTAGTATATTGATACAACTATTGTTATTGTTATCATTTTCATCATCATCAAGAAGACTCCCTAATAGGCTGAACCATTTAACCAGAATCAGTCAACAATGCAATGTCACTTCCAACAACGTATCACATTTATGGCTATTCAGTGCAATTACTGCTGTGTATTTAAATTAATATAACCCATGAGTTATATTCCAGTTCTTTTTTTCCTGTAATACAACACATTTAATTTAGAAAACACCAAATTGGGTGGTTCTCTCTAGACAATCCACCAGCACTAGGTAGAAGTGAGAAAAAATAAACATATATAAACTTAGACAGGCAAAATGTAATCATTTTGCTCAAGAGGCCTGGAGTTCCTCATCAGAATCTCAAAAATCCTTCCTTCCCTCTGTTCCATTTTGCTCATCTTCTCTTTCATTCCAATGTGGTTACTTTCCCTTGTTGCCCTGACAACACAGTCAGTCACCTGGCAACATATCCGGTGCTCTCGGGGTTGGACGTGTGAGTGGATGAGTCTTAAAGGACGCTGTATTGACAAAAGTATTGGGACACCTGCTCATTACACCTACAGGAAGTTTTATGACATCTCATTCTAAATCCATATGCATCAATATGGAATTGGCTCCCCTTGCAGCTGTAACAGCTGCCACTCTTCTGGGAAGACTTTCCACAGGATATTGGAGTGTGTCTGTGGGTATTTTTTGCCCATTCGTCCAGAAGGGCATTTGTGAAGTGAGGCACTGATGTTGAATGTGAAAGCCTGGCTCCCAATCTGTTCCAGGGCTCTGTGCAGGCCAGTCAAGTTGTTCCACATCAACCTCACTGGGGCACAGTCACACTGGAACAGAAAAGGTTCTTCCCCAAACTGATCCCACAAAGTTGGAAGCATAGAATTGTCCAAAATATCTTGATATGCTGAAGCATTAAGAGTTCTCTTCACTGGAACTAAGGGGCCTAGCCCAGCCCCCGAAAAACAACCCCATACCATTATCCCTCCTCCACCAAACATTACGGTTGGCACAATGCTGTCAGGTAGGTAATGTTCTCCTGCCATCTGCTAAACTCAGACTCATCTATCACTTATTACTTATTGCAAAGGTGGCATTCTATGACAATATCACACCTTAATGATCTGAGCTCTTCAGAACAACCCATTCTTTCACAAATGTTTGTACACCTGACTGCATGGCTATGGGTCTGAATGCGACCTGAATGAAACACCTGAATTCAACAATTAAGAGGTGTGGCACAAAATTTTTGTCTATATTGTGTATATGGAAGCGTAAATGCAGATATTAATGGCAACTATGCCTCACGCTTCACATTACCCAGAAAGGCACATCCCTGTTCCTTCCTCATGATCTGCTGACATCTGCCTCACTCTTCACATTCCCCTGAAAGGCACATCCCTGTTCCTTCCTCACCATCTGCTAACATCTGCCTCACTCTTCATCACATGCCCCAGAAAGACACATCCCTGTTCCTTCCTCATCATCTGCTGACATCTGCCTCACTCTTCACATTCCCCAGAAAGACACATCCCTGTTCCTTCCTCACCATCTGCTGACATCTGCCTCACTCTTCATCACATGCCCCAGAAAGACACATCCCTGTTCCTTCCTCACCATCTGCTGACATCTGCCTCACTCTTCATCACATTCCCCAGAAAGACACATCCCTGTTCCTTCCTCACCATCTGCTGACATCTGCTTCACTCTTCACATTCCCCAGAAAGACACATCCCTGTTCCTTCCTCACCATCTGCTGACATCTGCCTCACTCTTCATCACATTCCCCAGAAAGACACATCCCTGTTCCTTCCTCACCATCTGCTGACATCTGCCTCACTCTTCATCACATGCCCCAGAAAGACACATCCCTGTTCCTTCCTCACCATCTGCTGACATCTGCCTCACTCGTCACATTCCCCAGAAAGACACATCCCTGTTCCTTCCTCACCATCTGCTGACATCTGCCTCACTCATCACATTCCCCAGAAAGACACATCCCTGTTCCTTCCTCACCATCTGCTGACATCTGCCTCACTCGTCACATTCCCCAGAAAGACACATCCCTGTTCCTTCCTCACCATCTGCTGTCATCTGCTTGATCTCCTACACAGACTAATAAAACTAGAAGCAATGAAAGATAGAAGATGATGCTACATAGTGGTACAATTTAAAAGCAGTAGGACACTCACTCAACCTACCAGTGGTGATTTTTTTATAAAATGAGGAGTGGAAAATGATGGATTAGTGGGGTGGGGGGTGTGTGGGTCCAGATTTATCTCCTACCCATGTTCTGGCGCCATATACTTGTCCTTGGTGCTCATAGACTGTAAAGATTTACAAACCAAACACTTCTAGAAAAATTATTCTTTAATATCCTAACAGAAAATCAGAAAAAAGCAAGTGTGATGAGCACAGAGGAACTTGAGGACAGTAGTACACTGTTAAATGAATACTACAAATCTTGTATTTTTAAACCCACTATGTAGCACTTGGTTATACATTTTCAGAAAAGGTTTTTAGGAAAAGTGTGCCCTTTTATTCGCACAAAACTCAGTGTTTGTGCATCTGTACAATTTGCTATGTGCAAATCAAATTAATATACCAACAGGACATAAAAGGTGATGACATAAAAGAAACTGAAAAAGTCTCAAAAAAAGATTATACAGCTGTATGTTTTGGAGAAGCTATATAAAAGCAAAAATATGATGATGTCATTCTCTGCATACAGATAATATATATGTGCTCCGGTTTCCCCCCACAGTCCAAAGACATGCTGAGGCTAGCTGGAGTTACTACATTGCCCATAGGTGTGCATGTGTGAGTGAATGGTGTGTGAGCGTACCCTGCGATGGGCTGGCCCCCCATCCTGGGTTGTTCCCTGTCTCGTCCTCGTAGCTTCCGGGATGGGCTCCGGACCACCCGCAACCCAGAAGGATAAGTGGTTTGGAAAATGGATGGATGGATATGTATGATTCATATGTATAAATACATAAATGTATGCTAGATTTGGGATGGGCAAATCGAATGAATAGATTTAAATGTATTATCTCCTAAATGTATCATAATTACTGGAGATGGGTTCACTAAATTTGCATCTGGCACATATTTTAAAAGACGTTAAATTTACCTCAGTCATTAGGCTTTGACAGCTGTCAAAAAAGCACGATTTGATTCACACACAGGGGTTTTTTTTTCCCTCTGCACAGAAGGGACTGAAGAGCAAGAGAGAGCAGAACTCAAACAGGAAATATAATTAGTGGGCATCTGGACATTGTGCTGTACCGGAATAGAGACATGAGAAATTCATAAATTTTCCATGAGCGAGAGAGGGAGAGAGAAAGCGAGAGAGGAGGGGAAAGCGAGACAGAACTACTCATTTGTTGTATGGTAAATTGATCGAATTATACTGCGAGGATAAAGCAGAAATATTGATCACTAGACGAGCCAGATCCCAGCAGTTAGGACAAAAGCTGGCAAATGGCCAAAGCAGCTTGCAGCCAGGTGAAGGCGGAAGCCTTGGGGAACAGACAGCGAGTCAGGCTGCTTTATGCTAAAGTGCTTGCAAAGCCTCATTTACCGTAGTTAGGGGCCCGGTGCACTCTCTGCAGGTGTTAAACATGGAAACAGAAGCTTCAGGATTCTAATCACCATTTTTCGCACACGTATACCTTGAGCAACACTTGTGTACTATTGAAGAGTAAATGGTTATTACTTATTTAATTTTCAGAATGTATCAGTACTGCAAAGTGGTTATGAATCTATAGAACCCAAATAATAATGCGTGGCCCACACTTCACTTGAAATACTATAAACATACGTATCTATAGCGTTTATATGTAGCTAATTACTATAACGCATTTTAATGTGCATTGGATTAACTGAATTCAAATTAATTTCATTCATTCCAACCAAATATTAAAGATAGATCACAAACAGTAATTATTCACAGTCTATTTAGACTGAGCTGTCACACTGGGGAACACATAAATGCCATTTGCTAATGAAAATAATCAACATGCCATCAAGGCCCCTCCCCCATAGTTTATAGGGATCCTTCCTAAGACCTCTGACCTGCAGAAATGGAACATCTCTGTTCAGTCCTCTACCCCTCGTAAAGCGCCTCATCCAATTCAGTTTATTGCCTTTTGTTCCTGGTGCAGGACGACCTTCAGAGAGTCAGTGATGGTATTTTGAGAATTAATGCACAGCTGCACTTCTGTCCGTGAAGGTCTCATAGTCAAAGACAGATGTACAATAATCGTCCCACACAAGTAAACATGTATTTCGCATATCAATGTGCTGAGTCAGACGGGACGCTTTGTTACACCTGAAGATCACCCTGCTTGTTTTTATAAGCAAGCTTCTTACAGAGAGCTTCAGATGTCCCCAGATGTGTGAGTCACCTAATGTTCCACACAGAAAACGCTTCTGCAAAGTCATCCTGTAGCTTTTATGGCCTTAGTGAGACAGTTTGGTTATGAGTTATAAATAAAAAATATTCACTGACTCGAACTGTTAAAAGACAGTTATAACAGAAACACGAAGAAAAATCACAAATGACTTTTAAATGACTTACATAATGAAAACAGCAGAAATATTAATGTATTTATCTTCTTAATGTTGGTCTATGGAAAGCAAGCATTTTATATATACAGAATATGCAAAATTAGCATGAAATATGTCTGTTACTAGAATAACACTGACATGTGAAAAAAAATTGCAAATCTTTTTGTTTTGTTTTAAAGTGAACGCCGGTTATTTATGAAGAGTAACCAGATAAATTTATAGCATATTAATGTATAAAGAAAAGGCAATAAAAACTGCTTGGGTTAAAATGTAGTTGTCACTCAAAGGAGGTTTGTGGGCTCATATTCTGGTTGAGTTTTACTTCCCTTCCAGGCTGGGACACTGGCACTGTGCTTTTTTCCCTGCATATCAGACAAAGATGTGAGATCTGTGTGTGTGAGAGAGAGCTTATTAGATCATATATTAAAGGAAGCAGGCAAAGGCAAGAGCGAAGAAAAGGGAAACAGGAGAGGCAGGGAGACAGAGAACGTGGTCGCAATGGGACTGGGCGTGGCAGCACTGTGAATACAGAGGTATCATGGCAGACAGCGCATTGATTGGGCATGGGGGGGGGGGGGGCAGTCTGCAGTCACCCTGAGTGCTCAAGAGGCAAGGGAGCAGCATGTGGAAGAACTGGTAAAGAGGAGGAGATGTGGCTGGTGAGAGGGGTGTGGCCAGGGGCATGTACTGCATACTGATTGATGGGGAAGGAGCCTGGGATACTGGAGGATGGGAATGGAGCGGAGGGGTGGGGGGGGGGGGGGATCTCCAGACATAGAGTATAAAAGCTCTGCACAACTCCTCAGATGGTCCTGTTGCTTCAGACCCTGTCCGCCTGGTCCAGAAAGCTCTCCAAACCCCAGGAAGAAAAAGTCGAGAAGCCATGAGCCACTCCACGGTCCGCACCTCTACTTCTTACCGGCGTACGTTTGGGGCTGCCTCTCCCATGCCGCTGTACACTCCGGTGTCGTCCAGGGTGTCCGTCTCTGGGGGACGCTATCTGAGCTCGGCGCCGCTGGCCTCGTCTCGCTCAGTGGGCTTCAGGGCGCGCTCCAGCATGCCCGCCCCACGCCTCTCCTACGACAAAGTGGACTTCTCCTTGGCGGAGGCCGTCAACCAGGAGTTCCTGGCCACGCGCAGCAACGAGAAGGCGGAGCTGCAGGAGCTGAACGACCGCTTCGCCAACTTTATCGAGAAGGTGCGTTACTTGGAGCAGCAGAACGCCGGTCTGCAGGCGGAGCTGACGCAGTTCCGGACCCAGCAGGAGCCCAGCCGGGCCAGCGAGCTCTTCCAGCAGGAGATGCGTGAGCTACGGCGGCAGCTCGACGCCATGGGCAAGGAGAGGGACCAGTACCAGGTGGAGCGGGATAATCTGGCTGAGGACGTGTCACACCTCAAACAGAGGTGAGTGCTGGGGGGGTGGGGGGGGTGGGTACTGCAGGGGTGTCAGAGGGAGACAATCTTGGTTGGTCTGCTCATCATCTGAAAGCTAAACTCCTGCCATATACTGCTGTATGTTCTACTTCATTAACCCTCAGCTAGTGACAGATAGACCTTGGCTAGAAGATGCTGTGCAGGGTGAAGATGTTGAGACAGCATTGGTTTGTGTCTGTGGGCTCTGTCTTTCCAGTCAAGCCCTTCAGCCAGCCTTTGCATCACAGCAAGCAGGGCCTGCCAGGGCTTCCCCTTCTGCTTTCCCAGGACCACGCCCCATGCAGCCCCCGGGGCAGAGAGGGGGGGCGTGGCCCTTTGTCCACAGAACTGCAGCACCCCACCCCACCACTCAGGGGCACGTCCACACGGTACCTATTCAGCAATGCGTTAATGCATTGTCAAAGTTGGAAAGAGTTGTGGCCTAAAACATAATTCATCAGTTTCCAGTGTTTATCCATCCATCCATCCATCCACTGAGCATTTACTGAGCATTTAAAAGCCGTGGATGCAAGCATCTACTAACCAAATAAAACAGTGAGCCATTACTACTGAGTTTCTCATATATGTATTATGAACCAAGAAAACTATTCTGCATTTATGCTTTGTTAAAGACATTCTGTTCTATTATCTTTATATACCTACAAAGATATGTTCTACCTGTTTAAGAAAAGAATACACATTTAACAGAATTTATACCCTTGGTAACAATATATAAAAAATAGCAATAACAATAATCAAACCAAAGGAAGCAAGCATTCATGCATTATGTTTAAAAATGGCATCACTTTTGAAAGTTGGTGTATACATGACATGATGTGGACGAAAACAGAGACGTTTTATAATATGCGCAAATTGAGGAAAATGGGAGACGGTGACCTCATCCAGCCTGAGAGGATGACAGTACAAGTATAGGGGGTTATCAGGTGCACAGCAGGGAGAGGCTGCGGGGGGGGGGGGGGGGGGGGGCAGAGGGAGAGGGTGGGGTGTGGCTATGTGCAGAAAATAGCATCTGGGAAAATCAATGGGGCTCCATCTGAGACCTCCCATTATGGTGTTCGGTTCCCTGGCGTGACTGGCTGACGTGCCAAAATTGCCATTAGGATGATGGGCGCTGCCCCTTTGCCCTTTCTGCTGCCCCCCCCCCCCCCACCACAGCTGATGTAAGAAGAAGGGGGGGTGGATATAGCCCTTCTTGACAAATGGAAAAAGGCAGACTTTCTGTCATCGACAATAGAGTCACAGACATGATCCTCGAGAAGTTTTCACAGCCAAGGGCAGTTTGTGGGCAGATTGGACAAAGTTTACTGTGCTGGTTGTTAGGGTTTTGAAAGAGGCACGGCTCGTATTTCTGCTTGCAAATTATAAATGATGCATAACTGCTAAAATGAATTAAAAAAAAGAATCCTGGTGTTCTGGGTATTATATACAAGTGTTACCAAGCAGGTGCTGGTTGGTACGTGTATACCTAGGTGCATATGTACGTACTTATATTCATAGATTAAATATAACCTAGTATTTAGAACTAAGATTCCAAAATGATAATGTATGACAATTAATTCTGTGTGTTCAATCTGGTAATTAACATTTGGCTTCTGAGCAGTTATTGGACAGGACAAGGCAAGAAACACATTGTTTCCTTTATTAAATTTTATTTTATAATAAAAGGCACCCGTTGTTTAGGTCGGGGTGGAACAGCTGGGGAACAAAGGGCTAATGGCACTTAGTATAATCAGCAGGATGTGCTATTGTGTGGATGACCCCACCTTTGTCACCTCAGCTGACCCTTTTAACTAAATTGTAAGCGGACAGATTGATTCTCTAGCTCGATACCAGCTGCTACCTTCCAAAGAGGCCTGTGCTCCCGAACTAAAGTCAGCCGTGTTTGCCTCTTTGTTCCACCCTTCCTGATGGGTGTGTCTTTAAACAAATTTTTAATAAATAAAATGACATTGTAAAGGCAAGTACATAAAATCGTCGTGATGTCCCTTTTTAAAATGTGTTAGCAATTCAGTTATGTATATACAAGTCAGGGTGTGTTAAAATCTTTAGGCCATTTTAGTTAAAAAATAATTAAATCCCTTTATATCATTGTACTTGTGTAATAGTGTTAAATTCTTTATGTTGCATTGATTTTAAACTTTAATACAGGGATGGGAAGGGCTGCTGTGGGTGCAGGTTTTTGGAATGAAAATGAGGGTCCCCAGGACTGGAGTTGAGAACCATTGTTTTATTATTCCTGATTGAAAGGTCATCCCAAAAACCCCCACCCACAAAGACCCTCCATGGAACAGCTTCTCCACCCCTGCTTTAATACATTCTAGAGGCACTAATGACATATTAAGGCACAGATCCGTACTAGAGAGAGGGGTAACAATGTGGATAGACACTGGGAATACATTTACAGCAGTAGTTGTAATCTACACCACATTCTCTACTCCAGGTTTGAGGAAGAAGCCCAGAAAAGAGCAGAAGCTGAGAACAACCTGGTCCTCTTCCGCAAGGTAACCATGCCGGATTGACGTGATGAACGGTTCCGTGGGTCGTATACCGGCTAAACTTGTGTGGAAATTGAGGAGCGAACTATGTAAACTGAGGAGCGATCTGTAAAGCAGTGACGTGATTCTGAGCACCACAGCCTGTCAATCTCATGCCTGTCACTCTCCTTCAGGACGTGGATGATGCAACTCTGTCCCGTCTGGAGCTGGAGAGGAAGATCGAGTCTCTGATGGATGAGATTGAGTTCCTGAAGAAGCTGCATGACGAGGTTGGTGCAGCTCTGACATCTGTGTGTGAGGTGCCTCCCTGCCCTGTTTCATAAACTGTAAAATCAGCTGGCATGCAAACCTTTAACTCTGAGTCACGTAGCACAAAGCTCCAGGCAAGGAACTAAGAGCATAGGCAGTTTCACCCACAGGCCTCTGGTTTCTCTCTCACCTTCTTTGCCAAACTGGTAAATGATCTTCAGGTGTTTTTTTGGCCTGCTATGACTCCACCCTGCCCTCTGCTCTTGTCAGGAAATCCAGGATGTCCAAGTGAGCGTACAAAGCATGCAGGTGAAGACGGAAGTGGATTCCTCCAGGCCTGACCTGACCAGTGCCCTCAGAGACATCCGGACCCAATATGAGAGCATTGCCTCCAAGAACATGCAGGAGGCAGAGGAGTGGTACAAATCCAAGGTGAGGAAGCCTCACAGCTGCAGAGAGGAGCAGCACCAGTGCCTGCACAGCAAGACACACACACGCATACCCATAAGCTAACAGAACAAATAATCTCAAAATAAATAAATTGCAAGGTCCGGAAAGCATCTTGCCTATAGTTTTAAAAGAGAAGGGGATATTATTTTTCAACATTTACTATTTCAGAAATCCTTATCTGCTGGTGTGGTACATTCTGATTGGAAGCATGCTAATATAACACCCATATTCATAAAGGGGATAGAAGTAATCCATCAAAGTATAGGCCAATCAGTTTAACTAGAAAAGTAATGGAAGCTATGATCTAAGCGAAAATGGTAGATTACCTGGATTCAAACATTCTGAGGGATAGCCAGCATGGATATAGGAGAGGTAAATCCTGTTTAACTATTCTTGAGTTTTTTGAGGAAGCTACAAGAGAAACTGATCACAAAAGGCCTATGATGTGATCTACTTAGATTTCCAGAATGCTTTTGATGTTGTCCCCCACCAACAGCTCCTGCTTATGCTCAATGCAGCAGGGATTTTAGAAACTGTAGCAGCTTGGACTGAAAACTGGTTAACAGACAGGAAGCAGCGGGTAGTAATTAGAGGCACAATGTCACAGTGGACCTGCGTTCATAGTGGGGTACCGCAGGGTTCAATTTTAGGATCAATGTTATTCCTAATTTACATTAATGATATTGACACCAATACATACAGTAAACTGGCTAAATTTGCAGATGACACCAAGATGGGTGGTGTAGCAGATACTGAACTAGCAGCACGGAGGCTACAGCTGGATCTTGATTTAATTAGCAACTGGGCTGTTACCTGGCAGATTAATTTTAACGTAGATAAATGTAAGAAATATAAAGTACAAATATTTTATGGGTTCCACTGAAATAAAGGTAGCTGATTATGAGAAAAATTTTGGAGTGCATTTTAATGCTTCCATGTCCCATTCTTGCCAGTGTGGGGAAGCAATTAAAAATGCCAATAGGATGTTGGGTTACATCTCTAGGTGTGTGGAGTTTCAGTCAAGGGAGGTGATGCTAAGATTATACAATTCCTTGGTAAGACCCCACCTAGAATATTGATTGAATGATTCCTGGACTTAGAGGAATGTCTTATGAGGAGAGGTTAGCTGAGCTGAATCTGTTTAGCCTTGAGCAAAGGAGACTAAGGGGGACATGATCCAAGTATATAAGATTCTAACAGTTCTGGATGCTGTTCAACCATATAGTCACTTCAATATTAGTTCAAATACAAGAACTTGTGGCCATAGATGGAAATTAGTGGGAGAACATTTTAAACTGGATTTGAGAAAGCACTTCTTTACACAATGTGTAGTTAGAATATGGAATAATCTTCCTGTTAGTGTAGTGCAAGCTAAAACCCTGGGTTCCTTTAAATCAGAGATAGATAAGATTTTAACAATTCTGACCTATTCATTGAGTTCTCCCCAAATGAGTTTGATGGGCTGAATGGCCTCCTCTCGTTTGTAAAATTCTTGTATGTTCTTATGTTTTTAATATCATAGATTATACAACCCTACAGCAGCTTCTAACACACAACATTACCAAGTAGATCAATGGCCAAGATACTGAGAATGTATTTTGCTGTGTCAATGCCTCATAGATTCATTATATGGTTGTATTGCAGGTCTTACATAAGCAACCAATTAAAAATATAATGTTACCAGTGTTCATTACCATGTGATCTAAAACATGTCAATAATTGAATTAAGTTAATTACCTAATTAAAAATATCTGACATAAATAAATTAAACATTTATGGATGAGTACAGGGCATTATCGACTTACGACCTGTGTGAATTAGGACTGATGGATCGCTCCAAAACCACAGATATGTGGCCATGACTGAGCCACATCTGGCTACCAGAGTGTAGTACAGTTTCCCCCCCAACTGTCTGCAGCAATGAACTAAGAAAATGGTGATAAAAATATTTAAAAACACCAAACAATATAATTTAAATATTATATATTTTTATTGTACAGTATACTATACATGTGATAATTTTTGCATATAAAATAAAGGGACGACCAATTTGACTTTCAACTAGTCAGTCAGCACCAATTGCGCTCATAAGTCACCGACAATCTGTATTACCTAAGAACTGAAAGGTATTAAGAACATTCAAACGCACAAAAAGGCGATAGTGTGCATGTGTGGAAACTCATGCTCATTGTTGGATGTATTTGTTTGTGCTTATCTGCCAGTTTGCTGACCTGACTGACTCGGCCAAACGCAGCAGTGAGGCTCTGAGGCAGGCCAAGCAGGATTCCAATGAGTCAAGGAGGCAAATCCAGAGCCTGAGTTGTGAGATTGATGCCCTGAAGAGCACGGTAAGGTCATACTTGTGAATTCAAGCACACCATACCTGGGTTTAAGGAACTTGTTACGTATGAGGTTCTTCGTCTTGTATTTAAATACTGCCCTCTGCTGGACTGTAGAATGAAGCTCTGCTGAGGCAGATGAGAGACATGGAGGACCAGTTTTCCATGGAGGCTGGTGGATACCACGACACAATTTCTCGCCTGGAGGAGGAGATCCGCCATCTCAAGGAGGAGATGTCCCGTCACCTCAGGGAGTACCAGGACCTCCTCAATGTCAAGATGGCCCTGGATATCGAGATTGCCACCTACAGGAAGCTGCTGGAAGGCGAGGAGAGCCGGTGAGGGGGGGATTACGAGAGAACAGGAAGTAGATGCTGAATTATTAAAAGGGAATTATGCTTCTCCAGGAGGATGTTTATCACAGTTTTACGTATTCAGTGGCCATGTTATACTACTTAGTGATGAATTAAAGCCTCACATTTTCTATCTGGGATTCCTTCAGGATTGCTGTCCCTGTACTCAACATCTCTTCCATGAGTATCCGCAGCATAGGTGAGCACAAGACGTTCCACACACTTATGTCGCGGTCATACATAAATACATCAGGGCTCGCTGCATGGTGCTGTGCCTTAGGACTCTTTGGCTGTGGCCAGTAGGTTGTTGGTTCAATTCTGGTGGCTGACAAAGCAGTAATATAGGCCTTTGGCCCTTGAACATGGCCGTTAATCACAACTGTACCAAAAGAATGACTTACCCCTTATTCTAATCACTTTCTCAACCTGTATATGGTTGTCTCAGGAGAACAAGTTATGTAAAAAACATAGAATTTCTTTATACTTGTAAAATGGTAAAGAAATGGTATCGTATTATATACACATACAGATGGTTGCTCCACTCAAATAACACCATCTGTCCGTGCGATGCTGAACCCTACAACACCTGGATGGAGTATCACCTTTGGTTGAATATTGAATTAATATTTACCTTTATTGACTTTGTATTTTACCTAGTGCCCGACCACCCTGCAGAGCCTCAAAAAAAGAAGACAGTGCTGATAAAGACCATTGAGACTCACGATGGTGAGGTGAGTCCATTTACCTTTCACACTTGCTGAAAACCCTATTCACATCTTTGCCTGGTCGTTGCAAAATTCCAATCTTTTTCTGCCTTTTCTCTGTATGGAAAGGTATTTGAAAGTCTTGCAAATACCTGTAATCCCTTTATTCCAGCGATATTCTGATAAATACCTTTTTTGTTTCATTGATTAGCTGGTACTTTTATCCAAAAGTGTTTTTTTACACATGTTTGTATCTGGGTATGTTATGCAAGAAATTCAATTAAAAAACCCAGCTCAGGGTTTCAACGACTTCAAATGTAATTCTCTTCTTTGTTGTAGCACTTAGTCATCTAGACTTTTTAATTTTTCCGCCTATGCTAGTCTATTAGTGCAGTGTACCTGTGGTATAGTTTCATCATAGAGTCCCCCAATGTACAATTGCAAATGTGTGGCTCTGTGGCGCAATGGATAGCGCATTGGACTTCTAGTTGCATTACTACAAGTAGTGATTCAAAGGTTGTGGGTTCGAGTCCCACCAGAGTCAGAATTTTCTGCAATTCCCTTCAGGATTTGTGAAGGATCTATCTATCTATTAAGTATCAATACGTGTAGAACATTTGAATGCCAATACTGACTGTTTATTTTCATACCAGGTGGTGAAGGAGTCCAAGACAAACAATGATTTGGAAGCTGAAGACTAAACAAATAGCAATTCTTGTGGTTGAATCAGAAAAAGAACAATAGCAGTCACTTGAGTCTAAACATTGAAGTCTGTATGACATTATAATATTTCGTACTGTATTTCAGATAGTTCGTGAAACCTGTTTCTATGATTGACAATGTCAAGGTGAACCCTGTGCATAATTTAGGTCATATAATTCTGCAATTTGCCGCATAACATACCAAGTCTCAGAGTTAAGAAACACATGGCTTTCCTGCATCTCGAGAAGTTTTCTTTGTGATATCTGAATCAGCCAGATTTTATGCCAATCTGATGCTAGGATGATTTTATGGTGCTGTCAATCACAATGAACCCTGACCCTGCCTCTGTGACGTGTCAAGCCATGTGTTACTGACAGAAGTGAATGCAGAGGAACAAGGAGTCTATTCCAGCAATATTCTCCACACCGTAGAAGATACTGCAAATATCTGAATCCACTTAACTCCTCTCAGAAAAAAAAAATCTTGAAATGAATGTTGTGTACTTGGCACACAAGTGCAAATAAAATCAACAGGAACAAAACCAGGCAATTTATCTTGTTCTGAAACTGTATTGTTTTTTACTGGTCATTTTTTATGACTTGGCTACAGTGATTATTTATTTAAATTTTTATCCACCCATCTACTGATTGTTGATCTAAACCGGAGTAACAGGACATGATCTGGAGCCAGAACAGGACACCATGGTTGTAATGCAACACACATAATATGTTTTTAGAGATTCCAGCCTAACTACATGCCTTCAGACTGTGGAAGACCTCACATGGAAAACATAGAAACCCGCATCCAGACACACACACATTTGAACCCCCACCACTAGATGTCACACCACTGTGTCACCAAGTTTGTATCTATCTGCACATTCATTTTCCATGATCCCTTAGCCAGGATACGGTCTTGGTAAGGCTCTCTCATAAATACCAGACATGGCACAATACAGCATAATGAACCAACACGAAGCGCTGCAGCTTCGCGGCCCTTACTGTGACCCTGTATGGATGGGGCGGTAAGTACTTTCTCATATATTACGAATCACTCTCACTTTGGAGTAGCAATTTTTGTAAATTTATTTTTAGTTCAGTAGTTTTATATAACAAGCCAATCACAAAAAAGCAATTCAAAAAGCTATCATAATAAACACGGCAAACAATCACATTGCAACCAGAGGTGTAAAGTAACGAAGTACAAATACAAAACTAAAGTAGTTCTATAGTTTACTGGAGTATTTTAAGTTGTTGCGACTTTGGCTTTCACTTTGCTGCATTTCTGAGCCAAATAATGGCTCTTTACTCCGATCCATGTTTAAAATTAACTACGAAAATTGAGTACTACAGTATTTCTACCACCAGCCTGAAACGTCCCAACATGAACTTCCCCTTTAACTCCTGCGCTTTGTTACGGAAGTCAGAGACTCACGCAGACTTTTAATGTGACTCGGATGAAACCAACACACTGCCTTGAAACGGGGGTTGAAAGTCTCGATATTTAAACTGTTTTAAATTACATACAAGTGTTTAGAATGATTTAGCGCTATTATATTACAGTCCGTTATAATTAAGTGTACATATATATATACATCAAGTGTTACATGATACGTTACATCATAATTTCATCATAATTCTAGCTAAAGTCTCCCCCTGAAAGTTATAACAGTATTTTCGGTCCAAAATGTTAACTGTACATCTTGTTCCTAAGTAAAATAAACATTGTCTTTCTAAATCGAGTGATAAGGATATTGTTCTGAATCTCACACCCATGAAAGCCAGGAGCTAAACGTAAATATCTTACTTGAACATCTAACAGGTATGTTGGTATGGTATATTTTTCTGTTTTTATTTTTTGGTGACAAAAGTTTTGTATTGTGTACCGGCATGGTAACTGGTCAGGTACTTTGATACCTGTTTTGTCTTCATTTGAATTAGTAACATTCTGTATCGATTCGGCTGAGGTATGTAATAAAATGGCATGATGTTAGTTGTTTGCTAACTTGTCCAGTTTTGCAAAATAGTCCCTGAATACAATTTCCACATTAGACTGTAGAAATATACAGGAGACAATAATTTTAGACTTTAGTGTCATTTCACAGTAAACTTTACAGACTGTCTGTTATCTATTTTAGTGTACACAGTGTACAGTATTTCGCTTTATGTTTTTGTCTATTTATCTATCTTTTATATTTGCATCGTTTTAGTCATGTACCATTGTAGAAATCGATGACGTTCGAGGAACAGCAATATCCAAAGCAATATAATAAAGGAATATATATTTCCATATAAATACGGCATCTATGGCCAGTTTAAAATCACTGCATAACCTGCACACTTTTTTCAATGGGGTTTTCCTGCTCGGCTTGGAGTATAGAAAAGAAGTTGTCGTGGCCCCTTTAAGAAAGGAGAGAATGACGTCACGACAGCGGGCTCAGTTTGCGCGCGAGAATTGTACTGCTGCTAGTCCTGCTACTCGGTGGAAAATGGGGGGTAAAATGGGACTATGTCTAACGATAAACGAGTTTTTCCATATGATGTAGCATCTTTATTAAATCATAATCTGAAGAGGAAAGGTAGAACACAGTTTGTTTTCTCATATATCGGCAGTCTGGTAAGTGAAATTATGTTTTTAGGAAACTGCGCGTAATCGTCTTCTAATTTATTTAGCACGTATCCAGCTTGGTGTTATTTTACATATTGCGAGATGTTGCTCCACTATAAGTAACACAAAATATCAATACATGCAACAAACTTGGTTCTATTATAATTTTTTCCAGCTTGAGAACTGACCTTCTCGTTTTGTATAGTTTATATTACAATGCTGCACAATAACTAGAGGACTAATACATATTTTGTCACCAGTGCGAATAAATAGGTTCTGTTTTCATTGCCCTTAAAATCGTATTATTTACAGTGCTGTCATATAAATACTGCTAAGGGAATGGATAAGAATGGTCACGTGATCTGTTCCACATCCCGGAATCGGCGGAGTTCTGTCTGCCCTTTAAGTCTAATTGGAGGCACTGTTTTTTTGAGATCCGGAGGTGGCATTTTTAGCTGTGTCTGCATATTGAGTTTCTCCAGGACATGAAGGGGTGATAGCTTTGAGGAATACCGACTAAGCGACATCTGGCTGCTTTAAATACAATTACAAAGACAGGATTTTTAGAGAAGAGTAACTAGACTACTTTTGTCTTCTTGATTCCCAGCTTTTCTTCAATGGTTACATAACTAATAATATCAGCAGGATTTTGACTCATGGGATATCTGTATATGTTTGGTGTTTCCTCGTGGTTCTCAAAATCGATACCAAAGCAAACTGAAGAAACAGACTTATCAGATCCTCAGATTGCAGATCACCAGCACTTTTACAATAAACAGATGTTTGTGTGGGTTTGTCTTTAACAATTATTATGACATACATGTCTCTGGTTTGTTAAACTTGTTTCCTCATTTAACTAATGTTGGGTCAGAACCTTTGATTCCTGAATGACAAACCATGATGGCATTCATGTGGATTCATGTAATCAAACAGTGCTCAGTTTTAAGGATTTTCCCCGGGTTTTCCATAGGACAGCCTCCTGAGTACCCCCAGGTTGTTCACTCATAGATGAGGTTGCCCTGCAATATGCATGTGCAGTGCTAACACAGCCCTCTGATGAACAAGGAACGCCATTGCGGTTAAAACCCTCGGAATTAACACATCAAATTTGTACATTTTATGTTAGCATTTTAATTTTGGATGTCTTAAGATGACAAAAATGGTTATAACTCGTAAAACCTGTGTATAACTTTTGAGCCCCCCCCCCCTTAATAGTCTACTGTTGACTGGAAGGTTTACTGATAACATAAGCAATTTATTTAAAGCATATTATGCATATGTACAGTGCCTGTTGTTGTTGACTGAGGGAAAATTTGGTTGTCCCGGACAACCGTTAAAATTGAGCACTGTTAAAGCCAAACTGACGGCTGCTTCTGCCTTCTAGATTTGAACAGCCTCTCGAACTGACGTCTCTGGACTTCAGCTCGGCTGTTTATTTTCAGGTAATTATATGAGTTCTGTTGAATCTCTGGCATCACAGGAGAAATGGAGGACTTAGAGCATGTATCTTGTCGCTCTCACAGACTGTGCCACGCTACTCCTTCTGCCAGTGAGGTGATTTATGGACTTGTACATGATGAATTGTGAGCTTTTGGCAACCTGCAGTGCCCTTGGGTACTTGGAGGGAGACACTTACCACCGGGAGTCTGACTGTTTGGGTGAGTGGTTTGTGGTGGGCTTTGACTTGGCTCTGGTTATGCGGTCCATGTAGCCCAGAGACCCTCCTCCCATGCATATTTAGGAAAAATGCCTCTTTTTTTTAACCAAATATCCTCCCCCCACCAAATATCTTAAACTGCTTTCTGCTCTCTGGAGGTTTTTGTTTGTTTTATATAAGTGCCTTTTTTTTAAATAACCATACACCCTATTTTTGTAGGTTGCTGATTTTTATCCAGACTCTTATATATGCATGCTAAAATGTACATGTTCACTGTACCAAAACCTCCCCGCACAGCAGCCTAACTCCCTGTTGCGCCCAAACAGAGAGCGTGAAGGACCTCATCCGGTACCTGCGGCATGAGGACGACACGCGGGACATCCGCCAGCAGCTGGGTGCTGCCCAGATCCTGCAGAACGACCTGCTGCCCATCATCACCCAACACAGCCAGGACAAGCCCCTTTTCGATGCCTGCATCAGGTACCGCTATAGTCGACCTGCCTGCCATCCCGTGCACAAGACCATTGGCTACAAATGGGCCGGTGCTGACCCCATATTTTCAGCTGAGAGGATTTTGTAATGGGTTGCTGGTTTTTGGTTGTGTTTATGGCATTTCAGTCAAATACTGTCATTTATATATACTTTATGTATATATATATATATATGTACACTGTCATTTCCTGTATAAGAAATTCTGATTTAAGGTTAGAGATGCTTGCTGAGTGTGTTTATAATTATGAGATGAGAAAGTACATTTTTAGGAGGAGGTTTGCGGTTTCTGCGTTCTTTATTTGGAATACACTGCATAGGCACGCAAAATCAAACAAAGTTTTGTACACAATATATGCATATATTTATTGTGTGGTGGATGTCATACATTCATTTATTGTATTTGTGTTTTTGTAGCACTATAGGGGGCCCAAGGGAAGCAGTATTTCAACGCACTGTGTATCTACATGGATGTGTAGACAATGGAGACCTCTTGAGTGTTGAGTCTTAATGCTGATGTTATTTTCTTGGCAGGCTAATGGTCAACTTGACTCAGCCTGCACTGCTCTGCTTTGGGAAGGTCCCACAGGATCCTACCTTCAGACATCATTTCCTGCAGGTCGTGTCCTACCTACAGGCCTACAAGGAGGTGCGTGTTGAATGTCTGCGTCAGAAAGCTGTTCCTGGCTCAGGTGATCGCTCACGATTATTGTTGAAATCGACTGTTGACTGGTCAGAGTGGGAGTCACCACGTGTGACCTGCAATGTAAATGATTGAGAAGACTTGCTGCTTAGCAGGCAGGGAAAAAAAAACACTGCATCCATTCCAGCCCTTTCATCCTTGGGTGTTTGTGGTTGAAACATCTTTGGATTTAGTGCTGGTGCAGACATTGGAATTAAGCAACAGATGTGAATCCCTGCAGGCAATGGTGATAGCTCTCCTTAAACGTTTGCTGCAGCTCTTGGAAGCACATGGCACTCTCAACCTGCCTCAGTGTCTCTGGACCCTGGAGACCAGTTTGTTGCAAACACCCAGTGAAATAATTAATGGCCGCTTTTAATTTCCTGCAGGCTTTCGCCAGTGAGAAAGTCTTTGGAGTGCTGAGTGAAACTCTATACAGCCTCCTGCAGCTGGTGAGTCTGCCGCACAGTGAGTGACGCTCTTTTGTTTATTCAGGTATGACCATGTATAGAATATCTGAAGAATGGGGTCTTGCCCCCAGGCAGTGGCAGATTCCTGGCTGTAGGCTACAGTAAGAACTGCTGAGAAGGACAGTGATGCTGTGATTCATCACACCTTGGCAGGGATGGTGTCCGGCGGCTCCGCTCCGCCTAACGGAGACCTTTCATTGGAGGTATCGTCCTCTCACGTGTGATTAACAGTCACCCCATTCTGTCCCTGTTCCAGGAATGGCAGCAAAGGCAGGAAGAGGATAACCTGCTGATAGAGAGGATCCTGCTGCTGCTGAGGAATGTTCTGCATGTTCCCGCAGATCCCTATGAAGAGAAGGTCTGGACAGAGATTTCTTTTCCATAGCTTGTCAGTTTGTTTGTCGTCAAAACGCAGTTTGTTTACCTTCTGTTAGCCAAAAGTGACCGTGGTTCCTTACGGGTCTCTCCCCCCCCCGATTTCATCAGAATGTAGACGATGACGCCAGTGTCCACGACAAGCTGCTGTGGGCCGTCCACATGAGCGGGATGGACGACCTGCTGAAGTTCCTGGCCAGTGCACAGAGTGAGCAGCACTGGAGCATGCACGTGCTGGAGGTCATCTCCCTCATGTTCAGAGACCAGGTCAGTTTCTGGCCGCACACGCACGGGTGGGTTGGAGAATCACTGGGTGCAAAACGCCGTGTAGATGCAGTGTCCCGTGTGTCGCCTGCAGACCCCGGAGCTGCTGGTCAGTGCAGGCCAGGCTCGCTCTGCTCAGGAGAAGCAGAAGGACGCCCAAGAGCTAGAGCTGCTGCGGCTGAAAGAGCAGGCGTCAAAGCGCAGCCGCTCGCTACAGCGGGGGACCAGGCATGTATTACACCCAGATCCTGCGGGGATCGTTTGCTTTTGCCTTGATGTCTGTAGTTTTGATAGCGTTTTTTTTGTCTTTCTTTGCCAAAGACATTCCCGCTTTGGGGGCTCCTATGTGGTTCAGGGACTGAAGTCCATTGGAGACAAAGATGTGATTTATCATCGAGGTCTTCACAATGTGAGTGTCTGAGTGCACCAGGAGCCATGACGTAACCTTCCATAAAGGCATATGACCTGTGTTTTATGTAATCTTCCGGTTAGTTTGTTTAGTTTCCTCTGGAGGTTTAGCTGTTCAGCCAGATTAGAGTTTTGTTGCCTGTTTCCCACTTAATGAAGCAGTTTCCTGCTAGCTTCTTAGAAATTTGGGATTATTGGGTTTATTTCAACTATTTTTTTTCTGCTTTCTGAAGTTCAAGAACTACACACACGATGCAGGTAAGGTGATCAGCCGCGTCCCCAAGCGCAGGCAGATGGCGAAGGATGTGGAAGGGCAGCGCCGCTCTGCCCTCAACGTGCGCCTCTTCCTGCGTGATTTCTGCGTAGACTTCCTGGAGAACTGCTATAATCGTCTCATGTTCCAGGTCAAGGTAGGTGTACGCACCCACTCTGAATTATGGGTATGAAATCGCAAAAGTACAGTATGACACATGGTGGGAGTTATGATTATTCTGATGAGTCTCATTTCATCACACGACCACAGGAGTGTCTGATCCGGGAACAGGCACAACAGCACGACGAGACCTACTTCCTCTGGGCTTTGAGCTTCTTCATGGCCTTCAACCGGGGACACGTCTTTCGCCCTGACCTTGTCTCGGAGACCATGTCCATCCGTGCCTTCCACTTCATTGAGCGCAACATCACCAACTACTATGAGATGATGCTCACTGACCGAAAGGAAGCCACATCGTGGTCAAGCAGGTCGGACGCATGTCTCGGGGGTGGACTTTGTGGGAGTCTTTGGGGCAGTGGGAGGAGCTAGTGAGGCACTGTGCCTGGAGTAGTTATTTTTCCTGTCCTCTCTGTATTTTATGTGTAAGAATGTATGCTGATTGGCACTTCTTGTTGCCAACTGCAGGATGCACCTAGCTTTGAAGGCTTATCAAGAGCTGCTGTTAACGGTGAATGAGATGGACAGATCACAAGACGAAAGCATCCGTCAAAGTGCAAACGTCATAAAGAGTGAGGGCCCTTCGCTCGTCTGCCCGATAATTTCTCTGCATGGTGTTTTGTGTTTTCACACTCTTCCTAGCCATGCCACATTAATACAAGTCATGTCTGTCAAAGTTCATCCAGTTGTTCATCCAGCTCCAGGATTTGCTCTGTCATGTAACCTGTGTCTCTAATGTCCACATAAAAAAAAAAAAACGCTTTAGATGACATGCCTGGCCTTGGTTTCCAGGCAACATTTTTTACCTGATGGAGTACCGTGAGATCTTCCTGACGCTGCTGCGCAAGTTCGATGAGACAAAGCAGCCACGCTCCTTCCTGCGAGACCTCATAGAGTCCACCCACCTGTTCCTGCGCATGCTTGAGCGTTTCTGTAAGGGTCGCAACAACCTGGTCGTCCAGGTGAGGATGGGGGGGGGGGGGGCTATTGGTGAGGCCATGAGGAGGGTGGAGTGAGGGTGCTTTGGTGGCAGATCTTCAAGGGCAAAACTTCCGTCTGGAAAACTAAAGAGTACCTCCATGTCCGTTATAGAGGAAGAAGGTGAAGCATAGGAAGTCCCGTAGCCGGAAGAAGCAGCCTGCCATACAGAGCACCCCCGAGGCACTGGAGGAGACCTGGCAGATCGTATCAGAGGAGCTAAGGGCTGCGGGGTTTCAGGTCAGTGTGTGAATGGCTTCCCTGCCGGGTGATGTGCAGTAAAACATTTAAGAACTCTTGCTTGATGAGCTCTCGGAGACTCTGTTTTAGTAAATGCATAATAAGCTCCCATAAGGTAACAGATAGTGATCCTGCTTGTTTGGGGCGGTCCTGGGTTGTGGCTGCAGTTGTCAGAATCACTGACAGAGGGCACCGTACCGTTCGACGCCGCGTCAGAGATGCCGCTGGAGGAGCAGCGCACAGAGGCCATGGTGCGCATCCAGGATGCCCTACTGGTCCGCCAGGGGCCTGAAGCTCTCAGTCTGCTCCGTGCTGCCAGGTCAGCCTGTGAACACTTGTCTATCTCTTATTGGCTTTGTGCCGTAAGAGCATGAGGAATCGGAGTATTCACTGTGCTTCCTCCCTCGCTTTGCCTGACCCATCCTGAGCAGGGAGGTATGGCCAGAGGGAGACGTGTTCGGATCAGCTGACGTGGAGCCGGAAGAAGAGATGCAACTCTTGAATCAGATTCTGTTTGCCAACCTGCCCAGTAAGTAGTGGGAAGGCAGAGTTTTTGTTTTAATAACTGGGATGACTTTCATTTTGGAATCTTAGCTGAAAGATCATACTGCATTGAAAACTTGGGGATGTTACCTAAGGGAATTAACTTTGATCTGGCTACCTGTGCTGTTCAGGATTACCTATCATGGTAGGCTAATCTGTTAGATGAATACATTACTGGCCATATGGCTGGTATTTTTACCTTGTTGGTATGTAGCACTTGAGTGTTTGAAGGTGTCCTGAGAGAACCTGCTTAGGACACTGCAGTCCTGGTCTGTGGGCAGATTGTAATTCATTGATTTGTGGATGAACAGGAGCAGCTCCTGCTGAAGTGGAAGAGGAGGATGGTGTAGAGGAGATTGAGGAAGAAGAGGAGCTGGAGTCTGTCTCTGTGTCAGAGACGGAGTTCAACTTTATTGACTTTGTTAAGAGGTAAGTTTTAAGAAATGTATGTGTGTACAGTCGCGAAAATTTGTGAAGTCTCTATTTCTGCATGAATGGTTCTTAAAAAATTGGATCTGATCTCTAAGTGAAAGATCTTTTTAAATAAACAGTCCAGCAATTTGCATTGTCATGTCTTACTGAGCAAATGGTTTAAACTATTCATTGTTTTAAAAGCAAGCTAGTGTTTCTGTCATTATATTTAAAATCAAGGAAACCCCCCCCCCCTTGATATGTGAGTTTTAAAAGCAACTACCAGAGTTTCAAATATTTCAATTCCGCCAATGTGGAACTGGTGTCGGATTTTTTCTCAATCCGGAAGTGGTTCCGTGAGTTTCCACCACAAAAGAACTGGCCCTGGGCCTGAAAAAAGAGCTCCGGCCCGGCACCACAGAAAAGCTGGTCTCATACTTTGGAACTGTAACGTCAGCTAATGTGGGACTGGGTGTCGCATCCAAATCTTCCACATGCCTAAGAAATTCAATCCATAACCAATACAGTTTTGTCTAATATCACTGGTGCCGGCAGTGGAAGATTGCCGGCACTTTTCAGCTTACTAGTGGAATAACATTGCATCGTTTTGGATTCTATGGAAAACGAAAGATCGATCTATCGGCCAGATTTAATAATAAATTAAATTTGCAGATCAAATAAATAAAATATTATGGAGCTTGAATGGCGAAGAGATTATGAAGTGGTCAGCAAAGTTCAATTTTTAGCTTTGAGTTTTATTGCGCTATTTTTAAAAGGACAGCAGTAAAACAGTGAGCAAGAATAAACTCACACACAGAGACTGGGGAGAAATACAGTCTTTAAGGAGACAGAAGCTGATACAGGTAATAGAGACAGAGCGCAATTTCATTCTCTGAATTTATTGGTTCACCATCGTATAAAACTTATACGATAACAGAATAGAAAGTCCAAAAAACAATTCATATAAACCTTTACTTTACTCACTTCCACCTACATAACATTTCCATTCCGTTATTTTTTTAAACCAGTGGAAATGTGAGCAGGTTCTCAAAAGGCACCAAGTGAGAACCAGCCCAACACAGGTTCCAGCACCAGCTCTGTGTTGGGGGAAATGAGGTAAAAGTGGCCAAATAGGTGATGCCTGAATATCTGGTGCTTGAGTCACAAAAAATTGTTTGACCATGCTGTATCAGGAGGGACATTTACAGAATTCATGGCTGCTTACAGTATGTCAAACATGAAGAAGCTGCAGGTGGAGAGTTGAAGATCACCACAAATGTGTGTATGAGTGTGTGATGCAACTTCAGACATTTTCTCGTTGCCTTTTTTGGTCATATTTACCAGGGTGCCAATAATGTACGTACTAGATTTTGCCACAAGAACATGCATCTTTAATTTAAAAACTGCATTGATGTAATAAATACTTAATCATGTTCAGTGTACGTGTAAGTGCTAGGAGGGGATGGCCAGATGCGTAAGAGAATGGAATGGTGATCCTTTATCGATTCCCACGAGGGAAATTCTTTTCACCTGCCCCGTCTTACTGTCCATGAGACACACAGGCACATGCAAGTAAAAGCAAGCTTGGGGGTCACAGTCATGGGGTTAAGGGCCGTGCTCATGGCCCCACAGTGGTGCTGGGATGTGAACTGGTGACCATCAGCAGGAAGCTCCATACTTCATTTTAGAGAGTACATGGTTCTTTAAGCCACATGTCTGTGAAGTATGTTTTGATTTTTCTTTGAATTATGACGTCACAAGAACATGTGCGGAAGTTGTGACTTTAATTTAGCTGCTCGCTAACGAGTGAAGCCTTACTCAGGTTCGCCAACCCGGGCATCGTGAGGCCTTACCTGCTGTTGCTGAAGTCCTACTCGCAGAACACGGCTCACACCAACCACTGCATCACACGCATGCTGCACCGCCTGGCCGTCGACCTCAAGATGGATGCCCTGCTCTTCCAGCTCTCCATCTTCCACCTCTTCCACAAGATCTTGGGCGATCCGGCGGTCGCTGCCTACAAGGTAAGGATCATGGTCCTAAAATCCGTGGGGTCAAGGTTAGGCTGCTGATGTCGGTCCTCACCTGTGGAAGGGGGACTTACCTTAAGGTATCAGTGCCATTTGGACTGGTTTGTTTGTATTTAATGTAAAGTGTTAGTTAGCTCTGTCCCTAATACTCGCACCCTCCCCAACAGGAGCTGGTAACCTTCATCAAATTTGTGCTGAACCGCTTCTTCGCCTTGGCGGCACGCAACAACAAGGCATACATGGAGCTGCTCTTCTGGAAGAATGTGGGCACCGTGCGGGAAATGACAGAGGGCTACCGGAAGCCCGAGGACGAGGACGGGTGAGGACGCCTTCCGCAGCTCTACGTCATTCTGTGACGGGTCTTCCATGGTTACGTCAACCCATTACATCACGTCCTTCTTTCATTCAGGGATGGGACCAAAAGAGCGAGGTGGACCCCAGAGGAGGCAGAGGAGCTTCGGCGGCTGTACGAAGAGCACCAGGACTCGGGGGGTGAGCCTGTCGCCCGTGGCAACAGTGCTGCTTAGCTAGCAACGGCATAACTTCATTGGCGTGGAAATAAATTGCAGTGCTTTCATTGTTTTGCTTGTATCAGGTGGGAAAATTCGTAGAAATCATGACAGTATATGTGAAATATGAAGAACCTGCAGGGGCAATAAGAAATTGTGGTTTAAAGCTGAAGATCACCACAAATGTACAACATAAATATGTTATTTCAGTGAACTCCCTCATCAAGCTTTTGTGTAAAATTTTATTGTGGCGGTAGTTCTCTTGGTGTACCACTCTCAAAAAAGCAGTCAGGAGTAGGACTGTACTTGCATTATTCAGACCACTTATCTCTTGTGTACTCCCCCAGCACTCCTTCCCCATTCCCTCATTCAGTATTCTGTTATCTCAACCCCCCCTCCCAGTGCCTGATATTGTGGAGACGTTGCTGCCGCTGCTCTCGACCACGACCCGCACTCGCCGTCATGTGATCACTCAGCTGGTGAACATGGGGCTGGTGGACAGTGCCAAGGACCTGAAGAAGGAGAGGTCAGGAGGCTTCCCTGTGCTCTTCACAGTCAACCTTTTTTTCTCTTTTCTTCATTCGACCACTGAGTTGGCACTTTGGTTGTTTATTTTACTTTTTCTTTATTGATCACTCTTTTTTTCTCTTTTTTTTCCCTACTCTCCGTTTAGGAAGGGCACTCGCATCGTCCTCTGGACAGAGGAACAGGAACTTGAGCTTCAGACGCTGTTCGAGGAATACAGGCACTCTGATGGTACGTACGACTCGTCTGGTCTCCTAGGAGCACATGAAAGGAGGTGAATTCCATCCAGCCACTGCGGGGGGGTGTGGGTGCCCTGGGGCAAGCCTGGCCGAGGTGGTCAGGTGACAAGCATGTCTGTCTTCCCACCCCACCTGGCTCACATTAGCAGTTACATGGAACAGGCTCTGCCTTTTGGAAACCCCAGAGAAGGAAATATCATGAAGAGGCCTGTTCCACTTCTCTAGCCATTTCCTCAGCTTCCCCACAGTTTCCCTAAACCTGAGAGCGTCTTTCGTCCTCCCACATCGTCTGGCTCTATTTGCTGCTTCAGTGGATATTTGCAATATCAGTGGCAGCTTCTCTGATCGCCACTGTAACCAAGCCACGTCTCTCTCTCGGCCAGACGTCCTTGGAAACATCATGAGGCGCCTGACGGCTCGGCGGTCCCGAGCGCGGGTGGTGGACAAGCTGCTCAGTCTGGGCCTGGTGTCTGAGAGGAAGGAGCTGTATAAGAAGAGGAGGCGCAATGCTGTGGGCAAGAGCAATGGCATGGTAAGGGGGGGGTGAGGGGGGGCAGAGAGACAAAGCTGTGGGGCCTCTGTAGGGCTCGGCATCCCTCGTCCAGACAGGAAACCCCTAAATCATCTCAGGCTACTCACAGTGGCCGATCTGTGTATCACGCTGGACCACGTTGGACCCCCAAAGTCCAGTTTGTTTGACGAGCACGATCACTCTGTACCGTGCCCAAACACGGTATGCTTAACCATATCATGGCCCGTTTGGAGAGGTGGGCCAGGGCACGGTCAGTTGGACTGTCAGATGTCATAAGATTGTTAACCGTGCCAGAGTACGGATCACAGACGTGACGTCGATGATGCAACTGACACATGCATGTGCACATGTACACTATACATGAACCAAACCCAGAAGGAATGCCTGGGGCAGGCTGTACAGATCACGTCTTTTTTATCATCTGTTTTTATTTTGCGAAAAAGATGCATGCAGGTCGTGTATCAGTAAACCTTTCACAAACATGGCGGCAAAGGATCACTTTGGTCAACGGTATTGTCATGATATCAAAATGATGACCTCCATACCGATAGCACATTACGGATCACGATACTGGTACTGCAAGGATACCAATGCAAAAAAAAAAAAAGAATAGTTTTGTTCATGTAAATTACACACTTAGTTTGAATAACCATGCTTCTCCTTTTCGGATTTTTAATTTCTCTTAGACGGAAGAAGACTTCTTCTCTGACCTAGCAGGAGGGCAAAATGAGCAGCCCTCTGATGATGATAATGATGATGATGAAGATGAGGAAGATGACTTGGGGCAGAGCGACGATGAAGAGGTGCCGGACCGAGAGTCACTTCGACATCAAGAGAGACCGAAGAGGACCAAAGGGATGAGAGTAGAGAAGGACCTCAATTTGGGGCCGATGGTCCAGTCTCTTAGACAGGAAGGTGAGGGTAACTTTACTCTGTGTAATAGTTAACTCATATGTACCTCACTTGTGGCTGCAAGAAGTTCAAGGTGGATAACTTGTTTTGGTCTGTAGGTATGTCTGGACCCATTTTATGGCTCCAGAACTGTCTGAACAGGACTGCAGACTACCGTGAAGAAGATGGTGAGTAATTTGAGCAACTTTAATATCTGACGGTATTCAGGAAGAGCCACCCAGATTCAAACGTACTAAGGAACATCCTCCTTTCGTTAACTTAGGTGTGTCCCAAGCTGTACCTCTGGTCCCGCTGACGGAGGAGAACGAGGATGCCATGGAGGCCAAGAGCTTCCAGAGGCTGCTGCACAAGCTGGGAGTCAGGGCACCTGCCGATGAGCAGGTGGGTGTGTCTAGGAACTGCTCTGGGTATTGGTGTCAGCTGCTGCTGCAAGGCCTGATGGGAATGCAAAGAATCAAGTGGAGGAATGTGCTAGAGATGCTGCATTTCTCAGCCCTTACATGACCAGTCTTAACATGTCATCTATGATCTATATGCCAAAAATTCTTGCATATTGAGTTAATATTTGGAAGAAAAAAAAACGCTCCATATATTTGCTGTCTGGATTCTGTTCCTAAAGACACCTCCTGAATGATGACTGAACAATTAATGTTCCTATACATTCATGTAAAGCAGGGATGATTCTCCGCAAGCTTGGGGTTTCAGAAATCATTTAGATCAGCTAGTGATTGACATCTGAGACTGAGTTGGAAACAAACTTGCTAAGTAATTACTAGTCCCCAGTTGATCGAATTTTATGTAGCATAACACATTTCCATTGTATATCACAAGCTGTAGCGAGTGTGCAAAACCGCCCAGGTGACTCCGAAATCATCGTCATCTCATATTACTCACGTTGCGTGTAATTGCATGTGCTTTGTGTAGTGGGATTTTCTACTAAACACTACATCCACCTCTCAAAACTTTGTTTTTACAAAGAATGCAAATAGCTGTGCTACTAGATATTTCAAGCGTAAAATACCTTCAGATCGTCACCTGCCTATCTGATGTTCTCCTGGTACTGCAGAGGGTATGCGCATGATGTCACGGCAGGCGGAAGTCCCTGCGGAACACCCACTGAGTGGCAAACAGATTGAGCGGCAGCATAAGCGTTCGGCTTGAATGCCGCAAGAAACAACACTAAAACGAGAAAGCTGTCGTGCGGTTGATTGTACAACTCAATTTTACAAGACATGGGGCATCTTTTTTGACTTCCCAAAAATTCCCAAGTTCCCAAGATGTATTAGTGCAAGTTTAATGTTGACTAGTTTAAATTTGGTAAAGGTAGGCACATTGCCAACGGACAGCACCACAAATATAGAATTGTCCTCTCTCAGTGCTACGTATTCACTGTACATGAGAGATGAGTTTAATGTATTTTAAAATGTAATTTTTATAGCTGATAGGCTTGCAAGTATAGGAAGGAGAAGTAAAAGTATGTTTCTCTGGCTTCTATAAAATCATTTTAACAAGTGTATTAAAAGTGTTGTGATGGCGTTTGTTGTGGGGGTGTAGGAGACATTCTGGAGGATTCCTACTAAGCTGAGTGCCTCCCAGCTGCGGGCAGCGGCCGCTGCCCTGTCCGTGAGTGAGGAGGCGCCAATGGAGGAGGAGCAGGGAGGTGTTGAGGGGAGCCCTGTGGAGGTGCACAGCGAGTCGGAGACGAGCCATGAGCAGAGGGTGCAGGCCCTGCGAGCGCTGCTGCTGAAGCGTAAGCGGAAAGCCCCGGCGGGCAGGCACAGGGGTGAGCACCTGCATCCATTTGGCCACGTCCCACGCACATCCCATGCACACTATACGCTGCTCTTATTTAATCCCGTTTTGTCATTCTTCCCTTTTCCAGATGAGTCTCCCACAGTGAATGACCCTGAGCTGGACCCCGACACGGAAGCCCCAAGGTAAGCGGAGAGAGAGGGACGCAGGAGGATGTGGGCAGAGGCTTCCCTTCCTCCAGGCTGTGCTGGCCCTGTGTCTCTTGGTCATGCCTTATGATTCTGAAACGGAGCCTAAAGGCTGGTTCATACTTCTCCATACTTGTACTTGCGGTCCTGTCTGCTCTAACGTTTATGATGCATTTGACGTCAACCTTCATACAGAATGCAAGCGCTTAGAGTCACAGACACTAGCAATTAGTGCTGCAACTTTCAGTCGTGCCCCGTATTGGTTCAAAACGGGATACAGCATTTTGATGTATCAATACAAGGGGGGTGGCAACTACCAGCAATTTCAATGTCAAATTCTACCAAGAATGTCAGCCCCCCCATAATGAATAGTCAGGCAATCAGAGAAAAAACCTGAGCGATAAACCACACTATTGCTAGTGTTATGCCCTGCGGTTTCCAGAAAGCATGCACAATTTTTTTATCTTTTTCATGTCCTGATAAATCGGAGAGTCTGTTAAACGGGCGTCCTCAGGGAATTTTAAACATAAATGGATCCTCAAAGTAAAGAAATAATGAATTTTTGAAAATAATTATTTATGAGTTGTATTGTAATAATTATCGATATGGACCAATATGGAAAAAAACTCTCCTGATGAAATATTTCTCCATATCGCCCAGCCCTGGTGAACTGGGTGCTCAGAAAGCATTGGCCTTCCCCGCCATGTAGCCACAAAGCTGTCAGCGCTCTTCTCTGATCCTGCTGCATTGTTCCCCTAGAGCCCCGGAGGAGAGCAGGAACTCTGTGAAGAGGAGCAGAGTGCTGGACAGTGATGATGAAACAGGTGATGGATGCTGTGTTTCATCTGCATTTAGGTCTCCACCCCCCCCCCCAGGGTCTCACTGGGTAGTACTGCATCCTCATACCTCCAGGGTTAGAGGTTTGAATTCCAAGCTTGACTGTCTGTGTGGAGTTTTCTGTGTAATAGTTTCTGCCAGCAGTCCAGTAAATGTGGTAGATTGCCATATGCGCTGTGATAGACTAGCATCCCGTCCAGGGTGCTGCCCAACTCTAAGCAGTTGTAGAAGTGTACATTCATCTGTCTTCCATATCTAAATGAAGTCGTGGAGAGTGACTTGCGTGTGAATAAGATCTTTGAGTTTAGGTTTCGCTAACCAGCTTCTGCTCCCTGATAAGCAACCACTAATCTGAAATCATCCTTTACTCCAGCAGAGGATGTGTCAGTGAATCACAGAGAGCCCGATTCGGACGAGGACTCGCCGTCCGTTCCAGCCAAACGCAGGCGTCAACGGGTGCTCATTGACGATGATGATGAAGAATAGGGGGAGTCCTGCCTGTACCTACAGAAGGCTTTGTGGAAGAGCTGAGACGGCTCCAGCTTCCTGTGGGGAATGTGTACCCATGTTTATTTTGAACCATTAATTTCTGTTTTGATATTAGCTTTTTCTTTTCCCACTTTTCCCTCCCCCACTGTATTTTATTCATTGTTAGGACAGATGTCACCTTGCGTTGTTCTCAGATTGAACCCCCACTTGTCACCAAACTTATGGGTGCAAAATGGTCAGTATAAGTTTACTACTACATTGTTCTTGCAGTTATTTGTAGTTGTCGGGAGATGGATGGATGGATGGTGGGGGGGGGCAGTCCTGTGTTTGCTGGGGGTGTTCTGTTCCTGGATGTTTAGTCTGACCAAGCTTTTGACCTCCATTTTCAATAAAAATGTTTGTACCAGATATTTGACTTGATCCTGGGGCATCGTGTTGTCAGGTTCTGTACTGCCTTAAGCGTCATAATGACAATGACAATGTCATCATGAAGATCATATCTGGACCCAAAACAGGAGCAGGTACTGCCAGTACTGGCTTGTAGTTTTCCTGTGTTGCCTCTGGTTTTATGCACCTTTAAGGGAACTGACTGTAAGAGCAATATGAGGCGTCCTGCCTTCCTGTGAGATTTTGACATTGCTTTGTGTAAAATATCAGCATCAGGATCAAATTCAAAACGATCCTAAGCATCAGCAGGTGTCCTTAGTAATGTTTCTTACAGGAGGAGGCACTTAAAGTGTTTTATGAAATGTAAACACTGAGAACTTTACACCTTTGCCAGAAAAAATCTAACATTAATTTAGCAAGCACTTTCATCCAAAGCATGGTCAGCCAGCTACTGGGGTTAACGGCCTGGCTCAAGGGTCCAGCGGTGAGATCATTCTGCTATCCCTGGGACCCTCTGAACCACCCAGACCCCTATAAGGGCAGTTAGGCTAAGCTTCCGAAAAGCACCGTCGAGAATGGGATTCAAACCCACATAAGAGCACAATGGATTACCAGTCTATTGCCTTAAGTACTCGGCCATCTCGCTGCATGTTTATTTGATACTGGAAATATTAATGTGGAAGAGAGATTTAAGGGCAACATCTGTTGGTCGCACCAAATATGGGTTGTATGCGCTGATCGAAAAAAAAAAAAGTAATGTGTTTTTAATAAGTATCCTGATGATGAGAATATACTCCATGGCCGCTAGAGGGAGAACTTCTTAATAAGATTTGGGTAAAGATATCATGAACGTGATGAGCTCTACAAAAATTAATTTTTATTATAAAAAAATTAAGATTATTACACAAAATATACCTTACGTAGTTTTAACTGTTAGATTACCTCTCTGTAAGATACTGCAATTTACGCACCGGTGAAATTAAAACTTTACTGTCATACTATTTCTTGGTTTGCGCTGTGATTTTTAAACACCCATTCATTTACCCCATAGCAAAATGATTTTAAACATTCACCCTAAGCGTGCTTTATTAGAAACTGGGAGCAGTTATCAGACAGACCCTCTGCTTAGTCGTTGCATCCAGCGTTCTCTCCACCTCTCCCCACATCTGGACTGTGGTAACCACTTCCTGCCAGAGTCATCTGGTTGGACCTGCCTCTCTTTGAAAGATCCCACCCCCAACACACAATGAGAGGCGCTGGAAGGGGTTGCTGTCTTAAAAAAAGATGCACATGGACATCAGCTGACAAAGCAGCGCAGTACCCCATCCCAGCTGCGTAACTGCAGACTGCCCCATTTCACAGCTCAACATGTCCAGTCAAGTGTAGTCCTTACAATGCAGATGCTAGGTTCTGCAGCAAACTGCTAGAATAGCATGACTCGACAGCGTGTTTCTTTGGTAGGCCTACATCTGAGGAGAAGATCGAAGGACGTTCTGCATGAAGCCACAATCCTATTTATAAAAGTTTAAATTAAAGTGTAAAGATTCCTGTGTGCAATTACTGGCATCTGGAAACCATGGAACTGAGGGACCGGCGTTATGCCAAGAAGTTTCATGTCACACAACATGTAATCAAAACCCCAGTGTCCCACCAACATGTCTCAAAGTGGGAGGATACGACTGTGCTCCAGAGAAGCCAGAGTTGGAACATAAAATGGATGGTGACAGTGACAATTACATACATAACAACAGGCATAATCATTACTGGATTACAGTAACCTTCAGCTGACTACAGCAGAAACTCTGGGAATATAACGTGGACATTCCCATGATGCATTTAGTAAGGTTTTCTTCGCAGTGATTTTTTTTTTAACACAAACCCGATTTTCCAGGACAAGGGACCAACTTGTTTTCCATTCTCCAGGGTATTTGCAGGGGGTATTTGCAGCAACAGTTAAGAAAAGTGAACAAAATGCAAGCTTGATTCTCTCATGTGTCTCATCATTAGTCATCTGCACCATGACGAAGTGCGTGATCTCCAACCCCTACCCCCACCACAGAGTAAAACAGCGTGCGGCTCAGTGGGCTAAACCTGTGTACCTGTAATCACAAGGTTGCTGGTTCAAACCCAGCCTCAGCATGTCTGTGGGTCCTTCAGCAAGGCCCTTAACCCCCAGCTCCCTGGGCACCCCAACAGGTGACTGTCCTTTGCGGACAACTTACTCTACAAAGAGCAAGTTGAGGGAGGTGTAAAAACAATTTCCCCATGGGGATCAATAAAGTATCTATTATTATATTAAAGGGGCAACCCAATTTAATTGGTCTTAGTGAGTATATCAACTCACTCATTAATTGTAAGGCGTCTCAAGCTCTGTTCTGTTCATTTGGTGGTCCCTGATTTAAGAAAGGCTGGAAAAAAACCTGATCCAGCCAACCATCATTGCAGCCTACACATGTCACATCTGTCTGCTGTTTCACAACAAAATACAGTATAGCCTACAGAGCAGAGGAAGAAATATGCACCTCGAAACTAGAATTCAGCAATTTAGCTTTAGGGAACAACAGAATAATCAGTCAATAACCAGTGGTCACCAAAGCAGTTTACAGCAATGCAAAACTCAAATAACATGCAGTGTGAAACTGAAATTAGGCTAATCGAATTGGAGCCGGAGGTGGGAGGATGGACAAAAGACAACCCCTCGTCACTTCACAGTAGGCCTGTATTCAGAGAAAGACGGCATAGCTTGTCATTGATTAACGGAGAACACAATTGCTCATTAGGAAGCTACACTTCACGCATGCGGCAAGAAAACAGAAGGTCTGTGACTGGCTGTGCTCTAATAAACAGAAACATACATCGCCATATTGACTTGCTAATGATTGGCATGAAGCTTTAGCATCCTAGCGTTACAGCTGTGAAATGCGTGGATAATGCTTCTGCAAAAATAGTATGTACCCACTTTATTGGGGGGCTCATTAAGCACGTCATATTGTCGGTGTTCAGGTTTATTTGACAGTAGAGGTAACAGGGCTCATTTTAGGGCAGAGCAAAATTCTGCGTGTCTTCCTGGGTGGCAACACTGGCTTTTCATGCCCATGTACATGGAACCCCGACGAAGTCCAATTAATTAAAAGTATGACAGCTCGATGGCCAAGTAGCTCTATACCTTTCCGGTAGCTCCCCATTAAGATGAAAGACACTGACCCTCTGACTGTACTGTTGTAGCTCGTGAATAATATGTTTCCTTTATACGCTCGCATGAGAAGTTCTTAATGCACATTAAAATAACTATTGCATTTTAATACACGATAGCTTACACACGTTTGGGATTTTCTATGCTTGAAAAATATATAGGCCTATCACGTTGGTAATGATGATGGAGACATGCTTCGCTGTGTCACTTTTGCTGGCATCAGCCTCTTGCAGGGTTTCCCCCTCCCTCTCCCCTCCCTCGTCCAAAGAGAGCGGCCGGTTATGAGCAATAGGCTCTTCGCTCTGGTGTTTTCAGCTGTTCTCTGGGCAGCGGAGGAGTGAAAGAAAGGCTTTCACTATTTAAAAAAAAAAAAGTTTAGACTGAGTAACCGACGGTCCCATGTGCATCAGTTTACAGCTGAAGCCAAGCAGACAGAGAGGAGGCGGAGAAGAGAGAAAGGGAATAGAGGGGAAAAGGAAAACCCTTCGGTCTGGTAACTTTTTCCAGACGCTCTAAGCCAACTGGCCATTGCATGAAACGATTTTTGGGAAATGTTACGAATTAACGCCAGGAACTTAAGCATAACCTAACTGCAGAGATTCAACAAACGTGGCTCTCCATTTTTCTTTCTTCGAAAACAGAAAAGACAGATCTTCAGGCACACCGGAAAAACTCTCATAGTAAACGGCGAGAAGAACCAGGATAAATTAAAAATGGACAACTTTGCATACATATCAGTGGAAATCAAGACGTATAACAGAATTAAGTAAAAGTCCAACAAACGTTCCCGACTTCCCTGAGTTTATTTTGCGATTGTTATTCTGTTTGGAGACGGATCCAATCATCGGGCGTGAGTGGTAAGTTTACGTTTTTCCTGCTTTTATATCTGTCGTAAAAGAACAAGTAAACCGCGTTGTATCACATTAGTCACAATTTAACTGGCTCACATTTTAAAATGTGCGTAATTCGCGGTAAAATGGCATTAAAGTGTGACTCGCTTAACATCTGAATCGGGAGCCGCACTGGTCTGACATGCTTCGCGGCCGCTAATTGACTTAAAAAACTTCTCGGTTTAAAATGTTCCACCTGTTTTTGCATTAAGAACTAAAATGACCGGAAAGTTGCAGGTCACTATGCCGATGACAGGACAGCACAGTCTCGCCTTTCCTCTCCCCGCAAGCTTCCTTCCTGGCATTTGAACCTGCAGCCTTCACGTCATACGTTGGCTTCTTCCACAAGTGATTATATTAATATTTGAATTATACTGGGAAAAAAATACGGCATGCATTAAATCGGGATGTGGGCTGTTTTCCTGAAGTTTATTTTACAATCCCCTCTTATTTTGGGGCTAATGTATGTACGGTAGTCCCGGTGGGCCTGGGGGGTCTCCAGGTTTTTCCATAGTGATAGTCCTACTTTGTGTTGTATTCCCTAGTTTATACTAAATTCTATAGGGCTATTTACTATCTTATATATAATACACACTTTGGCTGCTTTATGTTATATTTGGCAGTAAAAGAAACCCGATACGACAAAATGTGAAACAAATGGATAACCATAATTTGCTAACAAATGTCAAAAACAACCGGTTTAATAAATCACGTATGACTCCAGAGCCGCGTAAAATAGGCTCCACGCTCTAAGCAAGAAGCTCGTACCTACTGAGTTGAATTCACTGGCGAAATCACTGCCATTAAACCCGCAGGTTTTGGGTACAGCTGGGGTTTCCTGCCATCTCACGTTTCTAAACTTGTGACCCTCGCTGCGCTGTAACCGCCCCCCGCCATTCACGGCGCCGCCGTAGCCGCTGCTGTTTGCTTTGGCTGAGCCCACAGATAACGCTGCAACCGGATTTTCATATTGCTTTGTCGTGTCTCCTTCCGCTTTGCACAGACGGGTACGTGGGTTCTGATCCTTTATTTTTTTTCCTCTCTCCCTCTTTTATTCGTGGCATCGAATCTCGTGTAGTCTCCCCATGTTTCATGTTTTTGCTGTTTTTCACATTCGCTGGACTTTACCCAAGCTGTAAAGTTGACATGAGTTAACGCGGTAGGGATGGAGGGGTGTTTAGCGGTTGGAGTGTGCCGGGTTTAAGGTGTAATGATAGCATGGAACCCCCCCCCCCCCCCCCCCCAGGCAGTCACAGTGCTTCTCTAGTTACACCCCTTGCTTACTGGGACCAGATGGCTTTGCCTCGCCCAGCCTGGGAAAAATCTTCCCAGACGTTTTTTTTTCCCTCCCAACAAGACCTGAGATGAAACAGGAAGGGCTTAAGGCTTCCTGTGAACCCTTCATTTCCCTTTGAGGAAGGCGATACCTTCTGCCACACACCTCTCTAGTAGCTGCTGGAAATGTTGCCGGTGTTCTGACAAAACATCCTACCTATCGAGACGTGCTATTGAGCCTTTCTGCGCATGTGCAGTTCCACCGTCTTGGGATTAGGGTTAGGTTTTAGGGGTTAGGGTTAGGGTTAAGGTAAGAGTTTTAGGGGTTTTTGGGGGGTTAGGGTTAGGGCTATTGATTAGCACTACGGTAGGATGTTTTGATAAAGTAGGACGTTTTGTCAGAACACCGGCATCCGGCTGAGGTGGTGACAGGAGCAGTGGTCTCCTGGTCAGGCCTGTTTACATCCGCCTTTGCTGCGGTACGGACTCTGCAGGCCTAATCTAGGTAGAGCTACAAGGAGTCACAAGAGCACCTTTGAATTCTGTATTTTTATTGGTAGTTTTCTCTCTCTCTCTTATGAATGTGTGTGAATGGTTTGTGAGTCCTGCAGTGGGTTGGCGTCCCATCCTGGGTTTTCCCTGCCTTGTGCTTGTAGCTTCTAGGATACACTCTGGACCCCTGCGACCCTGCATTGGAGAAGCCGGTATAGAAGATGGATGGATGGATGGATGCTTTCTTGTAATTTTCTGCAGAAAAGATATGTCAGCTGAGCCCTCAAGTTGTTATGCTTTAGTTACTATTAAGTGTTGTGGCTGCTTGTTCTGCGTCTTGATAGGTTATAACAAGCATCAGGTTTCTTGAACAGCTTGGCTTCATCTGAAGGGATGTGTCGTTGGTTGGTTGGTTGAATTATCACTGGATGTGCTCATTTTCAGAGTCGTCTTCTTTATTTGGTTTCTTTGCCATTATTCTGAATTATTCTTCAAATCTTTGCAATTCAACATTGAGTCCAGGCAATTATGAGTAAACATTTTTTGGACAAGAAATGATGTTCTGAGTTGCTGCAACTTCAACCACCATCAGGAGGTAGAAGAGTTACAATGAACCAGAGAAATAGATTTAATAATTAAGGGTCATTGAGATATGAATGAAATGACACCTATCCCCTTCTACTACTCCGCTGTAATGACACCTATCCCCTTCTACTACTCCACTGTAATGACACCTATCCCCTTCTACTACTCCGCTGTAATGACACCTATCCCCTTCTACTACTCCGCTGTAATGACACCTATCCCCTTCTACTACTCCGCTGTAATTGCTGTCTGTGTTTGTAAATGTATTGCCCAGGCGATGCCTTTATTGAAACTTACTTTATTTACCCATTTATGTAGTCGGATATTTTATGTGAATTTGTGCCTGCTGTTACTCCCTGAGTTCTTAATATGAAAACGAGTGATGTCAGTCCTGTTGTAGGTTAGTTATAATTAGGAAGAGCAAACACACCTGCTCTCCGGTTTCCCCCCACTGTCCATTCAGTTCAGCTTTGTGTGTATTGCACTTTTCACAACATTACATTGTCTCAAAGCGCTTTATATTATTCCTGCCAAAAGCCCCCAGTGAGCAAAGACAGAGGTGACAGTGGCAAGGAAAAACTCCCTAGAAGGAAGAAACCTAGTGAGGAACCAGACTCAAAGGGGAGCCCATCCTCCAGGGGCCCGCAAAGGAAGTCAAATGAAGCAGGGCTGTGGAGTCGGTAGATAAATGCTCCGACTCCGACTCCTCAGTTTCTAAATCTTCCGACTCTGACTCCGACTCCCCGACTCCGACTCCTCTGTATGTATATACTATGCTAATGTATTTTCTACATCCATTGAAGGAAAGGAAGGCAACATACATGTCATTTCACCACAGAACTACTGGCTAGGAAGCCAACACTCTACTATAATGCCAGATTAAAGACAAACACTGAAAACAAGGTTTCAAGGGTAGCGCATAGCGAAGGGGAGCCGACGGAGCTGAGAACACACCAGATGATTTTTCAGGCGTTTGACGCGTGATGACTTGTTGAACGGCTGAAAAATCGGCAGTGCATCTGTAAATGTATGGGGGGTTTTAGGCTAGGTTCACAGTTCCCTGTAACAGTGGAACACGACACAATGGAAAGCGGTGCCGCACCTTACCTGTGCATTACATCTCATATAGTGACGCATACAGTCAATGAAAAGCATGCTTCATGGTTACGTGACATGTTCGTTTTGTGGTAACATTATGCACTGCATGCATTGGGCTTTATTCTTACAGCAGAGAAGTAGTTCATTATGACTGTTTGTGAATTGGGACATTTCAACTTACTTCCAAAGTGTAGTCTTAATTCCCATTTAAATTTAGTAGGAGTCGGAGTCGGTTAACTTTTTGCCGACTCCGACTCCAGGTACCCAAAATTGTCTCCGACTCCGACTCCTCGACTCCGATTCCACAGCCCTGAGATGAAGCAACAGTCGTTGGATTGGCAAAGACGTGCTGGGTGGACAGAGTAGCTGTAGAAGTTTCATGCAGAACAAAAACTCTTTTTTTTTGTTTGTGTTAGATTGTGTGTCCATTGTGGCCCTTTGGGTTAGGACCTTGCCCGTGATCATTGGCTCACCAATTCAAATCCTGTGGTCATCAGAGTGAATTGGCCATTGACCTCTTGAGCAAAGCCCTTAACCCCAATTGCTCCCGGGACACTGGCTGTTCTTGTCCTCACTTGTGTTTCAAGTTGGCTAAAAACAAATTTATCTTATTTTGTCTTTTTTTTTTTCTTGATTTCCCTTACAGTTTGCAGAACCTCTGTGTACACGGTTTGCTGTTGGCGAACCATAAATTAGACTCTAAAGAACTTAAAAACAGTGTATTTTTTGCAGCCTAGAGATTCTGAATTGCAACGATAGATCCAGCCTGGAGCTGAGTTTCAGGGGAGATGTGATAGTATCTTTGCTGGAACATAATGTGGCATTGAATAGCGCCAGTTAACGTTTTAATTTACTGTTGCTCTATGGATGTCTGCAAGCCTGCAGCTTCCATTGTCAGGATGATCATATCGGTTGACCAGCAATAACCAGAAGAATTATCATATCTTTGCTCAGCAATTGAGTCAAATTAATGAAACTCGGGTTGAAACCTGGGCCACCTGCGTAGCATATTTCCTGTACAAGCTGTCCGATTTCCAATTTTTATGATTCCTGCTGCAAGCTGCTCGACGTGGCCAAGTCACAGTTCACAAAGGATATTGTTCTGTGAGCTGTATTTAATAGCCGGGGTGTAACGTATCGTGTCCACATGTAGTGTATCCACATGTGCCCACTGGTGCAGCATGCTGTCTTGTGTAGTGCTGTGCATTACGAAGTCTGCACATTGTTTGCGGATAGAAATACTTCTTTTTGACTCATAGCTCATTTTGCCTTTTAAAACAGCCCCCCATGAGGGGGGGGGGGGGTTAGATGCATGATGGCTTGTTCACTTTTTTTTTTTTGCTTTGAAATCTATTTTTTAATGATATTCATAATTCCTCAGAAAGTTGAGGGCGAATGCCTGGTGGCCGAGCCTCCACCCATGGGGCCCAGCTGGGCTTACATACCGTCGGGCTCACCTCAACACATGACTCAGGCTTTGGAACTTTGGACTCTTTTCCACTTTGGAGTTGCCCATGGTGAGAGGCGCCGGGTAGGGGTGAGACTACCTGTAGCCCCCTAGTTTGGTGCCAGTGCACTGGAGTTTACCCCGGTGGATGAGAGGGTTGTCTCCCTTCGACTTCGTGTCAAGAGACAGACACTGACGGTTGTCTGTGTGTACGTGCCAAACGCCAGTTCAGAGGCCTTGGAGGGGAGGTGCTGGAAGGTGCCCCGTCTGGGGACTCCATTATTCTGCTGGGGAACTCCAGTGCTCATGTAGGTGATGACAGTGAAACTTAGGTGTGATTGGGAGGAATGACCTGCCTGATCGTAATCCGAGGAGTGATCTGTTATTGGACTTCTCTGCTAATCACATGTTCATAAATGCACCAGAGCACCCAAGGCTGCAGTTCGATGATCGACTGATCACCATCTGGTGGTGAGTTGGATCCGATGGTGGGAGAAGATGCCAGATAGACCTGGTAGACCCAAATGCATGCTGTCAGGCTGAAAAGCAGGCCCTCATGGCTGGGTTAACTTGTGGGTCTCTGGAAGAGGCGGACAGGTACAAAAACACTGGTATTTGGTGAGGATATGTAGAAGGACCTTTGGTTGGCCTTGAAAAAGTTCTGTCAAACCATCAGGTGAGGGAAACAGAACTTCACCAATGCTATTTACAGCAGGAGTAGAGAGCTGTTGACCTCATCTGGGGATATAGTAAGGCGGTGGAAGGAATATTTAGATGATCTCCTATATCTATATCTCTCAGCTAGCCTAGGAACACCTGGGTATTCTCCTGGTGGAGCTAGAGGAGGTGGCTGGTGAGAGGGAGGTCTGGGCATCCCTGCTTAGACTGCTGTCCTCATGACCCGAGCCTGGATAAGCGGTGGAAGATGGATGGATGGATGGATGGTAATTGCAACTGTCATCCTAATATGTTTTGGACTCTATTATTCTCAAGTTTATTAATCACCAATTTCTTTTTTTGTTTCACCGTAGTTGCAGATTCTCACACACACACACACACACACACACACACACACACACACACATACACACATATCCCTACCCTAAGAGAACCACCTATTGCCAGCCAGAGGTCAAATGTAAGCATTATACATTAATGTGGGTGCCAGTGAACAAACGGTGTACTGCTGTTTAATCTGCCATGCTTGGGCCACCTCTCCTGGTCCTCTGTGAAATCGTGAAGTTTCTTCCACCCAAACAGACCAACTTCCCATCATGCACAGGCTTGTGAGAGCACATTCTTCTCAGACAATTGCCTTTTGAACTGAGCCTAATTTCAAAGCAAAGCCTTGCATACTGACATCTTGTTTCTGGGTCTGAGCAGGACCAGTGGGTGTCGGTGCCAAAATCACTGCTGTTCCCCTCCCTCCTTTTCAGTCTGGGAACAAAGTGTTTAGTCAAAAAAGGTGGTAGGACACTGGAGTGAGGTTGACTGTATTTCCCGCTATTGATGGAAGCTACAAAGAGTAAACAGGAAACTGAGTACAGATAGAGGAAGTATTTCTTTTTTTCAAAGACAATGAATACATGGCTAATTATAGTTGTAACTTTTTTTCCTTCTTGTATAGGCTGTAAGGTAGTTTGTTGTGTGCACGTATAGCATGTGGACTTGTGGTGAGATACAATCTGTCTGAGATCTACATTTCAAGAGAGTAAGATTTTTCAGGAAACTTCATAAGCAACTGCTTCAGGCTACTGGTGCTTTTCCACTGGCATACAGGAACCAAGCCGTAGTGTGAAGAGGGACTAGTTACAGCACGGTTCCAGCTCACTTTAGTTTTCCTTTGCAGGAGGGTTGGCTCGGTAAAGGCGTTGCTGGCTTTGAAGAGTAACTGATGTAAAACCGAAGAGATGCTTATTCACTGTTCACTCTGTGTACATGTTGACTTACTATGGGCTAATTTCAGCCTACACATCTGTGAGAATCACCATTTTATGATAGCATCAATAATGCTATCATGTCGATACCATAAATAATGAATAATGTGTGGAATATGACCTACTTCCCTTCAGATAATCCATGTGCAGAACAGCGGTATCTGGTATATCTGGTGCATTTCGACCAATCAGATGGTGGTGACTCAACCAGCTTGGTTTGGTCATGCTTTCTGCACGGCTACTAATGCCTCGTTTCCACCAACACAGAGCTGGTGCTACTGCTGGGCTGGTTCTCGCTTGGTGCCTTTTGAGAACCTGCCTGTGTTTCCACTGATTTCAAAAAAGAACGGAACAGAAATGTTATGCAGGTGGAAGTGAAAGTAAAGGAAAGGTTAATCTGTATTTTGTTTTTTTGTTTTCACTCGTTGTACCCTGTCTCTATTGCCTGCGTCCATTTTTGTCTCCGTAAAGGCTCCCCTGTCTGTGTGTTTATTCTCGCTCGCTGTTTTACTGCTGTCCTTTTAAGGATCGCACAATAAGAGTCTGCTTAAAACTACACTTTGCAGTCAGCCTCATGATCTCTTCTCCACTCTAATGGGAAATCAAAATTTTATTTATTCGACCGGCATCGTATGTATACTTTATTATTAAATCTCGACAACAATCTTTCATTTGTCGCAGCATCCAATGAATATTATTCCGTTAATAAGCTGGCAAGTTGTTTCACTGCTGGCATCAGCGAAATTAGAAAATACTATCGGTTATGGATTGAATTTTTTGGGTATGCAGAAGGTATGGACGCGATAGCCCATCCCACTTTCACTGAGGTTACAGTGCCAAAGTCTGTGGTTCTGTGCTGGAGACGTTTTTTTATGGCCCTGGGCCATTATGCGTGGGACCAGTGCCGGATTGGGAAAAAGTCCTGCACCGGCATCACGCTAGTGGAAATGAGGCATAAGCAGGGCCATTTTAGCAGGTGTGTGGCTCGAGCACAGCTTTCATAATTTGCAATGGATAGCATTCAGTTAATGGTACGGCATGGGTACAGCTCGATTCTTGGTAGCAGTGTAAAAACACCATATAATACAATACTGACTTAATTTCGTTATTGCGTGACCCATAGCCGGAAGATTGACTTTTGTCATTCATGATCTCTGTCGTTAAGTGAAATAGGAAGCCTGTCTTAACCACTGGGACCTTTCAAAATGCTTTTGTCACCCTCCAAGAGTCATTTACTTGATACATCCGAAGGCCAAAGTTTTAGCCTACATAGCAGACTATAGAGACAATTGCTTTTCAAATAAAACCAGAGAAAAACTAATCCCACTGGTTTCATACCCTGCTCTCGCTCTGCAGGTTTTTCTAGTTGGGATCCTCACTATCGCAGGCATGATAAGAGAAAGCTCTGTTCTCTCATGTATTTTAAAATCAAAGAACGCCGACCTGCATCAAGCCATATGTCTTTCTCGGTGGTTGTCATTAGAAGTTTGACGTTATGACCTTGAGCAGTTGTTTTTTGTTAACGTCTGTTTCGGGTTATGCTCTGCCATGTGGTCTGTATCACATCTCCTCACTTCCTGCTCTGCTTCCTGCCCACGCGGGAAGGGTCACGGAAAAACAACGTCCCGGTGCTGATGTTCCTTCCCGTCCTGCGTTTTGCGCTCCTGCAGACGGGGAGCCCGAAGGACATGGGTTAAAGGTGGTTTTACTTTTGTTTGGGCACATTTGTTTTAAAACATTACTTGAATATATTTAGCTTTCTTAGAGTCTTGATGACTGCTGTTTTTGTTTCATTTTATTTGTTTGTTTTAGGTATATATACACTCATATTATTCTTTGTTTTTATTACTATTACTTTTTTTCTTCCTATTTTTTCTAGCCTCTATTTAATTCCTTCACTGCTTTCTGTTTTGTTCTTCTCCCTGCTTAATCTTATGGTTATTTTACTTTTACTGTTATTTTACCGTTTTTATTTTAGTGCATTTGTTGTGAGAAATGCATGTTACAAATACAATTTATTATTATCAAAGCCATGTGCAACATCCTGGGTGTTGTTATAAAGCAAATCCTGTTAAAGGGCTAATCTTTTTTAGATGTGAAGCCAGCAAACAATGAAGCCAATTTCTTTATTATTGTTGCACAATGATCTTCACAAGAAGAGATTATCTCAGGCAAAAGAGAACTGTTATCCCATATTCTCCAGTATAAATGTAACATAATGGGCACTCTTTTCTCATTACTGGGGCTGAATTGTGTGCTGTTCGCACCTATTTACTAATTTACTATGGACGGATATACTCCTAGCCCTGTGTATCACATCTGTAATCCTCAGCCTACTGTGTGTAATGGTTTCTTGTCCTACTTTTGAATTGAACAGGATATTAATTCAGTGTCTTGCATGTTTCAAATCACATAACAGAATGTGTTAGAGATTTAATTGCATTAATCAAATACAACTGCTATGCATGATGATTGAAAAAATCCCATAAGACCATAATTGAAAAATTAAATTTCTTTATCTTGGGCTCTCTCCCTATTTTTATTTAGCCGACACTCTCTAGTGCAATGCAGACGTGAGCCAAACTGGTTGTGATGATCAGAAGGTTGCCGGTTCGATTCCAACCTTGGCAAAATAGTCACATGTCCATGGGCCCTTGAGCAAGGCCCTTTACCCCCAGCTATCTGGGTGCCCCAAGGTGGTTGCTCCTTCACTGTGACCCCCACGCTTGCTTTTACCTGTTTGGAGAGTAAGGTCGGGAGAATTGCCCCATCGGGATTAATAAAGTATCATTATTCCATTGTACATTGCAAACATACAGCTGTCAAGGAAGCAACTAGGCTTAAATGCAGCTAGGTTGAGCTTCCAGTGAATACCTAGTAAAGCTTAATTAATATTTTAACAAGAGCTATATAATGCATTTCAAACTTCGCAAGAACCTAACTAGAATATTAAATTTAAAAAAGTCCAATATTAAGAATGTTGGGGCAGCATGGTGACGCAGTGGTTATTAAATCTAAATTGACCTTTTAGCTGTGGTGCAGTGATGCTGCCATAACTGTACAGTGTGACAGTGCATCATGGGATTCTCCACTACAGGATCTGTCTGCTGTTTGGGCGGATAGCACAAGGACAGTTGCTGCTTCCTAAAATTTTGTTCTGCTTGGTGGTCTGGTGGTGAAGACAGGGCTACAAAACTTCCTGCTCTCCAAGAGGGGGTGTCAATATTGACAATTTATGCAGATCCCAGCACCCTCAACCCATAGCTCTTACTTATTTATGTTTGTCTGGCAGTGCAGTGAATTTTACCCAGCATGCACTTCACCAGTAGGGGTCTTGACCACTCTGTGTCCAATCTCCATAGCCTTCTGTGCTTCATAATGCCTTTATTCTTCTGCCTTGGCCTGAGTCTGCAGATACAGCCTCCCATTGTGTGGGGGGGTCAGTGCTGATAGGAGAGACATTCAGATGTGTGCGTGAGAAAGCATATGTACAGCACAGATGCACGTCTACATCAGCAGTTCCTATCTGGAGTAACCTTCTATTAAATGGCTCTTTGTCACTCAACATCATCTGTTGATCACTGACACGGCATTTTATGCGTACAATTGACAATTTTAAGGAATACATTTTCAATTTCTAAATTAAATTAATTGATACAGGAGTCAAAGTATGTAAAAAAGTGAATTTATTTCTATTACAGTCAAGTTTAGTGGGCTGAGTGGTACATTTTGAACCCCTGGATTTCGATGGTCAGGTGTCCATCTTGAACCAAGATTTGGTTCATGTCTGGGCCTTTGTTTCCTCTCAGTGGGCCCATCGAGCTCGCTTGGGGAGAACTTGACTATTAGCTCAGAGTTGTTATAATCTTATCTAGTTCTGATTTAAAGGAACCCAAGGATTCAGCTTGCACTACGTTATCAGGAAGACTATTCCATACTCTGACTACACGCTGTGTAAAGATGTGCTTCCTTAAATCCAATTTGAAATGTCCTACTAATTTCCACCTATGGCCACGAGTTCTTGTATTTGAACTAATGCTGAAGTAACTTCGGTTGAACAGCATCCAAACCTGTTAGAATCTTATAGACCTGGATCATGTCCCCCTCAGTCTCCTTTGCTTGAGGCTGAACAGATTTAGCTCAACTAACCTTTCCTCATATGACATTCCTCTAAGACCAGGAATCATTCTTGTGGCCCTACGCTGCACCTTTTCTATGGCCGCAATGTCCTTTTTAAGATATGGTGACCAAACCTGCACACAATATTCTAGGTGAGGTCTCACCAAGGAATTGTATAATCTTAGCATTACCTCCCTTGACTTACATCTCCAGGTGTGTGGAGTTAACCCAACATCCTATTGGCCTTTTTTATTGCTTCCCCGCACTGGTGAGAATGAGACATGGAAGCATTAAGTGATCCAAAGCAACATATGTTTCTTTGAGAAAGCAGGGTTAGACAGTCCCTGGGGCAATTGGGGGTTATTGGCCTTGTTCAAGGGCTGAACTGTCAATGCTCCCATTTTGATACAGCGGGCTTATGGAAGATTTACATAAAACTAATGACAGGTTTATTACCTCAAAACTTTTTCTGTCTGAAAAGTCACCCTCCCACCTTAGACTACCCAGACATTGACTTGACATGGCTGTGTCACCCACAGAACATGAGGGGGGAGGAGAGAATTGAAAGCCATCTTTTTGGACCTCATCTCCCAAAGCACGACTTTGCTGTAATGTGATCCTAGTAGGAGTGAGATCATACCCGGAGTTTTCCAAAAGATCCCACCCTGAAATGTCTCTGTAATTTTCTCCTACGAGAGCACAGTCAGCCTGAGCCCCTCACAACCCTGAGGCATTTAAAGCCCTGACTTGGTGGCTGTGTGTTTTCAGCGAGGAGTGCTGGGCTTGGCCCATGCCTCTTGGGAACATGTCCCTGTTGTGTGGAAATATCTCCTGGGCCTCCAGTCACCCTGCTAGCTGGGGGAGAGTCTGAGGCGACTGTTTGGGACGGGTGGGAAAAAGGGAGGATGGGTTTTGGGTGTCAGAGTAGCTGGATCAGATAATTTTTCGGGGGGAGGGGGGGTTGGGGGCTGGGTGGGAGTAGTGGAGACAACAGGCACTCAGGCATGAACATTTGGAGGAGAACATTCACAAGCGAAAGTCACACCCAGATGTCAGATTTCACACCTCCCTTGAAGCTGAGGGGAAATCCATGGGATGGGGGGGGAAGCGGGGGGTAGCACTCTGAAACTTTGTAGCACTTGCAGACCGTGCTGGATCTAATTAGTGGTCCTCCATTCACGAAATGTGTGAAGTCACAGCTTAAAGCCTTAAATCGATTTTCTTTGCAATTGAGCTACTCATGACTCATGACTCCTTTCAATAATGACCTGGAACATTTGGTAAGCGGAGCTGATGCACGGTATACCCATGCTCTCCCATTCATGGGTCCCCACACTCTCCCTGCAGATTCGCTCATGCACTAGCATGGATTGCCAGTAAGAGCCTTGGTTGTGCTGTTCCCGAATTTTGCCTGCGGCTAGAAGATGATGGACCCAGTGCAGCCCAGCGCGACCCAGATGGACAGCTGCGACAAAGAGATCGACCGGCAGTATGAGGTGGTTCCCGCTGTCATCTGCGCCGTGTGCTGTCTTTTTGGCATTATCTACTGCTTTTTCGGTAAGTTCCAAACCGACACAGACCCCTAGACTAACGTCAAAACCCAGTGGTCAGTCCAGGACTATGATTTCTTTTTGCAAGTGTCTACACTCTTTTTATACACTTGTGAGGCGATCTATTAAGTTACATTAGGATAGCATGAAGTTGCTAATGGTGCTTTTGATGGTTAATGAACAAAGAACATGTCTTGCTATTAGGCGCTTTCACACCGAAGTTCCGAAACCTGGTGCTGGTTTACAAGTCTCTGGGCTGTCTTGATCTGTGACTTCTGCAGTTCCTGACCACTTCCATGTTTGTGGTCAACCAATCAGCAAGCTGTCGCTGTAAGCATCTCCCCAGCAGTTTTTGTTTGAACTAAAAGTATCTGGGAGTAGCTACTAAAAAAGGTTCTGGAACTGCCTCTAAGGAGCTACAATCAGGCTGAGATCCTACGGTGTGAACATGGGAAAAAAAAACCCTGGTTCCGGAAAAGGTTGTGAAAGCACCTATTGTGTTTTCATTGAGAGTGTAATTATTGACTTGTGATTTTAATCCAGTTTTGGATGCCATTCAAAGGCTGTCCTTTGACTGTGTTTCCTAATGTTAGATCCATGTTGCTCACTCTTCCCTCCACAGGTTATCGCTGCTTCAAGGCTGTCATGTTCCTGTCAGGCCTCATGTTTGGCTCCATCGTCATCTTCCTGCTGTGCTACCGCGAGCGGGTGCTGGACACGCAGCTGAGCGTGGAGGCCAGCGCGGGCATCGGCCTGGGCATCGGCCTGCTGTGCGGCCTGGTCACCATGCTGGTGCGAAGTGTGGGCCTCTTTATGACCGGACTGCTGCTCGGACTCCTGATGGCCATCGCCACCCTGCTGACCGCCAGCCCCTTCTACATGCCCAGCTCGGTGTGGGTGCCGCTGGGGGCCCTGCTGGGTACCGGCATGCTGTGCGCCGTCCTCAGCCTGCAGTGGCAGAAGGTGTTCACGGTGCTCTCCACATCCGTCTTTGGAGCCGCCGTCATGACGGTTTGTGCGGACTACTTCGTGGAGATGCTAGTGCTGGTCATATATGTGTATGACTGTCTGCGACTGGAGCCTGTGGCGCCGCTCTGCTGGTACAGCTGGGTGATCCTGGGTATCTGGCCTGCCCTAAGCCTCCTGGGAGTCCTGGTGCAGTGGAAGCTGACCGCAGAGGGCTTCTCCCACACGGAGGGTGAGCGATGCCATGTCTACCTGCAGCCATTCCTTCGTTAACGATAGCATGTATCTGGCCAAAAGTATGCGGACATACCTATCACTTAGAGGAACTGCCTAATTGAGCCACACAGGTACATAATTAAGCACACAGTCACTCCTCAATCTTTTGCAACAAATGTTACCAGAAGAATGTTACAGAAGAGGTTAGTGACGTTCCATTTGGCACCATCAGAGGATGCCATCTTTCCAGCAAGTCAGGTTTTTCACATTTCAGCGCTGCTAGAGCTGCTCTGGTTAACTGCAGTTACGTGATTATGAAGGTAAAAATGATTGGAAGGAAGTTCACTTGTGAAGTGGCCGACCACACAGGATCACAGAAAGGGACCTGATCACCCAACATCAATACCTAACCTGAATGGCGGCAAATCCGGCAGTGTTCCAACACCCCCGGAAGCCCCCCCGGAAGAGTAGAGGCTATTATAGCAACAACGGGCTGACCAACTTAATGTTAATACCCTTGATTCTGATTTTGGCGGTGAAGCTGGTGTCCAAATACTTTCGGCCATACAGTGTACACATAAAAAAAGTTAAAAATAAAACTCTGTATTCTCCATTCTCCATATTCTGCCAAATCTTGAGGATATAGGCTAATGATCACTTCACAAATTACACAAATATTTGCTTTGTACCAACAACAAATATTGTCACATTAAAAGCACCCCCACCCCCCCAGTGGACCTTGTTAACCCACCCACTGGCAACTGCACCCGGACTTCAAGGTCCAAGGCCAAGCAGCGAGTTTTTCCTATCAGCGAATAAGAATCGATTGGCTTTCAGACGCCTGATGTTTTGCAGTCCTGCCATGCTGGTGACTGATCCTTGTGTCCCTCTTTCTCTTTCCTGGCCTGCCGTCCCCTCAGTCATAATCAGCAGGCAGCGGAAGCGCGTGCAGCTGATGCAGATCCGTCAGAACGATACCAAGAGATGTGAACAGGCAGGGGAGCGCGAGGGCTCCTACCAGCGGAAGCCCACACCTGTCAAGCGCTACGCTGGTGACCTCCTGGCACCAGTAAGTTCCCCTGATGCGGTTGGATGCTGCTTACGGTAGCGATAGTGTTACAGTTCCAAAGCAGTATTGTGTCAGATTGAAGCATGTAGTTATACCTGAAAGCCTAATTTCCACAGAAATTACGCAATTGTGTTCTTGTTTTGCACTTGTTTACCTGAGAGACTGATGCCTATCTGTTTGCTCTGTGAGATAGCCGATCCTGAGTGAGTCTCAGCCTTCAAATGCCTTCCCTCCTAACTCCCTCGTGCAGAGCTACCTGCGGAGCCTGCAGGACCGCCAGATGGGCACGGGCACCTCACTCAGCAGTCTTGGCACTGCCAACCATACCACCATCGACTTTGATTATGAGACCAGCTCCACCGTGCCCCTCACAGCCACTAGCCCTGCCATGCGGGTGTGACGTCCCCCCCCCCCCCCCCCCCCACCGCTTGCACGGTGCAGCATATTTATGGCATCTCCCAAAAGCCCAGCCCAGCACACCAGCACGTTCCCCATTTCCAGTACTGGGCCTTCAGCTGAGGAGGACTGAGATCTCAGCTTCTACAGCATTCCAGCGTTCTGGTATACGTGCTGTACTTTCCACATCAGTGGCCCATGCTCGTCTCCTGTGGAATCTCATAGCAGCGGTTTGTGCTTGGGAATCACAGGGAAAGCTCCGATAAGGACCAGCACAAATCCAGATTTACGGGATTGAATAACAGAGCCATAGAGCCGATTCTTACCCTGGTAAACAGAGAAGATGCATGTTGGGTCTCTTAAAACTTTGATAGGATACCAGGAGAATCTATATTTCTCACCACCTTCACTGACAGTTATCCTTCACATAATCTTTTTTGTAATAAAATGGTTTTTATGGATATGAAAATTGGAATCAATGGACTTGCATGTTTTTCTTTGAATACCTGATAAACAGATGAACTGACGTATTGACATGGACGTTCTCTGTCGGTTTGGTCTGTTGCCCGACACGATGCAGATTTGAAATACATTCTGTATATGTCTGGATTGTTTTTTCGTTTATGGTACACATGCAGAAGCCGGGCCTTCGCTGTGCCTGCCTGTCCCCACTGTCCCCAGCGAGGTGACGGCTGGGATGGCTCTGAGCCAGTCGTGCTTGCCAACGCTCCTGGGTGTGGCACGATGGATGCTGACCCTAATTTTATCGACTATCCTTGTGATAATCAGATGATTCGCTTCAAATACAAATGACCTCACCCTGAAGAATACCGGCAATCACAGAATGAGAAACCAGATAAATAGGAAAATAAATCAGTACTGTAAATATTAAATAAATTGTCTTTTTTTTCTAGTGCCTGACTGGACTTTCTGTGTCATGCTAGCTCCTGTGCTTTGCTTGTGGTTGCCATATCAGTTGTAGCTGACATCAGAAGTTGCCACATGGGAAAAGCTGGCATCATTAGGCATTGGCCGAGTCTGACACATTTAGGATTAGTGTGGTAAGAAGCAAAAACAGTGTCTTTGAATTACTTATAAGATAGGAGCTGGAGTTTAGTCACAACCAACGCAAAGCAGTCAGCTTCAGTAGGTTCTCCAGAGAACAGAGGCATGAATCATTTTGAAAAATTGTCTAAAGATGAAACTATTAAAACAAGAAAAAAAAAGATTATTTCTTGCTATGATTTGCCTAACAATAACGTCCTGTTTCCCCCCTCGTTACCTAGCAACCAATCCTGCCAAAGGCAGTCTCAGAATGCCAATTAGAAGAGGATCTCAAAAGCAACAGTACCTCAGAGAGCTGCTCCTCATTTCTTATTGGTCATGCTGTTGGTTGCTGTGGCAGCTGAGACATTTTTTGCACATGGGTAAACTGCATGTGCAACTTCATTTTCATGTTTATAATTTAATAATTGCAGCTTCTCTGTACTTTTCTTCAGAGCAGACCAGTAAAAAACCTCTGAGTTTTCATAGTATCTTTAATTTGTTAAAAATGTAAGTGCATTTACACAATTATCCTGTAATCGCCATGTCAATCCATATAGTATTATAATTCACTATTTAGTGACAATATATTGTTACTAAATTACACTGTGTTCTATGTCCTGTACAAAGTTTAAAAAAATACTTGAATACTGAAAATGCATAAAAGGAGATACTATTGCTATTGGTACCATTAAAACTCCTGTTCACCTGTATCTGTTAAACAGTATAAAAGTCTTATTAACTTCCTGCTAATGTTCAGCATGGCACTAATTCACAAATTCCTGTAATGCCACATCTTAACCACTGGGGACAGTGTCTCATGATTTCACAAAGAGTCTTCAAACTTCAGGCACAGAGCCATATTGAGGCAAGAACTTTTGACTTCTTAATATTTCAGTGCTTAGAACAACCCCTAATGGAAAAGGTTCATGTTAATCGTCCAGTTATTGCATTTCTGTTCAGTGCATCAGATTTGTTGTGTCAAGTAGCACCAAACCGCTAAACTAAAATAGAGCTGTCATTATTATGCAACTGTCAGTGGAAAGCTTTTAAATGTTCTAAATCATTTCCTGAGACATATCAGACTCTGTTCTCTCTCCATGAGACTCAGCTGCACACTTCCCTGAAGTCACTTGCCACCTAGTGGCCTACTTGCTACACTGCATCCAGCGTTCCCGCATGTTCAGAGGATAACCTCTGTCCACGTGCAGCTGGCTGTTGACACGCCAGTATTGGTCTCCCTTGAAGAAGTAGATCTTGCCATTTGTCCAGGTAAAGGCTGCATCGGGGTTGGATGGCACCCCAGTGATGATCTGCGAGATGGGTTTGGGGTAAACACTTAGGTCTGTATAAATCATCTCATCCCACTGCCAGTAATCTGAGCCCTGAGTTGGGAGAGAAGCATTCAGAACATTAGGACTGCAAACGATTAGCCAGAGTTCAGTATATTTATAAGCCATTTGTGATGCTGGGGGTTGTAGCTGCTGTTTCACTGTACCTTGAAAAAGAGCAGCTTCTTGTTGAGTTCAAAGTACAACGCTGAGTCAATGTTGGGGGGGATGCGGGTCAGCTGTTTGGGGTAGCCGTAGTCAAGATTGAAGTTTGAGTACCTCCACACTTTATCTCCTGCAGAGGCAGTGATGCCAGCATAGTCAACAGAGTTGGGTAAATCAGGTCCAGAGAGTATAAGTCCAGACCGGGATTTTGTTTCAACCAACCAGTTGAGCATAAAGAGTCACAGTCACAGAGTACTCAACTGGATGGTTGAAACAAAATCCCGGTCTGGACTTCAATTACCCAACTCTGATAGTCAAAGACGGATAAATGGGGTGAGCCTCTGCACTGTGAAATCCTTATGGCCACACATGATTGTGAACAGGGCAGGCGCAGCGACCTCTCATTAGAGCAGTCCAGGCATTCTAAGCTATCAGACCTTGCCTTCTCGCTCACTGGACAGCACTGCTTGCGATGGTACCTTTCAGAAAGTAGGTTTTGTTGGTTCTCCTGGAGTGGACCGCAGCATTGAGATTCCCTGGCAAGGTCTTCCAGAGCATGCTGATCTTGACTGGCGTGTTGTACCCATAGTCGGACACTGTCCACACATACTCCCCACTGAAAGCATAGATCTTTTGGTAGGGGCCTGAAATGGGAGAAATGGTAAACACACTGGCAGAAGAGTAAGAATGTAACAAAAGAATTAAATGTATGTCACAAATTACCAATCATTTATAAGACTGATTAAGGTCTGTATAAATACCAGATAAAATGAAAAACAATTCCTTAATGACAGGGACTAAATGGGAATTCAGTGCATTTACCTGCTGCATAAACAAAGAAATATATAACAAAAAAAAATTCTAGAAAAGCAAGAAGAGAACTGATTGAAAGACTGCTTACATTCCCATCTGAAAAGAGCTCCTTGTAAAGACAAAACCACACTTCTCTCAACTGTCTGTAAACCAGACTTGGCATCAGCCTCGTGGTACATTTTTTAGCGGCTCGCACACTTTTTACTGCGAGTCCCACGGCCCATGCGCCTGCTTCCCTCACCTAACATGATTGCATCCAACTTCGCTGTGCAAGGATCTGGCTTTGTACCAGGCCTCACAGGGACAACCATCGTGGAAGTTTCCAGGGCGTGTTCATTGGATACTGTCGGTGTACTGGTCACTCTCTTACCTGAAATGGGAAACAAAAGTTGCCATGTTTAGGGTGGAAATAAAGTTATCTACATCGTGAGTGTAGCTTAATTTCATTGTGATTTCAATTTTGTAGCGGCACAGAAAATCTGCCCATCTGAACATTCATCCATCACCATCATCATCATAACCAATGCTGAGGAGCTTGGATCATTATCAGGAATATCAGAAAACATAGAACAATACACTACAGGCAATTTAGATGGTGCGGTTCACATAAACATTTCTTATGGTTATTATAATAATTGGGGGACTGACAGGATATCCAAAGAAACACACAGAGAATCTACAAATTCACCGAATGTGTGAGGCTGTGGTGCTTAAGAGCTGTTGGAAGATGGTAAAAATCCTAGCGCCGTAAACAAGGCCTCACCGTAGAGTCTCTGGATACCGCTCACATCATCTGGGTGCAGCTGGAAGTTGTCACGATAACCGCTGTACAAAGGCCCCATCAGGGCGCTCCTCAGTTGTGAGTGGCCCAGCCCCAGGGCGTGGCCAATCTCATGCGCAGCAATGATCCGCAGGTTGGCACCGTAGTACTTGCCCTCGGTCCAGTACTCATCCTCATCAAAGTGCACAATTCCTGACTCTGGAGCCTCCGCATGGGCTAAAACACGACCTGAGTGGAAGGAGGAAAAGGGATCCGTTTGATTCTGAAAGACACGACAGGTCCAAGGAAGGCCAATCAAGCTGCAGTGTGAAAGCTGTGGTTAAAACATCCCCCCAATGCCGAAGCCCACCGACCTGGCCCGTCAAAGGGCACGGTACAGGTGCCGTCCTTCTTATGGAATGAGATCTTGATGTCAGCCCGCCCACTGTACACTTCCTGGAAGACCAGAGGGGTCACATCACTCCAGTACTTGAAGGCCAGGCGGATGGCCTCGCGCGTTTTTTGCAGGCCCAGATCAGGAGTGTAGTTGTAGATCCGGTAAGTGAGGCTCTTCTTGCGCCAAAAGCCTGGAAGGAAAAAAAAACAGATGCGCATGTTGTTGTCGGAGATGCGGCATGGGCTTAAATGAGTGGTACATTCACGAAAAAGTGGATCTAGATAGAATCACTATTAGATTATCTGTCCCCATGCCAAAGGGGCTCTCACCCATTATTCTGTATTTGAACGACTTCGGATTGAATGGGTCTTCCACACCACAGCGTGGCTGTTTCATCATATCTAAGGTGGCCTTGTCAATCTTTCCTGTGATGGGCAGACTGGTCACCTTCTGGAAGATTCTGATAAGTAGCGGGGAGAGCAAAAAGTTAGGGGGGTAAATTTGTGAATATATCTGAGTGAATTGCTGGATTTCTGCCTTTGAAATGATGGTTTGTTCTGCATCTGGATTTTTTCCCCCTGCGTATCCCAGCTTGCTCTCCAAACCTGGAGTACTGTACAAGTGCAGGGTCAGGCCATTCATCCAGGTCCCTTGGGTCATGCTGGGGGGTGAAAGGCTCTGCTCAAGGGCTTAATAGAGGTGTACCTGTTCTGCCGAGGCCGGGGCTCAAACCAGCGACCATCCAATCACAGAGCCAGATTATTTATTAGTCAAATTGTCAAGTGAACTGTAAATCCTAGGGTACTTAGAAGGAATGAGGCCATGGTATGGTGAACACTCCTCTGAAACATTGTGTTGCTAAGATTCAAGTGAGAAACCCGGTCTTTCTTACCTGAGGGCCTCTGCGATGTCCTCCTTTCCCTGGTACCCCGGACTGTTTGGATCTAGCGGAGTGTGGAGGTACCCATACTTCTTCAAATATGCCTGGAGAAGAAGACAACGAGACAATAACCTCTGTAACTGGCATCTTCATGAGATCTCTGCTGTCTATAGAATGGAAACCCACCACTACTCTCCGCATGTGTTCTAACTAGAACATGTCTATCTAACCCACTCTATTTTACTACCACAATCCAGGCATATTTACCCACAATTGTCTTTGATCAAGGTTATTGTTTGCTTCTAGTTGTATGATCTGAGTTCTTATACCAGTTTAGCGTAGCCCTAATTGTCTTTATAAATGTAACGTACATATCATCAAACAACATTTAGAAATATTTCACGTTGACAGCAGCATGGTACCTGACTGGTTCTTGTTAAGTCACGTACTTGTATCAAGGGCGTAACTTTGGCTGGAACATTGGGGGGGTTGAGGTCTCCACCCATTACGGGGGAAACATCATTATTGGGGGGGGGGGCTACAACCTCCCATCCCCCCCGTAATTTACACCCATGACCTGTATGTATGCTATTTGTTTTTTAAACACTAATTCAATACAATACAAAACCTAATGCCCCGAAAACCCCAAACCTATGGATTGGGTTTTGTGACAATATTCAATAAATAACTACGTAATGTAAATTATTATAAAGTGTCACTTAAATGACTATTTAAACAATAATTTAAACTGCTTTTTAAACGATTGTTTAAATGACAATTTAAATGATACCAGCAGCCCTTAAAACTTCTGTCAGTCACCCATCAAACTCAGTGGGCGGGCTCTAAACAAAACTTAACATCTGATTGGTTACATTGCAAACTAAGTCACACAGATCGATCTCGCCTAGTCGATTGAATTCTTATTCCTAACCGCATTTTGAGTGTAAATTATAATTTAAATGACATTTATAAATAATAATTTAAATGACATATTTATTAATTAAATGTTGTCACAAAACACCCTCCATAGAAACCGGCGCGATTTTGTTGCAGCATATGGCGGTAAGTACACCAGCTTTTTTAGGAGAACCCTTCTGAAGTTTTCTGTAACTATGTAACTAGAACAATGTAACTAGGTGCTTCGATCAGCCGACGTGCATTAGTTTTATGCATTTGGATTCCAGTAAATAGGCTACAGCTGTAACGGTGCTGTTTGTCAGGAATGGAATGTTAACCAGCTGTCTTCTCCTGTGTTTGTACTTAATTGTTCATAGAGATAAAGACCATTCTTATCCGCGGGAAATCACCACTAGGGGCCAAATACAGATGTTATTTTTTTTGGCTGCAACAATAACCATTGTTTCACTAGAAGTTTTGCAAATAGTTAAAACAGAGTACGCCAGACTTCAAAGTCAATATTCTTTCGGAAATATCGATGTTGGTAAGTGGTGTCTTGGAAATGGTGTACTCGTTTTAAATCCGTATTTCAAAAGTAATTATGCTTAAAAAAACGGCAGATGTGTAGCCAGTTACTTGCCTTTTTAGAGCTGAAAGAACATAAAACAATTCCAGAAAAAAAAATCCACTATGTAATCACTGAATAAATACAAAAACTACCAAAAAAGTACCAGTCATGCAGAAACGCATGAGGTGCGTACACCATGTGTTTGTATATATGACAATTTAAGTTTCAAAATGTTTGAATCTTACCATTGCTTCGGTCACTTCATTTCTCCTGTCCATAACGCCGGACATCACGCAGAGAGCGACAGTCGAGAGCACTGTCACCTGTAGTATGAAGCCCATTTTTGTTGCTTTTTCAGAACTGGCAGTTCAGCGTTTTGCTCATGTACAGAGAGAATAATTTTTTGTATCACTTGTCTTGTAAGCGTAATAAATCTTTGTGCATGGATCGTAAAGAATAGTAAAAGGTAAAATTTTTTCTAGCTGTTATTTTATTTATGCATAACCTCCTCATTAAGCCTTTATCTCTTTCTCTCCGAAACTGAGTTTCTTCTCAAGTTTATAGCATGGGCTCCGAGTGAGTCAGACTTCCTACCCCCACACTATTGAGCCATCCCCAAGGAATGCAATCTGGGTCTGCTCTAAGCGCAGCATGCAGCCAATAAGTGCTGCACTCAACAAATCTTTTTTTCTCTTCCTAAAGTCCCATGAATTCTAACATACTTGTTTCCCAGGCATGGAGTGGTATCACATGAGGAAGATTATATTTTAGTCTTCCCTTTTGAGGGAATATATTAGTATCCTGATAGAGGTCAAATTATATTACAAATATCCATCTTTACAACTATCAATCTTCTGCAACAACCTATCTCATGTATGGTTCTGGCATATTATCCATATTCATCCATCCATACATTCATACATCCCTTCATTCATCTTCCAGCTGATTATCCTGAGCAGGCTTGTACGGGAGTAGACCTGTATATCGCTGAGAAACATTGTTGTGTTTGAATTGCCTTTTTACAGGCTTACCCAATGCTAAACTTGTACAAGTTGAAATAATATTTATTTATTTTAAATGTGATGTACTCTATGGTTAAGTTTTGTTAAACATTGAATTTTATAAATTCTGTGGACACAACCAACAAAAGCACTCAAATAAAGTGTTTGGAGCATTAAAATCACCATTTACTCATAAGCAGAAAACCTTTTCTTATTTAGACATTTTAATTTTGTTTTTTCCAAAGGTACCTTGCTCAAGAGTAGGATGTTAGGAACTTTCCTTGGATTTGATCTAACAACCTTCAGGTTAGAAATCAGAGTCCTTAGCTACTATTGGCTATTTTGGATGTGGGTAGCTGCTTATGTGTCACTGGTAATTCAGATTTATGCTGCACGTTTGTTGTGGAAGATGTTCTCGTAAACACACTCACAGGAAGTATCCTCTACAAACGAGATCGTTACTGTGATCTTGTCATTTATTAAAGGAAAACAAAACCTTCCATTGATTAGTTTCTGTTCAGGTAATCCTCAGTACAGGTGCCCTGCAAGGCTGCTGCCTGACTTCATAGCTATTTTCATTAAACTCACATGACTACAACTTCATGATTATGATGATGGCTTAGTCCATACCTTAATGACAGCTGGTTAGTAACCTTACTGTCTACGGGGAGGAAAGAAATCTTGTCTAAAAGCATCCCCCACTACCCACATCCAAAATCTCTGAGGTGGAGCATATTCCCTCCTAAATGATCCTAGGTGTCACGAGCTGTGGGTAGTGACCGAAAGAACGAGAAAGAACGGCCGAAATGAGTTTTCTCCGCAGGGTGGCTGGGCTCTCCCTTAGAGATAGGGTGAGGAGCTCGGTCATTCGGGAGAGACTCAGAGTAGAGCCCCGGGGAAGACCCAGGACACGCTGTAGGGACTATGTCTCTCAGCTGGCCTGGGAACGCCTCGGGATCCCCCCAGAGGAGCTGGAGGAAGTGGCCGGGGAGAGGGAAGTCTGAGTTTCCCTGCTGAGACTGCTGCCCCCGCGACCCGACCTCGGATAAGTGGAAGTAAATGAATGGATGGATGGATGATCCTAGGCTTACGCATTTTAAACTGCCTCAACAAATACCACCAACAGTTCTTCCCATCTTTAGTTAGACTGGTTGTGAAGGGCATAAAGACTGGGGTAATATATCCCAAACCCATAGCCTATGTAATAATGTCAATAATTTCAGAGGCTTCTTATGCCTGTGAATGATCCCTATGTCCAATGGTGTAATTTACTTGAGCAAATCACACACTTTTTAGCACAACTCCCCTTACTTGTAAAAAAGCACTATATAGATACATAAATTCTGGTACTGTGCTTATTTTCCCTATTGCACCTATATACTTTATTTAGCAGATGCCTTTTTACAAAGAAAGCAGGGTCAGACAGTCCCTGGAGTAACGGTGAGTACTCAAGGGTCCACTGGTGAAGACATTTCACAGACCTTGGGATTTGAACTGGTGACCTTCTGATCCCAAGTATAGGGTCCTAACCTGCAGGGGCACACAATGCCCCTGTAGTCTGTGGTTGTTTGCTTTTATATTTCTTGTGTTTGTGTCATGAGTCCTGTACGTAATGAATTAAGTTATTTCCCCACTCTTCAAACCCTCATTACTTCTTCATCCTAGGATCTCCAGAGACAGTTTAATGTTTTAAGTTGCATAATGTTCTAATACAAACACATCCTTGTGAATCAGATTCCTCTATGCTTGTGTGGGACTGCTCACTTGTTTGTTTTTCCCGCATTGTACTACTTAATATTTTGACTGTTACCACAAAGCTGTTCTACTGTATTTAGGCTGTATCTTTCAGACCCTTGTTATAGTCCTCCTCCAGTTTCACAGTTTTTCTTTGAAATGATCAGCAAAGTTAGATAAAGGAAGCTTTGATGGTGCACTGTCTTTCATTGCTGAAGTGAGTGCAAAGTTCACCCTATCATTTTGTAGACAGGGATGATGTTGCCTTTGCTGTTGAATAGACATCATCATCATCAGTGCATGACTATGCATTCACTGTATTATCGTATTACCATATGAAGAGAAATGACAGAAAACCAGTAAATGACACCTCATAACTTGTGAGAAAGCAATCCATGGTGGGGACTTGTGATGGGAGTTTTAGTCAGAACTGCACTATACCCTAGAAGTCACAAAGAAAGATCTAAAAATACATCAGTCACAGGCAGCATGTGAAATTTCACAGATGCACTAGAATCACAAAGCTTCTGCAACAGGTCTCTGAAAATCTGAACTCAGGGTCTGCACCTTTTTTGTTGGCAATCAAAAGCATTTGCCCCTTAATGTGTATATAGGTTGATTACACATAATCCTTTCTTGACATACGTTAGCCAAAGAACCAGCCTTACTTCTGGCAGGGACCTTGTTCCAATGGTCAGGTAAATTTGCTTAATTTTTTTTCTAACACTACTCTTTAGATCATTAAGCTGACGTCCTGAACATGTTCTTTATTTAGGAAATTCCCATATGAATCTATACTTTCTATACGTCTTTCGTATCCCTTGGGTGATTAAGAAATATATCTTAAGTAATGCTAACGTCCACTATTTTCTTCCTGGACACATGACTAAAAGGAAATGAGTCATGCATGATTTTTTTGGAATCACTTCCAGTTCACATTTTTTTTTCCTTATTTATGGTCCCATCCCAGCAATCAATATATTAGTATCCTGATAGAGGCCAATGCTTACACAGCTCACCCCAGTGCAGGTTAACATGCAGGTCTATGAATTGGAAACAGGAGGATAAGCTGATGTTCCCAAAGTCAAACATGAAGCTAAAATTAGCAGAACTGGACACGGACAAGGGCCTTTGGAGCTATTCTGCCATGTCAGGGATTATTGACGTTCAAATAAGGTAACCGTGGACGGCCTTGATGACGGTTTCCAATGTAAACAGCCCAGTGTGTTTGATTTTGGTCCATCTCATGTGGCTTCCCGCTGTGTATTATTTCGGTCCCACTTGGCAAAGGTTGGACAGCTCAGATTGGAAAACTCACCGGAGGGGATCATGCAGTGCACAGTGCACTGCATTGCGGTGTTTGTGGACAAGGCTGTTTGTTGACTCTGGGTGTGTCGAGCTAGAAGACACGGCAGAGAGCTTTCTGTCCCTGTGTCGTACCTGCATTGGAGCCAGAAGAAACGGCAACCCCACTTTCTAATCATCTTCTGCATGGCCGTTATCTTTATTTATTGCGGTCGCCTTCATTGGAAGCCCTGCCCTATGATTGTCAGTTACTTGCTCCAAAGTCAGGCCTGGCCTTTCCTGTGGACATCTAGGGAAAAATGAGCAAAGCTGTAACTAGGTTGCTAAGCAGAGAAAAAGAACAGCAATGCTCCTCTGAACACAATGCAGTCATCATCAACTTAACCTTTACCCTCCTGGTTGCTCAGGTTAAATCATCCCCCAGCCTCATATATCTCATTTTACATTCAAAATCACAAGCAAATCACATTCCAACATGATGGTAGGTTTTTACAAGTTTAGGGCTCATTTTTGAACTGTAGACATGATAAACAGTTGACTCTTATGTAGTCAAACATTTCAATTCTAGCCATTATAGAAGTTTCCAGATTTTACTTTAATTAATTAATTTTCCTGCAAACCTATTAATGTCATCATGCAAGTTACAATTATTTTATCATTTTACATGCAGCTATGTAACATAATTATCCCAATTAATGTGACCTTTCCCCATGCAACCATGGGCAATGTGTAAGTGGGATATTGTATAGGATATGGGATATTATATGGAACTGTATTACACTTAGGGAATGTAATTCCTAGAAAAATACTGTGAACATGTAAGAATAATGTAACCTTATAACCTTTAGGGAATGCATGCCAAATATTATTGCACATTGTGATCATATAAGTGTGTATTTGCACCCCATCCAGCTCTGCAGCTTATAACTATGTTGAAGGTAAATCCTGTAAATATAATTAACTCTGTAGCTAAGTAGTGTGTAGGGAACAGAAACTACAAAGGCTTATTACTGCAGAAACATCTGGGTTCTGAGCTCATTGCTTACCACCATAGTTACCCAGGTTCTGGGCTTATTGCCATATGTATATATAAAAATATTGTGGAAATGGTTTCGCCACAATAATGTTTCCCAGAGCAACTAAAAGATAAAATAAAGGGGCAGGTAATACGCAGAACCCCGAGGAAGAACATAATGGTGGCGAATGGTTGATGCTTAGAACGCCCTTTGTGATGAATCAGTTAAGAGATAAGAAAAATGTATAAGAATCTGTGCAAATCAGCATTAATCACACTTCTGCAGAGTGTCCAGCCTTGGTTGCAACGTACATGGATGGAATAAAGACTGAATCTGAAGATCTACACAAGCGGCTCTTGACTGCTGTAAATGAAAGGTTATCAGTTCAAATCCTGAAGTCAGCAGAGTGATGTCATCGCTGGGCCTTTGAATAAGGCCCTTAACTGTCAATAGCTCCAGGGACCATCTGTCCTTACTTTCTCAATTGTATGCTGCTTTATATAAAAGCACTTGCTGAAAGAATAAAGATAACCTCTGCAAAGACCTGTACTGGATTTCCATGTGATTTACCTTTACTGTCAACTTTTTACTGTAGCCCAGCAGCCGCACGCCTAATTATAACCAGTGCCGTCCAGTTCTCGACTGGGGTTCAGGAAAAACACACCTACCCCGCAGGATCTCATTCAGGCACCCACGTCAGGGTAGTTTCACTGCCTTGGTAAGATAAGATCATCTTTATTGTCATTGTCACTTGACAACGAAATTGACAAACTGCAGATGACTCAATGTGAGGCATAAGAGTGATAAAAGAATATATTTAAAAATATACAAATTGCACTGACTATACAAATTGTACTTACTATATATTGCACTGGATATATAAATTGCACTTATGAATATAAAAATTAACAGTTCTGTTTAGAGTTTAAGGCCATGATTGCTTTCAAATAAAAACAGTTTTTTAGGCAGTTTGTCTGGATTTTCATTGTTCTGTATCTCTTTCCTGATGGCAAAAGCTGAAAGAGACAGTGACCGGGATGTAATGAACCATGTAAAATGTCCATAGTGTTTTTCCGGCATCAGGAGGTGTAGATTTGTTCTCTGCTGCCCTGATGAACCTGTGGAGAGCTTTCACACTGCACTTCTGAGGAAGTGCAGCTGCCGTACCACACGCAGAGTCCGTACGTAATTACGCTCTCAATGGAACAGTGGTAGAAGGCAAGGAGCAGATTTTTGGGGAGACGGTTCTTTCTGAGGATTCTCAGAAAGTACAGTCTCTGCTGAGCCTTCTTCAGGAGCTCCTTGGTGTTCGCACTCCAGGTCAGGTCGTCCTCCAACTCCATACCCAGGAACCTGAACACCGGGACCCTCTCCACATGTGCCCCGGAGATGCAGAGTGGCTGGATGTCAGTTTTATTTTTTCTGAAATCAATAACCAGCTCCTTTGTTTTTGTGGTGCTGAGGAGCAGGTTGTTGACTCTGCACCACTCTGACAGCCACTCCACCTTGTCCCTGAATGCCAGCTCACTCTCCTTGCCTGAGATGAGTCCGATCACCGTTGTATCATCTGCAAACTTAATGATCTTGTTGTTGAGGTGAGAGGGGACACAGTCATGTGTGTAGAGGGTGTAGAGGCGCGGGCTGAGCACACAGCCCTGCGGCGACTCAGTGTTGAAACTGAGAGCAGAAGAGGTTTGGGAACCCAGTCAGAACCTGACAGAAAGTCCAGTATCCAACTGCAGGTTGAGTGATGGAAGTCCCAAGTTTGGACACCAGTTGTTGTGGGAGGATGGTATTAAACGCTGACCTGAAGTCCACAAAAAGCAGTCTGGTGTCTGGTAAGTGGGTTGGCATTTAATTATCATAAACTCCACATCCAGAGAGCAGTGTCTGGGAGCAGTGACTCTTTAGGGGATGCAGTGAATTCCCGCCAGGCTGACTGCTGGCTTGCACACTGTACTGGGATGACCCCAAGGCCAGTGGAACTAAAGGCTGGGAGGGATGGTTGTCCAGCTTATTCCTGCTGAAGATCTACTGAAGGTAGCTCAGGTGTCTGTAGGCATGTTTGTGATTTAGGTCTGAGTTTGTTAACAGGTGTAATGGGGGTTAGGCATATAGCCACGTATAAAAGTTTGGTACACCATCCTGGTTAGCAAACTATATGGATATCGAAAACTGATGGCATGTTCCTGATAATTTAAGGAGGGGAAAAATCTACTTAGTATTGTTGCTGGACCCCCAACGAGAATTATTTCTGGCTACAGGCCTGACAGGGTGATTACCAGTCTGATAGTAACAATATTAACTTAACTTGCCAATCAATGAAAATAATGTACAAAGAAAAGAATATTTTTATATATGTGCACATATGTTATATCAAAGCTACTTCATCTGTATATTAGCTACTTCAGTATAACAATTGCCTACTAAAAAATTTGATCACATTAGCCCTATCCTGTCTTCCCTGCACTGGCTACCGGTCAAGTTTAGGATTGACTACAAATTATTACTATTGACTTACAAAACTCTGAATGGCCTTGCACCACAATATCTCAATGATCTTCTGGTCCCTTACAACCCTTCTCGCCTGCTTCGTTCACAAGGAGCAGGATATCTATTAGTTCCTAAAGTAGACAGGGCTACGGCAGGCTGCAGAGCATTCTCTTACAGAGCTCCGCAGCTGTGGAATGGTCTCCCGGCGGATGTGCGGGATTCAGGCACACTCTCGCTTTTCAAGTCTAGATTATAAACGCACTTGTATAGCTTAGCGTATAGGAAACCTAGTTCTGGTTCCAGCTAGTCCCTCACTCCCAGTCAGACTAACAGTATGAGGTGATGAGCTGGGTGGGGATCGGTGTCATTGGCTTTGGATAAACTGAGGCGTCAGTGCTGTCACTCTAGCTTTACACTAGAGTGATGATGTTCTGGGAGTCCCCATGCCTGTGTTCCCGCCTGTCTCTCCCTCTTTCTCATGCTGCTATACTCAGATCTGCCGGAGCCTATGTGAATATTGCACTCGATCATTTTGCTTGCACTGCCTCTGGTTTCCTCAACTCTGGCTAATACACAATTATTCTTACTTCCTCCCTCACCCCTTCTGGGGTGTGCTCCATGGAGCACAATGTCGTTGAAGAGTTTATGCCTCTGCGGCCTGCAAGACAACTACCTCCACCTCCGGCAACTACCCTCCAACTTGCCTGCCCGTGGCTCAACACGATGCCTCGCCATCCATCCTGCGGCTGTGTGTCTATTAATCCTGCCATCGTGCATCAAGCACCACGTTCCTGCACTGGTCGGCCACTGCATTGAGACATATATTTCAACCCCTGTATTAGCTTAGTCATTTCATCTTGTCTGTATTAGCCTAGTCATTTCATCTTGTCTGTATTAGCCTAGTCATTTCATCTTGTTTGTTTGACTCATCTGCCGGCCCCTGGAGGATGGGCTCCCCCTTTGGGTCTGGTTCCTCCCAAGGTTTCTTCCTCTTAGGGAGTTTTTCCTTGCCACCGTTGCCTTTGGCTTACTCAATGGGGGGTCCTTACGAGGCAGAAATGTAAAGCGCATTGAGACAATGTAATGTTGTGATAATGCGCTATATAAATAAAACTGAATTTAATTGAATTATTTCCTGTCCTTCCAGTTATTATTGTCTGTAAATGCTGGGAAGAAACGGCTGAAATATAATTTCCGTGTAATGGCTCAACATCCAGTAAAGTGAACTTGATGATGAGCCAATTCCCCCCCCCCCCCACCTCCATCCCACATCTCCACTTCTAAACTAAAACCCGCTTTGTTTAACCTTCAGTGTCTGACACTCATAAACACACGTACGAACCATGGGATTAAACACAAACGTCACACTGCTGGTACATGAGCAAGAGGCCCCACTTGTGAGACTGTGCGAAAGCAGATCATGAATCAGATGCTGAAATAAGATGCCTGTAGATCATCACAGTACAGGATGTAAACCATTCCTCAGATGAGAAATGGTCCCTGGTTGAAGGTCATCTTGGATGGCGGTCAATTTGAGTCATCTTGGATTACTGTCGTTAAAATGGAAGCCTGAAGATGATGGAAATCTAAATACTGTATGAGTGGTCAATCACTGAAGAGTTTTAGTTTAGAAGTGGAGATGTGGGATATTTTCCCTCCACCAGGTTCTCCTGCTTGTTCGCCTCAAGCCTATACCAGCCATTAAAGCTTCTCCTTTCAGTCATGCTTGTGCAGATGCTTGTCAGTCCAGAATGATGCCTGCCTTGTGGTCTGTGTTGCTTGTGACAGGCTTCTGGTTACCCTGTGTTAGATGAGGTTGAATGATAGACTGAGGGAAGTATCTACTTCCAACAAATAAAGTTATTAAATAACCAGATCAGAGCTGTACAGTGGCCGTGTGTAGCAACGTCACTCCACACCTCTGGAGACCAGCGCTCGTATCTCCACCCTGGCTATGCGTGTGTGGCGTTTGCATGTTCTCTGTGTTGTCGTGGGACATCAGTCCCCGCCCAGTCCAAAAACATACTAAGGTTTAATGGAGTTGCTAGATTGTGTCTGAGTAGTGTGTGCACCATGTGATGGATTGGTGTTGTGCTTGCGGCTGTAAAGGACCAGCGAGTATAGAAAATGAACATATGGAATATGCAGACAGAGCACTGAGTTCTTGCTGTGTGCTGATTGGTCATGCATGTGTCACTAATGCTAATGTGAAACAGCTGGATGAGTCTTTCACTCAAGGAAACAAACCAGTCAAAGCACAGGAAGAGCTGAACTATTTAGCTGAGCACAGGAGCCTTTCAATTTGAAAGTAGTTTGTAAAACCTGAAGTAGCTCAAAGTGTCCTCCCTGACATGGATTATAGTAAGTGTGAGCATGTCCCTCACAGTCTGAAACAAACCTTGAGGTGGATGATATGAACCTATAAATAAGCTTTGCTTGTTTCTTTAAGTGTAATAATTGTCCTTTTTCAGACGGGATGACCTATTTACATATGATCCCCCGCTAACCCTGAAGGTCCCCACAGCCGACACACATCTGCATAACACTGTGGGTTGAGGGAATCACTGGCAGTTTAGGGTCTGTGTGAGCAGGACACGCAAAGAAAATGAGAATATCCGCGAACTTAAGGTTCCGGTTTCGTGCCACCAACCGGCAAACTGCCCTGAATGCCGCAGTCTGTGTGTGTCAGCGTCATATCTGTCACGCTTCAGGAGTTATTCAGACAGATGTTCAGGATGTGACAATTTATACCACTGTGCTTATTCATGCCTATACTTGTTTCAGAAAGGGCTTCGTCTAAATAACAGACACGATGATGAGAAAGCTAAATGACTTTAAAACCAAAGATTTATATTCGTTGTGTTTTCCATTTATAATAAATTAAAAAAAAAAAAACACTGGCTCATTGCCATTTTATACTGAGATTTACCATCTAGATCAGGGGTGGGCAATCTTATCCACAAAGGGCCGGTGTGTATGCAGGTTTTTGGGGTAACCTTTAGGTCAGCTGTTCAAACCCAGGTGTGAGGACTCCTCAGCCAATCAGTCCTCTAATTAGTGACCTAATAAGAGTTGCAGCGAAAACCTGCATAACACTGGCCCTTTGCGGATAAGATTGCCCACCCCTGATCTAGAGGGCAGGGTTTGAGAACAACAGTTACTGTTTTTACCTACAGTTAGACATACAGGTAATGTTTACAAAAACATTTATTTTGGCTTATTCACTCATTGTATATTCCATTGTTGGTACTTTGGTTTCCTCCTGTTCTATGGAACGTTTAGGTAGATCAGTGTCTCTAAACTGTCTACAGCAGCATATCTCAACCCAGTGTTGGGTGCTGGAGGGAAGCAAAAATGTGGGCTGTCTGGGGTTTCAAGAAGACTGGGTTGGGCAACTATGGCCCATAGGATCCATCCACCTTATGAAGAACTGACATTCTGTCCAAGATGTACCATACCTCACGCCATGTTTCCTGAAGCAACAGCAGCCTCATCGTGAGTGGTAGGATGAGCAGAAGGATGGATGAACAATCTTGGTTTTAACAGTAAACGGTCGCAACACCCATTCTGGCTAACCATCAGTTCCTGAAACTTTGACACATTTACCATAAATCATTTTGATGTTTTATCAAGAACTAGTCATATCATTGTAACGCTCCTAATGGCTGATTACTTAAAATATTCTAATTATAGCACTTCTTGGCAAAGTATTGCTGAATGCATGTTATTGTTCCTGAGTGTTGTCATCAGTGTCTCCATACTTACCGAGGACAGAGATGAAAATGAAAGTGATTCTTTGTGTGTGGGGCTGACAACTTCAGGAAGTTCAAACCACTTCTGATGCCAGGTAATGTAGCATTTTCTAAGCATTCATATACACGGTGACCAAACTGCAACCAAGCCCAATGGGCATAACACCTTATTTCTTCCTGTAATCCTATTGGCTTTGTGCCATTGAGCTGACAAACTGCTCAGTGGTTCACATTCAATGGGATTACAGGAAGAAATAGTTATTGCTACCGTGTGAATCTCCCAGCAAATTTAATCATCATATAATTGTACAGGTACGTCCACTGTTTTTTGACTGCAAGAGTTAAAATGTAGCATTGAAAAACATTTACAAAATCCTTACAGGGGTAAAAGTTGGGTTCTTCTGTTGACTTTTTTTTAAGTATAGTATAATGTACAGTATATAAAAATAGACTTACCATAGTATACATATCATAAATGCTGCCAAGGAAAACTAAAGATATATCCTTTTTAATAACCCAAATAAAAGACCGTCAAATTCTTACTCAATAATAAAATTAAGCTTTTGTGAGTGCTTCAGTTTTGCAACTGCATACCAAATTTAATGATAGAATTCAGCAATTTATCAAGGCAAATACTTTAATTTGCAATCTGTACATTCAAACTAATTACAACAAACTTGTTTCTCTGATTTATACATACTTTCTATAACAGGTTCTACAACATAGTAAGTCATTCTATCGCCCTCTACAGGAGGTTCTACTTTGGTAGATACACAGAGAAAGTGCTGACTTGCTGTGTTGGGAGAATTGTAATGGACTTCAGGTCTGATATTCCTTTATGAAAATCAATTGTATTCAATCCTTTTTGTGCTGATAAACCTAAGGGCAAGAGGACTCTTCAGATGTGGATAATCTGTGTTTTTACAAAAACTCATGGTTCCAGGTATGTGGGAAATAAAAGAACAGGACAGACTTAAGATTCATTTTACATTTTATTACTCCAAATTAAAATTTCAAGTGCTCATCAGGTCTGCAGTTCCCCTCTCTTACAATTAACAAAATATATTATTTGTGTGATGATTCTTTGCATTTGATTGAAGCTTTGTACCAAAGAAAATAACAGAAAATCATTTCAATATCAAGTAATACAAATATTTCCCAAGAAGTTGGTTAGTTAACTAAATATATTAATAGTGATCTTATTATTCTATGCTGCAGTTCTACATAGACATCTGAATCCTGTAAACATTTCTAGAAATATACTTCATAATTTCAGTCGTCAGTCTTCCTAAAAAAAGGCTTGCAAAAAGCATGATTCAAAAGCACCCTTCAAGCAAGACCATTTGATAGTACTGGGTAAACGAAACAGATTTTGAAAACATGAGTCCTTGGGGACCCCCAGACAATCCACACTTTTGCTCCCTCCTGGCTCCCAGCCAATCAAGAACATGGGATACCTGGTACAGGTGTACTGGGAGGAAGCAAAATTTAGTTGAATTTTATTTTTGCATGCATGAATATACTTGAATACTTGTATCCGTCTTACTTGTCGCCGTTAATGCAGTCACCGTGGGGACTGAGAGTAATGTAATTTCAATCCTTATGTCCTGTACATATGGCAGAACTGACAATAAAGACTTTGACTTGAAATGTGGACTGTAGCTCCTCGGGGCTGCCTGAGGACTAGGTTGAGAAACACTAATATAACGGATTGATTCGTTCGAAGCATGAAGGAGTCACACACTGAGCATCAGTGTTCAAAGTGGAATAAGGCTTATATGTGACTCCCTGCATCAGGCATTCTAAAATACATCTGTACATTTTAAGACACTGCTCATTTTGTGTGTTATCATAGTGAGGAGCTATCACACACACTAATCATTTTAACGTGCAGAACCGGTATTGTATCAATGTGAACCGGATTCCCAATCCCTAAGCTGTGTCAATAGACAAAACATCTTTGAGAGGCACCAAGTAGATGGGCAAACAGCTCAGCAACAAAACTGGAACAGCACAACCATCTGTATCAGTCTATAACATAGGTTTTTGGATGACTATTAACTCTAAACAAGCAATACATATGCAGTGGAACGAAGATTATTGAGAACTTTAGGCAGATCGGTGTCTCTAAATCTTTAATCACCTTTAAGCAGAAATGGCGGGTTTCCCTGCGATTACCCAGGGTCCAACATGTTCTTTCTGCTTCTATGCGACTGGCATTTGGATCGTATATGGATGGAATCACAGACCTGCTTCCCAAAGACCTTTAACATTCTGGCTGGGTGCCAACAGCTCTAGTGCTCGCTGATCTTCACCTTCACCCGATGCCAAGCATTACTCAGAACGCCACGCAGGTTCCATATTGGTGCCATGGAGTCCGGCTGCACATTGTAGCTGCTATCCACTGCCTTGCATATAATCTCCAGTTCCTGGGTGCCGCTGGGCAGAGGGGCACTCAGCTCCCACAACTTCCATGCCCAGGCCCTGCCAGGTGGCGGCGACAGGTCCAAAGCCTCCCCCTCCCTGCCTTGCAGCTTAGCCACCTGCCAGGTTTTTCCACCGTCTAGGGACACGTCCACCCGGACTATCTCCCTTCCACCCCCGCTCCAAGCATAACCCTTCACAGTCACTTCCCCCAGGCTGTGGTCTAGGACTGCGCCCTCTGCTGGCCAGGTGATGGCAGACTGCACCGGCAGCTCCTGGATCGCCGGGGCTGACTTGAAGTCGACTGTGTCCCAGTCTGTACCGGGGGAGAAGCCCTTGTAGTCATTCTGCTGCCAGTGGCTGCTGCTTTCCACCTCGCTCAACACGATCTTGTCCAGCCACTTGACGTTGCGGGCCCCTACAATGCCTGGCACCACCACCCGTACGGGAAAGCCGTGATCGGCTGGGAGGTCCTCCCCATTCATCTCATAGGCCAGGATCACATCTCCCTCTTCACTCAATGCCTTCCCCAGAGGTATCGATGCCCCGTAGGAGGTTCCCGTGACATCCTTGTCCAACCCTTCGAAATGCACGTGCTGGGCCTTCCCTCCAGACTTGTAGCCGGCGTACAGCAGCACATCCCGAAGCCGAGGGCCAGCCCAAGTCGCGTTGCTGATGGCTGCTATCCCCCAGTTAAGCCCCTTGACCTGCTTGACCTGGTTCATTTCCGAGCGCCGGTTTCCCGCGCACTGCAGGGTGGCCGTCACAATGTACTTCGGGAAGCGCGACTTCAGATCCTCCAGCGAAAGCGACACGGTGCCGCCAGGAAGCCCCTGAATCTTCAGTTGGTAGGTGCTGGGGTCTACCTGTGGCACGGGCAGGTGGTTCCTCTTGAAGAAGAAGGCAGACGGTGTGATGAAGTTATCTGTCAGGATCTCGGTCGGAGGCTCAGCATTGAATGGCTTTTGGCTGTTGACTCTGAGCACTGGGTGCCTGGGGGGGTCCTTGGCATAGGGGTCCAAGGAGCTGCTGTCTAGCGTGCGGTCTTCCTCCCTCAGCTCTCCCACCTTGTACTGGGACAGCATCTCCAGCACGTGCTCCTGGTTGTGGACGGCGTACAACGCCCAGAAGGGCTCCAGTGCGCCTCCCGCCGCCAACAGGATCTTGTCACCCCCCGGGTGTAAGGACACAAATTCGGTGATGTCATACACCCCCCCCTTATAGGTCACCCACACCCCCTTGGCAGAGGAATGATGCTTGGCCACCTCCTCCTGTGTGTAGATGGGCAGAGGTGGACTTTTCCCAGGGGCCTGGACATCAGTAGCTGCCTGTTGGGCCTGGAAGGTCACATAACACTGAAGCCTTAACACTTTGTACATACACTCTACATGAAGGTGTTCTTATTCGTTTACTGAAAAAGGCCATTTAACTACTAAAAGAGTCTTCAGTCCCATCATCTTGATTTTAACACCTAACATGGCGGCATAATCTCATTCATTATTGACGTGCAGCAAAAGATGATAACAAATACAGAACTGAGCAAACAGAATGACAAAATGCACCAAGTACCTGACTTTCGAGCAGACTGTAGGCCAAAACAGCTCCACCCCCAGCCAAGATCCCGGCCAATAGGTGCCTCCAGCCAGAAGGGTGGCCATGGTCACGAGGACCAGAGTCATGCCCTCCGCCACTGCCCCACCGAGTGCACAGGGCACCCGCACACGCAGACAGGGGCACCAGCCGCTTAGGAGGAGGAAGCCTGCATAGCCAACAATAAACCGATGAACGGTAAACCATACATTTATAACGTTACTGGAGGAATGCATTCGCCGTATAGCGATATTGACATAATACAGAACGACAGACACACGCACTCAGTGGCTAGTTTATTAGGGGGCGCTACCTGTTAATGCAAACAGTCCACTCCTCCAACCAGCCAATCAAAAAGGTGAACCGAAAATGTACAGCACTCAGACAGGGTCAAGGCATTCACTTACTGTCTGACTAAACATTAGGCCGGCCAAGACGCCTGATCTCAGTGGTTTTACTGTGGCGTGATTGTCGTGCCAAACATGGAGGTCCCAGAATTTCAGAAACCGTCGCCATCCTGCAATTTTCACACACTACAGTATATAGAGTATACAGTGTATGGTGCAATAAAACTTCCAGACAGCATTTTTATGACCCAAGAACACCTTAAAGGGAGCGGCCAGAAAATGGTCAGCCTCAATCGTACAGTTACCACAATGGCGTACAAAATGGCTTCTCTGCAAACTCATCTACCCTTGAAGTGGTTGTGGATGCAAAAGTAGATCCCAAGTGGTATTAGCTAAAGGTACCTAATAAAGGAGCCAATGAGTGTAGCTATAACAGGTTGTTTACCTTTGTGGGCACATAAATGTTGTACCACAGTAGATTAATATATTGGGTTTAATCTACATTAAAGGACATAATTTCAATATTTGCATGTGACATTTCAGGGGTCTCCTAGCAGGGCAAATAAGACTGTTGCAAGGCAATCAATAGCTTTGCATTTGTTTCAAAAATACTAAAATTCTCCAAGAATGAAAAGACCAAAACATTGGCAACTTTGCTTCATATCAGCTACATAATGTTCTTTATGTAGTTTTCCGCTCATTTCACAAGATTCTGACGAGCCCCAATTCATACTTGTGTATGGGTATGATTTTCCAAACCCATAAACCAACATTACACCATTTTTGAATTTGTTGTACACTGTGCCAAAAGGGGGCGTGTGCAACTTGCCCAGTCTTCAGTAACATGTCACTTGCACCTGCTTGTGTTTCACTGTTACGCACCAAAATGCAACAACCAGCTGCCAGTCATTAACATGTGGTCGGAATATTCCATTACCCAAATGGCAGAGGGGGGTGTTTTATTATTCATCCATTAAACTTATTTGTTGTCAACAGTGTGTTGACTTTGGCTGTCAGTGACACCCCCTTTTTTGCAGAGAGGATTCAGTTCATGGGGTGTAAACCTCGGTCTCACCTCCACGACATTTGCTGATACACCTCAGTTTAGATGCACCACATGGGCTGCAACCCATTCAAGACAAAAGCTGTTTTATGATGCAATATAATGGCTTGGTGATAAGCTTTACTTCACTTTTATAGCAAGTGCAGTGCCTCAGGGGAGAGTATGGATTCCAGACGCTGTTTCAAATGGACTAGTATAGTAGAAAGCTCTAGTATTACTCCAGCATTCAGTCAAGGGCAACATTCCATGACCCCTGCACTTTTGTCAAAATGAAACCATTCATTAAAAGCCTCAGCTTAATATATTGTTCTAGTTCTGCAGCAGATACAATGCCTGTACTTTTATTTTAATGGAGAGTAATAGCTAAGCAGCTCATCTTTTAAGATTTATAAGTCATGGAAAGTACAATGATCTAAAGAAATATACTATATTGAAGTCACGGAACAGTTTGGTGGTGTAAGTATCATACTGCTGGTTATTTAGAGAGTATCTATTGTTAAAGAAAGGGAGACAGTTAAAAAGCCTTTCACTTTGGCAGCCTTCATGACTGCCATGACAAATATGTGCAGCTGATCCAATGCAAAACTATAGGCAATGAACTTGATTATAAACTTACAAGCATAATTACATGAACATGGAGCAAAAGATTCAGGCTCTCTCTCGTTGTGCATTTGGTTTACCCTGAATCACAGGTTTAGTTTCAATTATTCTGCAATGACTGGTTTGGCAGTGAGTTTTAGAGAATCTGGGATAGAACAGCATGCATTGAAACCTTCAAAGTTTTATAAGTTAAATTTACGAACACACATTTTTACCTTAATCTCACCTGGAGAGTGAAATGTGATGGAGAACTGAAAGTGTTAGACATGGGTAAACATGGAGAACCGGCAAAAGCTACTCGTAGTTACACATTAATTACAGTGTAAAGGTTGCAGCAGGGAATGGTACCTGTGTGTCTGGAGCAGGCCAGTGTGTGCTAGAGCTCGACACGTCCTGAGGAACAGCATTGAGGCATCCGGCTAGGAAACGGAAGGAATCAGGATTGAATAACACCCACTCTGAAGGGATGAGCCCCCAAAATGAGACATTTAAACAATGTGCTTTGGAATGGTACTTTACAAAACAATTCCAACACACAGTAAAGCACAACTGAAAAAACCAATACGAACGAAAATGTAACATATTGTGTACAGTATAATGTATCTATATTTGAAACTGCAATAAGAACGGCAATATCTTTATGCTAGATGCAAGAGCATATTATGTAATAATGTCTAAGAATCTCAGTTTTCTTTAACCATGTTTAATGATCAACACTGGCAGGGTAATGAAAGTGACTTAGGTCTACTTAAGGTCCCCCTTTGGCACAAACACATAACTTCAGTGTTGTTCCTGTATTCATCATCTCTTCATCCGGTAGAAATAGTTCAGGTTTCAAAAGAAGCAAGTGACACGGTGCAGTGGCAGTTTCTCAACTGGGCAGCCAAAACTAAATTTTAACAGTTAAGAAAAATTGTGAGAGGAACTACACTGAAATATGAACAAAGTAAGCCATCCAAGTAGGGCCTGAAAAGAACTGTAAAACTAATAACATAGAACTTTTTGAGTCAGATTGGAACAATGCCTTTGTATCGACCCAGAACTGGGCCATAAAACAGGCAAGTGTGATTAATTGCTCATTCTTAAACAATTTACAATGCGAATAACTCTTTAACTGATAACAATTAAACCAGACTGATAAGAATAGATACAGTGGTTATACAATTCAGAATAGATACAATGGTTCCCATTCAGACTGATCACCAGCCTGAGAAAAGCAGCCAAATTTCACAAATTTCAGGGCTGAACTTGTGTGAATAATCAGGTTCCAGCATACACTGCTGAACACCATGTCAATGGTGCCAGATTTTATTTTTGTTCTGGAAATAGATACTCACAGGGTTGAAAAGCAAACTCGAAGGGACACAAAAAAAGCCACGAACTTTTAGGCTCGTTTTGTGTTCATGAAATTAATTATATGCACTGACATGTCTGCCATATTAACGACGAATATCAATTGGGCGTTACGCAATTATTTACAATATTGCCAACTTTGCCAAATTTGAGACAAGTCTGCACACACATTTACTTGTATGTACCTGTTTAATTACCTTGCAAATAGTATATAGGGCTTGGAAACTGCCCCAACCCTTTTGATGTAGCCAAGTTCTGATTTATAATGGATTAATATGGATTTGCCGTTAGATTTCCTGCGTGTGAATCTGAAAGCGTGAGTGTCATGATAGATGTGTGAAAGTTGGCAACCCTGTACTGTCGCTACATAGTTTCGGTTCCAGACTGGAGATACTATAATGCATGTAGGCTACATTTAAACTTCAAAAATCAAATCTTCACAAAAAAGGACCACATTGGACGTGAGTTTACACATAGCCACGGTCTTCGTTTTGACATCTTGAGAGATCAGAGATAATTGCCACCATTTAGGTACTGCGCAAGTTCATTTCAACTTGCCAAAGGAATAATATAATACTAATAGGCAGCAGTAATGCAAACCAACAGTATTCCAATAAGGCTGAAGTTACAAAAAAACTTAAGCTGTCTTTCGTAGTTCGATAAAACCGCAAATAAAATGATCCGAAATAATAATTTAAACGATTTTGTTGCTATTTTAGTGGGTAAGGTGTCAAGTATGTTTTTTTTCCAGAGAATTTGTTATCGACGATTTACACCTGACATAAGCAACAGCTATCGCCTTAAGGTCATAAGTTAGTCATGCATTTCATTTAGCCAAGATTCCATAAACATCTTCGTCTTTGTACTCAATCTTAAACTATCAATACAGCGCTAGTTAAACACCTTAAAACATGAAAAACTTGTACGATTAACTTTAGTCTCTGACAACAGCGAGCTAGGATATACAAATGTTCAGAATGAGTTTCACGTGTTAAAATTACGTGTAAAACTGTAACTTTCCATAAACATCACTTAATTACAAAAACAGTATATTACGTCGCTGATATGATTTACCCATTTGGCTGTTTGTGCAGCTTAAATTATATTATGTGATAATAGGGAACTCGAATGTAATCGACACGATTTTCCCGATCTTCCTTGCAACCCTTAATTTTTAATGCCCGTAAAATGCCCTAAAATATTTTTGTTAATATATAAATACAATCCGCCTTAAAAAGTGGGACATTCACTTACTCAGACTAAGTAGATGAATCAGCTGTTCCGGGCGGGCGGCCGTCGCGAGTGTGTTCCACAGCAGGCCGAGCGCTAGGCAGTTCGCAAGGGGCTCCAATTGTGACGTCACCGGCGAAGACCGGTTCCCATTTGTACTGCGTGGTAACGCCAGGCGGCGTTTCGGAATTTCCTGTTCCCCAGTTTTTAGTCTCCGCTTTCTTGTGTTGTTAAAACTGATTTAATTAATCCAACCGTTTTAATAATATTGTTTACTGCGGCTACCGTATAGCTGGACAAACGAGCATAGCTTCCCATTTGTCATCGTATCAACATTTATTAACATATATATATTAAAATGCAAACCAGGATAAAAATACAAATCCAATTGGATAACGTACTTGAAGTTTCTGAAGCATTCGTCGGTTCCATTTTCTAATCGCCTATTCTGAGCAGTTTCGGAGGGCGGAAATTGTTTTAGGGCTTAAAGTAGGTGACTGTATTACTTATAATAAAATAAATGATTGTGCTATTATAATTGCAGGGAGTGATATGTGAGTATTTAGATATACAAATAAAAGGCCGAACGTAATCTTAAGTATAATTAAAGTTAAATATGATTACAATCTTTTTTTCGTATTTTATAGTATCTTGGGAAGTAAATAAAATATAGGCTACTCATAGCATGCTTATTCAGCCCTATTTAGTCAGATTCGGTGGAGGCCATTTTTATATAAATTACTAATCCAGATTTATTCAGGTAGATCTCTACCAGTATTATACTAGGTCAATGTTATGCAGTTTTTGCCTACATTGCTTTGCAGAAAAAATGGAAAATGGATGGATGAGATTAATTGCTTAGGGGTTGGTTACCTGCAGCAGTTTCGTCTCCCAAAAGGTTCCTAGGTGGGTTCAAGGGCATTATAAGACATATTCACTTAATAATGTCTATTCTCCAGAAGACTCCACGACACTGTGGCTTGTCATGTGCACATATTCCGTTCATTTATTTGGTTGAATGCAACAGTAAGCACTAGGGCTGTAATGGTACACGTATTCTTTGAGTTCCATTCAGTTACATTTTTGGTTTGGTTTGCACAATGAAATGAACAAATACATTTATTAACACAAGTAGATGTTCAACATGGAAATTGTGGCTGTGAGTTAGTTACGGTTAGTCCTGGAGAGCTCAAAGACTCTCCCATGTCACGTAAATCAGTAGTTTTGGAATAAATGACACCATCACTGGGGAGCGAGTAGGTGATATAACCAAGACTGTTAGTTGGCTTTGGTATAGCTGCTGGAAACACGTCCAATGTGGTAACCCACTTGAGATGACATCGTGCGGGTGTGTGTACGACCTGAGTAAGGCAGAAACGGACTCTGCATGTTAGACTCTTATTGGCGATTAAGTTGCTTATGCCAGGAAATTCAGACTGGGATAAAAAAAATTGGAGGCTATAGGCTCACAGCAAAGCACACACACACAGGCAATTTGGTAACTCCAACTAGCCTCAGTATGTTTTTAGACTGTAGGGGGAAACCAGAGAACCCCATGACAACACAGGGGAGAACATGCAAATCCCACACGTGGAACCCTGGCGGAGACTCGAATGCTGGTCCTGGAGGCGTGAGGCAACAGGGCTGACCGCTGCCCCACCACGCCACCTCCTGGCACTTTGCATAAATTATTTTTTGGTACTGTATAGGTAGGCAAAATAATACTCATAGATCATATATGCAGGTTAACACATAGGGTAAGCAAGAAGCATCCCCCCACCAAATCCTAACATGACACTCTTATGACGGTAGAGGTTGGATTCAAACCCCAACCCTCAACACATGTGGTAACAGGGCTACCTGCTTTGCCACCAAAACAGCACACAGCTGTAATAAAACCATTATATATTTTAATATGTAATAAATTATAAAATATACTTTACCTTAAAATAGACCAGATTTTTGACAAGCTCAAATTTTATGACAATGCGTGTTCGTGTTTTTGTAATGTGCACATAAAAAGGACTATTTACATTTCTATAGCTATATGTGGTAATGTTGCAAGACATTCATCTTAATCATGCCTTGACAGTTCAGGAATATAAAACAAAAAAATCAGTAACCATGCTTGTTATTAGTATAATGGGTGGAGTGTATATATTAGCTCAATACAACACATCAAATTGTTCTCTTGTTTAAATAGGAGTGGTCCTTTCTGAGCTGATATAAAAACTTCTGTTAGCCTTAGTCTATTACATTTCAACATTATTTCATAATGGAAGCTGTTACTGTTACTTTCTGGAGAGACCTGCACTGTAATTTCCTTTCCATGGTATTCTCTTCAGAGAAAACTCAGTGTCAGCAGCTCTGGTTTAGATATTCACAAACTCTGGGCTAAAATCCATAAAGCTTTCACCATTCAGCTGACTGCATTGTATGCAATTACACCCTTTGTATATTTTGGCTACTATGTCTGAGGGTGTTGCTATGCACAAATTACTACGTCAATCGGGAATAATAATTGTATCAAGCATCAAACAGATACAGTATGTCGGCCAGGCTAATTACTTCTCATCTTGTTCCATCTACCTAAACCCTATTTTTGTGAAAAAATCAATTGTGGGGTAATCTGACTCTGATTTACTATAATTCGGGGGTAAATCACACATCTGTCAAAATGAAGGAGAGATCAAGTACCTTTTCTGAAAAAGAGAAAATGTGAGATCAGCCTAAACTGACAAACACTGTTATTGTACAATAACATACACGATATCTGGCAGTTCTTGCTGCTGAGGTGATCATATTTCTGGTCATTTAAATGTAAAAACAAATGACTCCTCTGATGGATTTACACTGATCGCACATTTAATTAATGCTTGATTTGCTTAGACAATCCTTTCGGTTCTAAATAAAAGTTAAGACTTAAAATGACATCAGATAAAGCTCAGTTTTTTTTTTTTTTTTTAAAGAAAACAAAGTCTGTGAACCTCTCTTAAAAACAGCAGGGGTCTAAGCAGACACCTATCACATTAGTCCAGATTTTTTTTCAGACACACATTTCATATAAGGTCAGTTTGCTCACTGTTGTTCTCCACCTCCAGTGTTAGTGTATGAATCTTGTTTCTGCTTTGTTTGTTTAGACTTTGCATGTTCTCCTGGTAGTGTACAGGTTTCCTCTGGGTACTCTGATTTCCACAATCCAAAGACACGCAGTTACGCTAACTAGTGCCTCTAAATTGCCCGTAGTGTTTGAGTGTGTATTACTTAATGCACTGTGCTGCCCCATGACCTTGACAAAGATAAGTGGCAGGATTGGAAGATGGACGGATGTTATTTCTCTTTACCGTATGATAGACTTACTTCCTGTCCAGGGAGTTCCCTCACTGTGCTTCCTGCGACAGAATCCAAGTTCACCTCAACCATGTACTGGATAAGATATAGTAGATGAAGCATGTTGTAAATTATAGCAACATAAAAAGGTATTATATTCTATACTGCTTTAATGTGATTTTTTTAAATGGACATTTTATTTATATGTTCAACAGTTTTCAAAAAACAAAATGCAAAATTTTGAATTCTGAGGTTCAGATCGACCTCTAGGTATTTTTTTTTTCCTAACTGGTTGGTTCTCAAATTCTATTGAGTTTGAGAACTGAGGTACCACTGTATACGGTTAAGAATATATATGGTTATATGATGTATTTGTGTACCTATCTGGTATTTGTTTGTGTGGGTGTATTGTTGAATTACAGTATTACAGTGGTGTTATTTGACATAATAAATCATCATTGATTTTATATAGAATCTGTCTATGGACATTGTGTTGAGCAAGCATTCGTTCTATGCTATATGGTAAGTAATTTTAGTGAAGATGATATCGAAGTGGAAAGATTACAGTGGGACAATTCCAGTTTATCTATTAATGGATACAACATAGTCTATAGTAGGGATGTTAACCGATGACCGTTTGACCGGTGGTTGACCGTATCAACGTTAACCGGTCAAAGTTGTCGGTAGTCGGTTAAAAAAAAAAGTGATATCTAAATTAGGCTATTATAGACAGTGGACTATACGCTACTACAGTTAGCCATCTCATTCCTCATCTTTTTGTGTTAAGTGAACAAATTATCCCTCACACTCAATTTTTCATAACTCGCCTGTTTGTACTTAATAAACCAATAAAAACATTTGGCGCGAGGTCACAGCGTTTGGGTTCTCGCGCTCACAAGGTTTGCGAAATTTAACTTTAACTTGTTTTTCGTTCATTTATTTTCCAAGAATAACTAATGGCCAAACCGTTGTGTTATGTTTTAATAATTAGCACCCTTAACACCTGTCTGTGAGCTGTTTGTTGGCTACAGTATTCTCATTCATAGATTCTAATAATTTTTCGTTTATTTAATGTTATTCTTAAGAATAGCTGTAGGTTTTTGTCTGTTATGGTTTAGGAGATGTTGCCCTTAACAGAAGTTGACACTTGTCTTTTTGAAAAATAAAAAAATAATATTAATTATACAACAGAGTTGTCCTGTCCGTTATTAGAAGGCACACAGTGAGTTAGACCTGCCTTGGCCGGTGCGTCTTTTACGCATTCTGAAGGTGCCTGTTTTATCCATTGGTTTTATCATGTTGCAGTCTATTAGGCAACATTCCGCATAAGATGGGCTTAGATTTGGAAATACATTACATCTACATTTCAGTGGTAACCGATAAGGTGATGATGATCATCATCTTTCTTTATTATGGTTAGCACTACCTCAACTAAAGCGGCGTCTCTTCGGAGCTGTCATTTTCTTAAATGAGCCGTGGCAATGTTTCAAATGAGCTTCTAACCTAGACAAACGCCTTTATTTTCAAAGCGATCACCTTGTACCCAAACCATTTGAAACTAAGGAGCCATTTGTCCTACGATTACATACAACAAGCTCTTCGGCGCCGCGTTTGCGGGACTCATGTTTCGCGCTGTAGGGGATTTTAAAAAAGTGACGTGAGTGGCAGTGTGTGTGTGTGTGTGCGGGAGGCAGAGCGGCAGAGAGATGCGACAGAGTTGCGAAATTGCAGGCGCGGCTCGAAATGGCTGTTATTTCAAATAGCGTACCATATTTTAAACTAATCGGTTAACCGGTTTCAACCGGCTACTGAGGCTCGGTGGTCGGTCAAGAAATTTTTTAGTTTTCGCCATCCCTAGTCTATAGCATAGTTATAATTCAAATAAATTCATTAGAAAGCACAGTCTTGGAGGTGCAAGTCAATCTGGAGGCTCATTCTCTTCAATTCAAAGCAAGGGATCATTACATAGCCATATTCATAGCTTACTGAGGCCTCTGTCCCTGGTATGAGAGACTTAGTATGAACATCTTTCTGGTACATCCCATCTCTTTCCCTTGACGAGGTCTGATAAAATGGTTATAGGAGAGGATTGCTGAGAATATTATTTTCCATCAGACCTCGTAACTATGACAAATCTGGGAGATTTTAAATGAGAGACATATGGACAATATAATTGAAAATATAACATGAATTTGATTTAACGAGTAATGACACTTTACAGCAATGCCTTTTTTCTCTACAGTTGATCTGAGTAATGTGATGTCGATATTTTACATCATATGTCCAGTGCAAGGGCATAACTTTGGCTGGAACACTGGGGGGTTGAGCTCTCCACCCATTACGGGGGAAACATGATTATTGGGGGGTTGTATTAGCTGGTTTTGATTTATTGGGGGGGCTACAACCCCCCCATCCCCCCCATAATTTACGCCCATGGTCCAGTGAGATCCAGTTTGCAAGACTAGATGATTGTTTCCCCTCCATTGTTTTCGTTTCGGTCTCACGGAACACTTCCCTTACTGGTGACACGATGGAGTTTTCCCGTCAGGAATCACACACAGCGAATCGAACACACAAAAACACTAATTTTAAGGTGGCACTGCCCCCTGTCGCTTGAAATTAAAAAGACATTGTAAAGATAACATACGACTTGATTTGATTTTCTAATGCAAGCTAAATATCGTAGCACGGATTGTCTTTAGGAGACAGTACGTTCTTTCCCTCAGAAGTATAATTCGGACTTAGTAAGCGACTAATGCTGAGACTGATATCTATTTAACTGTTGTGCATTATCGAATGCACAGTTTATAAGCGAAAACAGTTACTGCCTTACTGTTTGTGGGTGGTTATACGTCGTTCTCGCAAATGGTCTATCAAGATTATAATCTTGTATAAAAACATTTTGAATAATGAAGATTAAAGCTTGCTTTACACATAAAACCCAGGTGAATAACATATCTGTAACACAATTGCTATATCTAAACGATTCTCACGCATCAAATGCCACTCCCGTACTACACCTCGATGTGGACTGGAGTAGGCCTCTCAGAAACTGCATACATTAAAACTGATCATTACCAATAAAACAATGAATTCTTACGCTATTCTTAACATAATCACCAAACTAATTTCTATGTGTCAATACTGATTTTCATTTTCAGCAACTATCACAATACAAACTGCACGTTAAGACGACGTTATTATAAACTGCAAAATACCCTGGAAACACAAGTTAAAATGCAGACAATAGAATACCCTGCCTCCGTGGAGACACGAATTTTTTTTTTTGTAAAAGCCGTGCGCGTTCTCGTTTCAACGCGTGGCAGTTCACGAGCGAGACACTGATGATTCCGGGGGCTGGGGGCGACGCGAGCGTCGCAGACTGGACCAGAGGAGACAAAATATCAGCGGTTAGCTGGGGTCCAGCACGGAGACGCCTCGGTGAGAGACTTTAATACTTTGTCAGATTAAGTTCAAGTTCTGTAAACATTTTAACTTTATACTTAAGAAGTGGAACCAAAATAGCCTTCTTCATTATGTATCTGCGTTTTGTAGCTGATTTTCCAAAATTACCAGAGAAGACCGGAGAGGGGGAGACCGCAAACGGTGTCTTCGCTTCTAGCCGGTTAGCTAGTTGGCTAAGCTAATCAGATTGTTATCTTTCATCCAGCGATCCAGGTCCACTGAGCATACTTTAATTATATTTTTGTTTTATTCTGGAGTCTCTTAGATATTGTTCTGGATGTGATGTGGCGAGCGTAACCGTTGGTTTCTAGCGAGCAAATCTGATTTGGCACGGCGTCTTCAGGTAATGCCTGCGCTGGAGAAGGAAACTTAGACACTTTCATGCTTTTCAGCCACAATACTGTTTCTGTGCATGTTACTAACCACGTAGGACCGGGCGGTATTAAGCAGAACGCCCCAAATTGTGCTTAATTTATTTTACGTTTCTACCGAACTTGCTGGGGTAGATTTGCTTCCTTTGTCCGAAACAAAGGTCTAACCAGCTAGTTGGAAATAATAAAAAACGTCCGTCTGTTAAGATGGACAGATTTTTACGTTTTATTTAAGGTTAAGAATGAAATATGCACCCAGTGTTTACTCCGTTGCGCCGTTACTGGACGGAGATGCCTTTCTCTCGGATGTTGACACGTGGAGCGCGGGGTTTAAATGCTTCATTCATTTTACTGGCATAAAGAACGTGCAGCGGAGTTTAACTGACAACTGATTTTAGTCGTATTCTGTAGTTGCCACCGCCATAATTTTAACTTTGCCTTGACCTAGACTGCTTACTGCGCCGGTATGTACACGGGTCTGTTGATCGTGTCTGCTTCGCTCTGGTGCATGAAAGTGACTGTTTTCATGCGGAGGATTTGAGGTGGCTTGTAATTATAAGTTGGATCCTGGATAGGACACATTTAATGAGGCCTTGCCTTATCCAATCGCCACTATTCCATTATTGTAAAGCAGCTCTTTGCAGCTGATTTGCTATTTGGAGTGCGGGTAAATCAATGTTCACTTCGGACTTTCTGCTGGGTCACGTGGGTTTCGTAATGGGGTGAGACCAGGTTATGTGCCCTGATGTTTTTGTTAAGGACAATAGGCTTATTTTATTTTTTAAACTAGATACTTTGTCATATGCTATCTTATTTAGTTGTGTTGACGTTGTCTTTCAAGAATGCTGGGTGGAGGATCGGGATTTTAGGTCAGTGTTATAATCCAAAATTAACCTGGTAAAAGTGTGGCTAAAGGCTTGCGTTGCTACAAAGGTTAATTGTCGCCATAGCGGTACAAGTCATGCTAGGGGTTTTATATATGTTTTCTAAATGCTTTTCTCAGGCACCTGTTTTATTCTAGTTTCTGCAGATGTAGTAATCGGAAATATGGTAGTTTCAGGATTAACTTGCAAGTAGGACCGAGATGTACTTTAAGCGGTTATCGAATGCTGTGGTCACAAGACAGCTGATAGTTTTGAGATATTTGATCGAACTAGTTTTACCAGCATGAATGACTTCTTGACTGCAATTTAACGAAAAGGAAGTACAATTAGTGTGATTATTGACCATAAATACCTTAATCAACAACTGTGCATGTCAGTACATGATTCCCCCTCGTCATTTATCCTGCAATCTCTTGGGACAGTGCAGATTCTTTACTGGTACCCAGCTGTCATTTACTATTCTTGTGAGCTCAATGGTTTCATAAAGGATGTATGCAGTTTGAAGGCAGTTTGATTGGAAATGTCTAAATAGCTCAGTTAAGGCATGTTTAATTTAATTGAAATGGCAATAACAAAGCACACTTTAGGTCTTAAATCGAGTTTCACCATGGGTGTCATTATGAGTGTTGTGTTTTCTCTGTATGTCTGTCTAGCTATTTGGTTCCCCTGGGATACTTTGTGGGAAAGGGAGACTTAATTGAAAAACACCGTGCCTAGGAAAGCATGGCTTATTTGCTAAGGGAGGTGGTGTGTTGCTGGGCTTCCAAATCCCAATGGAGTTCTAGACTGGTGTGTCAGTATGGGTCCTGCATTATTATTATAGGGTACAAATAAAAATGAGTGTTGTAATTAATTAAGCCATTTTGGAAAATGTATTTTAAGTAAAAATGATATTTTCCTTGGTTATACATGTAGTTGTCATTGTCGAATTTGGGATATATGCTTCTTTTCTCAAAGTAATGTAGTTATGCAAAGTCCAGATTAACTTGCGCACAATGCTTTTTTCTCACTGGCCTTTAACATATAAGCAGTATGTTGTCTCTTTCAATAGTGTTGTAATCATGGCTTAAGACTGTATTAGAAGAATTGTGTTTTTCCTTACCTGCTGAACTGCAGAGGTACTAGTTGAGTTTTAGAACAGCTGGTCACTGTACAATCATTGGTTGTAGGTATGCTGGTTTGTAGTCAAGTTTAACTGCAGATCAACTCCAGGTGCCTTGGCTTTTAAGTAATCATACATCTTGTTCTAGGGTGTCTTCAAGCCAAACAGAGATGTTTGCCTTAGGGTATACAAGTGTTTATTTTAAGCAAACTTGCAGAAGAAGCCGACTGGCACATGAACGTGCCCCAGAAACTGAAACTATTGCAATCTATGAGAATTAAAATATGCTCTTTTTTCCAATTCATCCCAATGTTTAAATGGTAAATAATGGGTTGTTAGTAATTTATGGTGCATGATGTACTTATGCTTTAATTGTACAACTGATTTTTTTGGCAGTATCAAGGGAAAACTGTGTACAGGGTGGGCAAAAAGTAGCTATGCAGTTTTTATTTTACAAAGTAGAGGCCAGCGTTGAATTAGGCGACGTGACAGTGTTTACTTGCCACTACTTTCACCCATCTTGACACTTGAGGACTTTTTTTTTGGGTGTGTAGCCAAGGAGACAATTTTTGAGAGGAAGGCCCACACAGTGAATGAATTGAGGGAGTTCATCTCGCAAGCATTTGTGGACATTGAGGCTAACCAGGGTGTGTGTAGCTAAAGTGTGTCACAGTGTCAGGGAGAGACTCCAGGAATGTTTCAGCATTGATGGAGGACATGTGGAACACCTAAAAAAGGCATTGTAAAGATAATATGATAGTTTGATTTACTAATGAATGCAAGCTAAACATCGTAGCACAGATTGTGTTTTTAGAAGACAGAGACTAAACATGATCTAATCAGTAATGGGGGAAAAAAACTGCATACCTACTTTAAAAAATAACTTTGTAAAATAGAAACTTTACTAAATAAAACAGAACTATTACTTTGTAAAATAAAAATTGTATACTCCTTTTTGACCCACCCTGTATGCATTTCTCTATATTGCCCAGAGATTGAAAGCTGCCCGGCTTTTGTGTATTGTAATTCAATGACTATTCCAGAACATATCCTTTATAAACAATGCTAAAAAAAAACGAAAAACTGTTCATTCTTAACATTTTAAAAATCAGTATTTGTAGCCGTGCCTGCATTATATGAAAATTGATATTGTGGACCTGTATATTTTATATTTCTTTATCAACTATGAAGTATTGTGACTTGCATTATGGGTGCCTTAACTGCAACAAAAATGTATTATTTTTTTTCTTTCTCCAGACATCTGGTTTCCGCAGACATCTGGCTTCCTATTCCAACATGTTTTCTGAATGTGTAATGCAATTTAGTAATTGTAGACCAAGAGAATGAATTACTAGCAAATACCCATGAAGCCCTTTTGTCAAACCTCTTAAAAAATATCCAGCTCTGCTGTTGGGCTTAGTGATTTTTTTTTTTGTCCCCTTCCATGTCTTCCAGATTGCATTTTTTTTCTTAGCGTTTCTTTGAGGAGAAAAGTGGTGCCGTTCAGGCTTGTGAGTTTGGATGGGCTGTTTGCCTCTAGAGGAGACTGACCTGATTCATCTTCCTGCTCTCCTCCCCACCCCTCCATTGCCCAGCCTCCAGCATCTGTAATGTGAGCCTTTCCTGGCATCTTCTAGAAGACAAACCAAGGCAGAAACAAGATTTTTTTTAATACCCAAGAAAAGTGTGCTTCAAGACGTGTCCGTCGGTTGTCTTTGGGAAGACGTGTGGCTGTGCGTGAACCACACACACACACCCCCACTCAATCTCACGTCCGGGGCTCCTGGAGGAACAGCTGCTGTTCGATTCCTCTGGAGCCGACAGCCTCTTCCTCTTGGTGAGAGTCTGATTTACAACATGGCCAAAAAACACAGCCCCAAGGGTAAGTCATCTTTTTAGTTTTCTTGAGACAAAAAAGGTCCTTATGATTTCTGTTTTGCAGTGGAAAGTCAGGTTAATTTGTACATGAATAGTTAATTTGTTTAGCAACTTTGTGTTTCTTTCCGTACCTTTAGCATTTGAATATGAAACATTGATAAGGCGTAAAAGCAGGTGGGGCAGGGGTAATGTAAAAAGTGCTTTTCAAGGAAGGGTTTTCCTTGCAGGGTTTGTCGTTTTTTGCTATGGGTAAGAGTGCCTTGAATGCATCCTTTTGAATAATTTGGGAAGTAAAGATGCGACCTGTTTTCTTTTAAGCTTCCCCTGAACTGCTTCTGTGGCATGGATATGTAGTTATTTATTTTTCCACTTTCGCCGTTCTCTCACTCCTTTAGCTAATGCAGGGTTTAAATGAGGCCATAGGAAATATCTGGGGTTCCAAGTCAGTGTTTCATCCTTGCTTATTTTTTTTCTGCATCAAGTAGACTTTTCACACATTTCCTTTTTTTGTCACTGAGACATGGACTGGAGTATCTCTTACTGTACAGGAATATGTTTGTATGGCCTTGACATGGAAATGGAAGGGTTTGGTTTTATGGTGCTGGTGGGGGGGTGGGGGCATGCATGCTACTTTGAGTGCTGTGTGCACAGAATGCAGGGCAGTGTGGGAGAGGAGCTGAAGCAGCAAGTGCCAAAAAAAATTGGGATGCATCTGGTCTACCGGGGTCCGCACAGATGTCTTCCTTAAGTAACGAGACCCCCTCTGTTTCAATGTGTGTTTTAAACAAAAGAGTTGTCAAGGGGGTGTATTACAAGGAGGCCCAAGGTGACACAGCTTCACTGGTTCTTGAATGTTCCTCAGAACACCTTGCCTCATACACAAATTCATACTAATTTTTGCTGTCAGTGTGACTGCCTGTAATACTTATGGCCAGTGTTTGCACTCCATCAGGGACCCATTAATGTATTTCGCCTTCTGTTTTGTAATTTTAGTCGTTTGTCTAGGATCAGCCACGTTTACCACATCTACCTTTTGCATGACCGTGTAATATGCATTGAAATGGGCATGTCTTAAGTTGTACAGCCACTCCTTATGTATGACCTGTTGTTTTTATGGTTGCCGTCCGTCTTTTGTTCTTTGGAAGGTCCCTTTAAGCATCACTAATCTATTTAGCATTAAAAGCTTAGCATAAGGCAGCACGCACAGCTGGGATGGGCCGTGGATGGACAGACTGAACATTTTTGAATATGCAGAATAATGTGTATCTAACACGGGTCCCTTCTTTACCTTTGTAGTATGTGCAACAGAGGGTCCCCTGTTCAGTCCAGTTGCTCATGCTTATAAAAGGTTTTCCAATAGGTTGGGAAGAAAGTCTTTGAATCCCGCAGTCATACAGTCTAGAAAATCAGGCCTCTCAGGTGTCAGTGTAATTTATGTGTATATGATATACACATCGTAGCCTGTCTCTATTTAATTTGTTTTCTGAAGGTTTGCTCCCTCATGTTCATTAAGTATCTCACTTGTGTGGTTGTTTATTTAAGAACTGCCTTGTGTCGGTGCATACCTGTGAGTGACTGTCCGAAAGATGAGGCGCATCAGAAATGTTGCCAGTGTAATTCTGTTCTGCTTCTGTACTACAAAATGTTAGTGTCTCTCCACAGTGCTGAACTTCTCGCTTGTTCCCCCATGAACAGATACCTCAGATGTGGTGTTTGATACGCACTCCAAAATGGTGATGTCACAAGGAGGCACGTTTGGGAGAATGAAGGAAAAGGTAAGATCTGGCCTGCTGACGTGCACGAACAGATCTCAAGATAGTCTAAGTGTGTAGCATCTGGGAGGAGCCATAACTAGGTGCAACAAGAATTTGATCTTAACCTCCCCTGAGAGAGAGAGACTGTCAGTGTGTTTTTGCATCTCAGAAAACATTGTGACTTCTCAGTATTTTCTGCAAGGACTGGAGAGTTTTAAGAAGGAGGTTCCTCTCGCCTGCTCTAGCGCTGCATTTCTTTAAATCTGCAGATAAATGCTGTCCGAGCTGTGGTCCCCAACAGGAGCAACAACGAGATTGTCCTGGTGTTGCAGCATTTTGAGAATTGTGTGGATCATGCTGTGCAGGCCTTCGTGGAAGGTGCGGGTGATGCGGGTGTCCTCATTCATTGTTGTTGCCTGCAAAGTGTTTTGAATGTATGAATTTTGGTGTTGCTCTTTCCTTGCAGTCCTCTGGAATATGTACCACATTTCAGTCTTTAAAAATCAACTTTTGAATGGCTTAGATTGTTTAGAACAACTTCTTTATTAACAAACTTTTATTCTGTCTGTCATTTTCTCTCTCTGCTTCAGGAAGTGCTGCTGAAATCCTGAAAGAATGGAATGTAACAGGAAAGAAAAAGGTGTGTGTGTCTGTCAGACGAAGATGCAGCCTGCACTGTAAATTAAAGCTGCATCAGAGCTTCGAAGTGGGTGCTATATTTGCGTGTTGTTTTGATGTGCAGCCTAAGAAGAAAAAGAAACCAAAACCGCAGACGGGGAGTCAGACGGATTCCGTCCAGGCCGAATGCACGTCTCCGTCTGACGGCAAGGATGCGGTGAATGGTCTCCACGGCAACGGCTCCGGGCTTGACGGAGACTCTGCAGACTCCCTCAGCGAGCAACTCGATTCCGCCTCTCTGGACACGGTTGAGCTGGACTGCAGGTCCGCCGTGTCTGAGCTCACAGAACCGGCTGCAGGTAGTGATGGCTGCCCATGGCGAGAAGCTGTGGAGGAGCTCACCTCTGTTTTGGCTTTTTGATTGTGATGGCTCATGTAAAAGATTAAGGGCTTAATCGAGTTAACTGTAATAACACTGAGTGTTGGGTTTTCTGAGATTGTTTCCTTGTCTTTTATGGGGAAACCGACATTTTCTACTTCTCTTCCTACATTTTTTTTTTTGTATATTGTGTCAAGGCACAGGTATGGATTTCAAACGCATTGCACCAAACCCAGCCTCTGGAGGTGGCCAGGGAGGTCAGCGAGGCAAAGCTGTGCTGAGGCCTTCAGGAAGCAAGGCCCGATTCACAGCAGGCTGCAGTGTCCAGCCAGCATCCTCATCTGCCCCTCCCTCTGCGGAGAATGGTCAGAATGCCAGCGCCGTCAACAAAAAAATCGGTAAAAACACAGTCTGTCGCCTGGACCTCTATGATAATGTACCACAAGCTGGGCCACACTAGGAGTTTCCGCGTGCAAGGAACCAGGCGTCAGGTGGTCTGATTCCTTTGATTTAGTTGGCTGTCTCTTAACGTGTAACGTGTCCTCCCCTCCTCCAGCACCAAACATCGACAAGTCTGTGAAGGATCTGCATCGCTGCACGGCATCACTCACTCGTTACAGGGTTGTGGTGAAGGATGAGATGGACTCTTCCATCAAGAGGATGAAGCAGACCTTCTCTGAGCTGCAGAGCTGGTGTGTGAGCATCTGTGGCCCGCGTGAGGCAGAACTATGCTGTTATGTTTCAGCCATTGTTCAAAATGCTTAGTCGGTGAATTATATATGCATAGTATTAGTACTTAGTAAATTTAATGGTAAATTCCGTTGAAAATTTCTAAACCAGGGTTCTTCTAATCTGGATCTCGATTCCAAATCCGGGCCGTGTTTTCAGTTCTCCCAAATAGTTTGTTTAATAATTCCTGATTCTGATTGGCCAGAGGCTTCACACCTGGCTCACAGGTAAAGGAAGGCTGGAAAACCAGCAGTGCTCGGACCTTGAGGACCAGAATTTGAATAGCCCTGGTATAAACCCTGAGATTTAGTTTGCATCCAAAGGAAATTATATTGCATGCTTGTTCAATGAAGAATTTAATATCCTCCTTTGACATGCTCGACACATTTCAGTTTTGTGGAAACAAATCCTCCTGATCTTAATGTAAACTACTGCAGGGATACATGCAGGAATTTGTATCCTGTCAGCTGATTCTTGCCACTTCACCATTTGATACTAGTAAGATCTTATAAATCCTCCCCAGTTCCTCTTCCTGATTCTGGATGAATCTTTGGGGCGGTGAAAGATAGAGGATTTATGCATGGTAGGAATCATGTGGAACTGCTAGCTATTTGCTATGAACGATGTACCCAATGTCAAAGCCCTAAGCAGCAAAATGACTAGTGTCATGTAGACTCGTACCACCACAGAATAGCAAAGACGTGTAGAGGAAATCTGATATTTTCCATCTGCAATGAATGGTATCTGTGTACTCTGTCCAACTTCAGTCGTGGTATTCCTGAAGACGCTGCCTCTGGGACTGTTAAAACAGTGTCTTTCAATTGGAAAACAGTTCAATCCCCAGCTGTAACTCTGATCAGAGTGGATGGGTCATACCACAGGCCTGGGTCACATAGTTTACGTTACAGTGGCACTTTAAGTTCTGAATGACTGCTAGCAAGGCTGGCGATCTGCCTAGCAGTGAGGCTACTTCAGTTGGCAGTCTGAGTGAATGAGTGATGTCTTGACCATAACACTGCACACGGCCCTAATCTCCCCCATTCTTGCATTATGTATTTTCCAGCTGTGCTGGTACTTATTAGTTTGCAGACCTGTGTTGCATCTGGATGCCGTTTTATCCAGCGCTAGGTCACTGAAGGCCATGCCTTGCCTTTCTTCTTCCCTTTGTATAGTCTTATGGACAGAGAGGTGGCCCTGCTGGCGGAAATGGACAAAGTCAAAGCAGAAGCCAGTGAGTATGAGGCGGAGTGAAGCTGAACGTTTGCGTGTCGCCATGCATTGGAGCTGCCTAAGGGCGCGTGCGCACGTTTGCATGTGCGCGCATGTCCGTGCGCGTACAGAAAGGGGCTGTTCTCTCCCCCCCCCCGCGGTGACCCTTTGCCTGGCCGTGGAGGGGGCACCGCTTCTCAGGTGTCCAGGGAGGAATGAATGCTGCCTTTGTTCAGCTGTGGGGGGAGGCAGTCATGGTAATCCTTTCTGGATCTCCTGAACTTTCTGGAGCTGGAAGGACTTGACCCAGGGATATTAATGGGGGCTAAAACGATACTTATTAATGGATAATTTTAAGTTTATTATATACTTTTAAAATGATGAATACAAAAATGATTACATCCAATATTTGATATCTCCTCGGTCTTAGGTTAGGGTTCATTGTCACCTTTTGCAGCCTGTATTCTTATTACCTACAAAAGGCTGACAGAACTGAAAGCTAACTGTTGTTTTTGCGGAGGCCTGCTTTGGGATGGTGCAGTGATGCCGTTGCTGGGGGTAAATACCGCCGCAGTAATGGACGTGGCAGTCTGACCCTCTGCTTTTCAGTGGCTATACTGGACGCCCGGCAGAAGAAAGCGGAGGATCTCCGGCGACTGTCAGAACAATCATCCTCCATGACGGAGGACCAGCTTGGTGAACTCCGCGCGGACATCAAGGTCAGTCTTTCGAACGCCAGTTTGTTTACGGTAAAACATGTTTCCGGCAAAATACTTTGGGGTGGTGTCAGCCAAGACTAATTTCCGCTCTACTCTTGTATTCATAAGAGTAATAGCGTCTTTATTATTGTTTATTTAATCTGTTTTCTCATTTGCTGTTCTTCACTTGTTGGAAATATGACTTAAGTAAATTTGTCTATGCTCATCATGCCTTGGTTTGAATCTGCTAGGACATGACTAGTTATGCAAGCTGTACATTCCTGTGCCCGCAGCACTTTGTGAGTGAGCGGAAGTACGACGAGGACCTGGGAAAGGCCGTCAAATTTACCCACGATCTGGAGTCTCTCAGAAAGAGTATCATGAGCTTTGGACAAGGTGCGTTATTCTCGTCTGAGAATAGACCCGTATGTCATATCCTATCGCTTAGTTTTTAAATTGGAATTATTATGAAATCAGACTGGTTTTCTGGGTTGTACCTAGGCCTGGACGATATGGCAAAAATTTATATCACGATATATTTCCTAATTTTGGTCGATACGATATAATTCCGATATCGATATGGACAATATTAAAAAGCCTCAGGAAAAAACTGCCGAGGACACGCACAATGGTTGTCTGCAAACTGAATTTGCAAAGTCTATAATACCTCCAGGCTCCTCCTATTAAAATTATATAATTTTTTTTTAAAATAAAAACAGTACAAAAAAAAAAAGGTTCACTTTTTATTTGTATTTAGCCTTTACAAACAAGAAATGTGAAATAAACTATCAAATAAATAAAACTCTCAGACTCAGCTTATTAACAATAATATATTTCCATTTAAACTAGAACAGGCTGATTATTCATATACAGTCGAACCCGGTTATGTCGCCGGCCTAGGGGGTTGCCAAAAAGCGTCGAGATAACCGATGATCGAGATAACCGAAAACCAATATGGCAGCAATATATTAGCATGTGCTTGAAATGTATTTATGTGCGTTAATAACTGAGAATGTACATGCACGGGTTTTTGGCATTGCAGCGATTTGTTTGACGCGATCGGCATGCTATAAATATGTACATACATCGGGGCCGGTTCTAGACATGCATATATGAGGGGGCAGACAGAAATGTGAAGGGGGCACATAGTGGTGACAAAGGCGGGAAAGGGGTGGGGTGGTGCTCTGGATAACTGTTTTTGTCATGTAATTGGATTGCACTTTGTCAGGCCTCTGCCCTAAGACCTGTCCAACTTGGGTGTCCCACCTGAAGGCTAAGCTTCTGCTGGTGTAGCTCTTAGGGTCACTGAGGCACGCAAAGCCCCTGACCACAGTAAGGTGGCAATCCCTCAGGGGGAAAACTGAAAAGTAAAACAAAAAATAAAATAAAATATTCCTCATCAGATTGAAAACAAGACATTTACCTTAATTGGATGGCCTATATCAAACATATTTGAACCCAACAAAACACTTTTCACTATTGCCAATATTACCAAAACTAAAAAGGGTAGGCTAAGTTATGAAAAAGAAAAAATCAATTCACCGAGTCTTGAAATATAAAACTGAAAAATAGGATCGGTCAGGGTTCATTTCACTACATGTTGTACTTGTTATAACTATGTATGTGACGAATAAAGAATCTTGAAATCACAACGAACAAGTCGCTCAATGAGAATGAATGACGTAACCGACTGGCTAAGCTGCTTCTAGCGCCAAGGTGGTTCAAATGGTACGATCCACACTAGGGGTGTCTAAAATCGTTTTACATAAAATTTTCCTACAAGGTGAGGTTCTTTCTTAAAAAAAAAAAAAACAACAAGAAAAATGTTAATACCCCCCCCCCCCAAACTGCTATTTTTGTCTATTTGGGGGGGGTCTTGATCGGGGGGTACTGGGGGGTACAGTACCCCCCGATCAAGACCCCCCCAAATAGACAAAAATAATTCGAACCATGATCTCACTAGTCACTATGATTTTGACGAGAGAGATTGCTGTTTCCTCCAAACCTTCCGCAATCACGCAGCTCATTTCGCTTTGCCCTGCCTACTGAGAAACTGGCTCATTTGCATACTAACAGTGATTGGATGTTTAGCTGGGGGGAGGGTGAGTGGGGGATCTGCCGAGTGCTGCGTGAGGCCGCGCACAAACAGAACGCGGAGGGAAAGAGCGAACAAGAAGTAAAACTTATCATCCCGTTTGTGCCTTTTTCAGTGGATTTTTCAGCTACTGTAGTAAATCTTGTCCATATTCAGTTTGTGGGTAATTATTATTTTCTTCCTCAACTTCTAAAAGTTTGATTTAAGGGGGCAGGACGTTTGCTTAAGGGGGCGTTGCCCCAGCGTAGAGCCGGCCCCGACATACATGTTGGCTAACAAAAGGCATACCACCAACTAACAGCAGAGATTTACCAGTATACAATAAAAACCACCGTCGTTTCTTGATACAAACCTTTAATTATATTCTCCAACATTGAAAACACAAAGATCGCTCACAAAATCACGAAAAACCTGCGGGGTGTACTGTAGTTCGTTTTCACAAAAAGCTAACCAGTGTCAAAATTAAATTCACGAGTCATTTCCCTCTGACGCAGCTCTGAAAAGTATCATACACGTGGTTACTATGGTTTCTTTACAAAGTCTAAAATGCTTTGTTGCTTTTGCTTTTAACAGTCTGCTTGAAAACAAATGCTTCAATATTATTTATGCTGTCTAAAAAAGTTTTACCTGGATCACGTTTCACAGCTGCGTTGTTCAGCAAATTACCATGCAAATGCGATTTGAATACGCGCTGTTTAGCACTTGTGATACATTTTTAAAAGCCGGTGAATATATATAATATTCAAATGTATATCGAAATATCGGAAATGTGTTTAAAAATCGTATCACCGTTATCGAAAAAAATTATATCGCGATATATATTGATATCGAATTATTGTCCAGCCCTAGTTGTACCCAAAGTTGTGCCCAGCATTTGTGTTTGTAGAGTGTAGAGCGGCTGTGGTTCTTTAAGCATCTGCAGTATCTGGTTTGTGAAATGCTGACTGACTGCCTCCACCCCCGTTTCAGTGTACCACCCCCAGACAGGCTACTCCAGCCGCTCGCTCTGCAGTTCAGCCTCGTCCCCTCTGGTCGGATCAGCCAAACCAGGGATGCAGGTCCTTCCTCATGGCTCGGCCCAGCCGCTCAGGCCGGTAAGCCCGCCTCCGTCTCTGGGACAGTCCCTGGTGACTTTAAAGAAACGGACATCCGGCTTTTTCATTATAAGCCTCTGATTAAGTGCAGGGACTCTGCTGTCTTTGAAAACATTGCGACCTTCTCAGTCGTTGGTTTTTATTGCTTATTATGATGACTGAGCATCATCTGATTTGGGGGGGTGTGACAAAATAAACCTGGGGTAAGTGAGGCTATTCTTCGTCAGAGCACTGTGCTCTGTTCATTTATGATCCAAGATGCTACTCGGCTTTTATCCAAGCGTGGTAGCCAGAGTGCATTTTCATGCTCCAGTGTGATGAGGTGGTGGGGACCTTCTGAGGCTGAGTAAGGTCATTAAGAAAGTAGGTTCCATTTTTGGCTGGAGTTTGGATTCTTTAGAAGCCACGGTGCAGTGCATAATGGAGAGGGAAAACCAGGCCTATCATGCAGAACCCCCCCAGCCCCCGCCACTCAGTTCCCGTGCATCGTTACAGCGATTCACTAAGTGGCTCCTTCCCCCAGGTTGTACAGCCAAACTTCTGGAGATCGTTTAACAGCGCTGCACTCAAGGACGTCTTGAAACGGTGTCCAGTGTGTTTGTCACTTCTCTGGCACTGTTGGTTGGGTCTCTTGCTTTTAGAAGATTGCTCATGTAATTTCACCGTTGGGTTAATGCAGTGCATCTCCTGCCTCATTTCTCAGGCTCATCAAAGCGGCGTTCGGCCAGCCCAGGGTCTGGCTCAGCAGCCCGGGGCCCAAAGCATGAATGGTGGGCCACACCTAGACCGGAACCTCAGTCGGCCTCACTACCGCAACCAGAACAATCGTGGGCAAATGGCAGCCCCCGACAGTGCCTCTCATCCTGCCCCGCTCACCCTCGGCGCCAGGAACGGTTTGGTGCATACCGCCACATCTGTGCCCCGGCATTTCAACACCACTCCAAACGGGCTCCCCCAAAGACGGCCACGGGAACACCGCCCTTGACATCAACCTCCACTCAAATTCACATTAGGCCTGATGAAGAATCACAGTTACGTTTAATCCATTTTTTGTATGTGTGTGTGTGTGTTCGCTCTATCGTCACGTTAAGGTTTACTTTGAATCTCCCTTTGCTTCGCTGTGGTCCTCCTTCGTCTAGCTGTAGTCGATCTGCAGTCTGTCCCGTGACAGCTAGCACGTTTCTGTTGGCACTAGCAGTTTCCTAAACGTCTCTATTTCATGTTTGCTTCATTTTCTGGGGCAGGATGCCTTCCCCTGTCAGCTCTTGATTCTAGTCAACAGCTGTTGAGCACTGCAAGGCTGTGTGGGGAAGCTCTGCTTTTCTGGAGGATATATACAGATTATATGATATGGGGTGGGGGGTTTACCCCCCGGGGTGGAAATGCATGGAGGGTAACTTTGTAGCAGTGTAATCACACTCTGTATCCTTTTAGTTTTTTACTTTTAAATTTCCTCTCTGTGTTTGAGGTGGCTAATGTTTATGCAAGAAGCAGAAGTCTATGAGGTGCCAGTTATTCATATCTAATGGCAAATCTGATATGACCAGGAAATGCTGAAGGAAGTATTTCCAGGACGGCTGCGTGTTGCATGAACTCGTATTGGACACAGCTTTCTTTTTATGGAACCACTGCACCTCTACGGTTTAAAATATATTTGTGCTCCATCAATAATTACTGTTAATGTACTGATACCTTTAATACTTTTTAATTAATGTAATTGGTTACTGTATTCTTATTCTGAGCACATCGTGGAAGGCTTAATTGGAGACAATCCTTGGGCATGTTTGAAGCAGGATGATCTATGTTTCTACCATATTTGTGTTTCCTCTTTGGAAAGGTCCACCTTCTCCTACTTATGAGTCTTGTAAACGCATTTCTGCATTTCACTCAAAATCAGTTATTTTGAAGTGTGCACTATTGTATATCCTATATGATATTGCCTTTTGTACTTAGCAAAAAAACCTTTTTTGTGATTATAGCCTTGTATCAAAATTTCATAGCTTAGATTAGAAGATGGCTAATTACTTGACTCCTGATTGTCCATCAGATGTTGCCGCTAATCATCTTTGGACAGGATGCCAGCATGGCAGAAGCAGAAGCTTGATGTTGGGGCCAGGTGACTTTTCAGAGTTTCACATTTTACTTGAGCATACCGAAGTAAAATGGAGGATGGAATGGCGTTTGTGATAAGGGTTTTCTGCCCCTATGCCTCAGTGTCGTTTTGGGACAAATGCATTTTGAAAAATTATGATTCTTCATTTGTGAAATGTCTGCAGACTGAGCGAGGAGTCTGAGTATCTGGGATTGCGGGTGTCCTGGTTAAAGAGCAAGATCCAGGCATTTAATGACTTCTTAGGCACAGCCATGAGTAGTGTGCCTGCCTGCAGGGAGAATGACGACCTCGTTGAGAGATTCACATACCTCAGCAGCAACATTCATGTCTCTGGTGACTTCCTATGAGGTCAGACGGATTGGAAGAGCATGGGGGGTCATGAGGTCGCTGGATAGGGGTGTGTGGCACTCCTGATGTCTTTGCAAGAGGACGAAGGTCCAAGTCTTTAGAGTTCTGGTGCTCTCTGACTTGCTGTATGGCTGTGAGACATGGACGCTGTCCAGTGAGCTGAGACAAAGACCGGACTCCTTTGGTACTGTGTCTCTTCAGAGAATCCGCTGGTTTGACTTTGAGTCGAACGAGCGGCTGCTAGATGAGTCCCGAATGAGGCACATTACCTGCACAGTGAGGTAGGGTCAGTTACGGCACTACGGCCATGTGGCGCGTTTTCTTGAGGGTGATCCGGCTCGCAGGGATCATTGCTGAGGACCCAAGCGACTGGACCAGGCCGAGGGGACGCCCACGTAACACCTGGCTGCGGCAGATAGAGGGCCATTTCAAGAGGGTGGGACTGGACCGTGTGTCTGCCTGGGGGGTCGTCACCCAGGATCCCGAGGAGTTTCGCTGTGTGGTGGGTGTGGCAACGCGCTGCATCAGTGCATACTCCCCAACCTGACCTGACCTGTAGACAATGAATAGTATCCCATTAAATTAATGTAAATATCAGTAGTTTTTCTTATGGTTTTGAATATTATTTACTTTATTACAAAGCCAAAATGTACTATGTGAACTATTGTATTATAATGTTCAAGATGTAACAATTAGACTAAAGTTAAAGTGGAGTTTGGTTTAAACAAATTCATATTTAGCACAAAATTTTTTTGACATTCTGTAAGAATGACACGAGTGAATTCACTTGTCATTGGGTTTGGCTGTAACTTGCATGTCAGTGAATTTTATTGTATGTTGGTTCTGAACCTGTCCAGATGGTAACTACTTCTGATTATGCTCTTGGCTCCTTATGTGTAAAACTGTAGGCTTGCAAATATGCAAACAATGACCTTATTTGTGGGTAGCAATGGCTTGGGCTCTAGATATGCAGTCAGAGGATGTCCTGTTTAGCATTCATTGGATTTTAACAACTTTATGATGTGGATGTGTAGGTGGTAAGGTGTTCTGGACTGATTTTAACTTGATTCTGAAGCTCGACCATTTCAGTAGACATGGCTTGTCTGGTTTTTGCTGCCCCTTTAGCCTTACCTCCTATTTCTCAGTGGATTCGTCCTGTTTCCTGCTGCGTCCTTTCAAATGCTGGACTAGTGGATGGGTGTGTACGTATCAAGCTGCTGCACCAAATGTTTGGACTTTATTTCCTTTCAAAGTTATACGTGCTCATTCTATGCCTTAGAGTCACTTTAAAAGGTGCTTGTTGTCTGCATTGCTACATCAAACTGGATGAGAGGTTGGTTTTAAAATAAAACCTGTAGTAGACTTTGCTCAATTAGGCCATACATTTCTGTTAAGGAAAGCCATTCTCCAAAGAAACCAAGTTCAGTCTGAGTTACTGCCTTTGTGAGCAGTTTTCACTTTCATTTATTTTCATATGAACTTTTTTTCTAAAGGACAAATTGTGTAATGAGTACAGTAGAATTAGTGTTTGGTAAATCAAATCTCTTTTCAAATATTAAATATAAATATGTTTTTCCTTGAATTGCTTTGTATGTATGATATTTCTTTGAAAATGTACATAAGCTACACCAACAAGGGGCTTAGTCAACCTGGACTGTTTTTGTATCTACAGTAGATATTTGTGTAGATTCCCCTCACTTGAGCGGTTTAACACACCCCACTTCTTGGGTGAACATCTGTTGTGTTTCCAGACCGGCCTCTTGGAGACAGAGCGTTACACGTGAAGTGCCTTGGTCTTCTCATTTCACTCCTTACTCCCTCTATACGAAATATGGACCAAAGAAACTTCCCCCCCACCACCACCTGACCTCAAAGCTCAATTATGAGCTACAAGCACACCCTCTCTGACCTGCTTCATTTATTATAAATAAAACTCTTCGCAAATAAAACACTAGACTCTTGAATCTTTGTTGGTCTGGAAATGCCCACACTCATTTGTTGAGCCATTTCTGCTAGGGAAGGAGCCCTGTTTCACATGCAGCATCTTGGCTGTGTGTGTGTGGCTTCTGGCTGCTCTGGAGTTTTTTAATCCTGGCCTTCCTGAAATCGCAGCTGTCAGCTGTTTACACAGCAGTTAGCGCAGCAGTGCTGGAGTGCAACACTTTAATGTATTAATATCCATATAAACTTTGCTGAGAAATTGGCTTTGACTACTATGTCAAGCAGCATGCCTACCTCACTTAACCTCAACACATTGTATTAGGAGACAGAACATCCAATTCCTGGAGTTAATTTTTCCAAAATGATGTCCCCTTGCATCTGGTGCTTTATTTACACAGCTGAGTGCTTTTTGCTGGAGAGGGTCAGATACCGAAAGTTGCTTTGCGTAAGTTTTAGATAAACATGCGAGTGCTTGGAAAACATCCGGACTTGAACTGTGGTTGAGGTAGCAGCACGTTTGTAATGATATGATTCTCTTTGGAGTTTGCTGCAACTTTTATTAATAAAAGAACAAAATGCACTGAAACATTGCATTCTACCCTGCATCAAAATTCTTCAAACATCAAATAGATTTTCTCGAATGCTCAGTCTTTAAGCGGCAATACGAACTGGTACTTGTGCTTTGATGGAAACCAAGCACCCCTCCACAGAAGGTTTCATGACTACTTATCGCTGAAAACTTAGAGAAGTGAAAGCAAAGTTTCTTAAAAGGCAGTTTCACTATGGAGTCAGTCAAGCTCACAGTAACACTAAGATGGAGTATAACTTATGGTCAGATTACTCATTTTGTTACACTTCTGAATAAATAGTTAAAACATTACAAAAATAGAATATCCTGAACTGTAATTGTGAAGAATCTGTTGGATGAACTGGTCCAATCGCAGCTGGTGGTGATTTCTGCCCATGTCTTCTTTCTGGTGTGGTCAGCATACGTTACAAATTAGCACCAAGGCCAACTGGCGAAAACTTGCTTCAAATGGTTTGGAACAATTCTCAAAGTGATGAACATAACAATTAAACACATTCACAACTTCCAGCACTTGAATAAATAGTACAAGTTACAGTATTATTCTTTATTTTCGTAAAGATGGCAACAAAAATGGACTTGAGATCTCACACAACGTTTGTTTTCCGGTATCCAAAAGCCCTGCATTGGCTGCAGAGGTGGGGGCTCTTACTCTAACCCAAGTGTTTTCTATAGGCACTGAGGGGGGAAAAAGCTCAGAGTTAATTTGTTTAAAATGTAATCTATGCGGTTAAGTCCTTGAATTGGGGCTAATCAAGAGCCTGAAATGCAGCTTGGAGTTCCAGAAGCATCCGTCCGCAGCGCTGCGGCCCTGCAGTTGCCTTCAGCACTGCAGTAGGGTATTCTGATTTCTGCCATGGTCCTTTGGCATTTCCAAAGCCAGACAGACGCCTCTGGCTTTTTCAGAGTCCTGGGTCCGGTTTAGGCATGAAGACACAGCTCCACATGCCTCACAGCCATGGACACCCTGTCTGCGCAGGTTCACTGCTGGCTCATCTTGGCTGCCTCTGCTTTGATGAGGGATATCAGCTCCTGGTTGATGAGGAAGACGAACCTGAGACCTGCAATCTGGGCAGAGAGGAGCAAGATGTTCAGTTTTTTTGATGAGTCATGTCTGAACACCATCTAAAGCATGATTTGGAAAGCAGTGACGAAGGTGGCCAGATATGGACCTTTTCAGGTAACGCTGTCCTATCTGTCACATTCAAATCAAACCTATATTTGTCACATATACAATTATACTCCATGCAATGTGTTTTGCAAAATGCTTGGTTGCCTGACTCCAAGACTTAGGTAACAGGAGACACTAAACAACAAACCTTACACAATAATCATTAATAACCATAGTGTTCAATAAGCAGTAAAGTGACGAGTGGTAGTACAAGTGTCAAGTAAGTTAGTATTAACACATGTAAATTGTACAGTGGGAGTACTTAAGGGGCTGGACATATATAGTTGAGTTGACTGTAGCAGGACATTGGTCAAACATTAAATCCTAGACAGTGTCCTCATAAAAGCCATTAAACCAGGGGTGGTTGTGTAGAAGCTTGTTAATATTTGGAAGGCCAGCCTGAAATCCCAGAAACGTCACAAGCATTGGCACAAAATGAAATGAACATTAAATGAAATTGCAATTATTATATTTTATTGATTCCCGTGGGAAAATTCTCTTTTCTCCAACCGTGTCTTGCTCTCCATAGGTGAGCAAGCTCAACAGCGAAGGGCAGCCACCCATAGCAGCACCCAGGGACCTGAGGGTTAAGGGCCTTGATGCATGCCTTCCCCAGTAAGCAAGGACCAAGTCAGACCCTTGGTTATGTGAGCACCCAGGTACCTGAAGCTGCCCACACCCTCCACTAAAGCACCATTGGTACTGAAGTGGTGGTAGCCCCTCTGCTGTAGTGATGGGCAAATGAAGCTCCATGAACCATTTGCTGTATTTTTTGACCCCACTAGATGGCGCTCTTGGCTTGCTTTGAGCCATGCTTTGAGCCCTTTTTTGAACAAACAGCACCATCTAGTGGAGTCAAAAATACATCAAATGGTTCTTAAGTATCATTTTGCCCATCACTACTCTGCTGTTTCCTCCCAAAATCCACAATCAACTCCTCAGTCATGATTTCAAAAAGGGACATTATCCTGATGCCAAAATAACAGTTCTGTCACCTCCAAGATAGGCCTACTTGTTGTAACCGGGGATCAGGCCTAACACAGTTGTGTCATCAGCAAACTTGACAATGTTCTATCAATTCTATCTGCTCGCTTCTATCCATCCTCCTCCACCCCCAGCAGGTGCCTCTCTGCGCCTCACCTCCACCACAGAGTTATTGTTGAGTTTCCACTTGTTCCCAGACAACACTGGTCTGCCGTCGATGTAAAACGGCCTCCGGCCCTCGTTGGCGATGAAGAAGTCACCGTTGTTTTTCAGCTTGATGATCCCTGCAGGACACAGAATGTAAGCATTCGGAGGGGGGGGGGGGGGGGACACAAAGGGAACAAATAAGGTCACATCTTCACAAAACTGCAGTCATAAGTTTGGTGACACCTGTCAGTTCACCAAGGACAAAACACTCAAAACTATAATTCAAAAATGTAAAAAATATTTAATGCTAACCAATACTGAAACAGACTGTTGTTGCCGCTGACTTTTGCTTCAAACAATGATAGGTATTAGAATAAAAATAGTAACTAATTACCTTGCTTAAAGAAGTTTTTCTTAAATCAAAGGCAGCTCAAATATAAGTTAAATCTAAAAGTCAAATATGACACAATAATTCTCTACCCTCAAAGTATGGTACCTCCCAGTGAGAATTCCTGGATCAACAGAACCCCAGGGAAATCAAGCAGTACACGAGAGCATGGGGGAAAATGAGGTTCACGGCACCTTGTTTCCTGGAGATCTTCCATGCAGGTCCCTCCAGAGACAGATCAACATCTATCTGCTTGTCCTTTGTGGCACGACCCAATGTTATCTGCAGAAACAGGGCCCAGACAATCCAAGACGTGCTCCAGATGCCTTAAGGGTTAGACACAGAGAACGAGGCATGCCACTCACCTCCCGGGACCGCATTAGGTAGCGCACCATGCGTCCACGCAACGCTGCAAGGGTTTGGTTGTCAAAATCAGGGGAGTTCATCCCTGGAAACAGCAGAAAATGCTAACATTGTGAAAAAATGAACGAGACTTATTTTTAATAATAAAAAACCCATTACAATGCTTGACAAAGCTTTTAATGCCACACCCATTTTATACAACACTAAACTATAAACATTCATGCTAGCACCATATAATTCCATGCAATACTTATAAGTAAAGAATTTATTAAGACCTAAGTCCAAACACCCAACTACAGAGTAACAACTTGTGTTTCAACCGATATCACCTACAGCCCGCAACGGTAAGGATAGGTCATCCAAGCCTCTCACCCGTGATGCTGTCCACCAGCACCTGCCAGCGCGGAAGCTCCTGCTCCAGCTGCCTGATCTCCCTCTTCTGGTGCCTGTCGGAGATCATTAACTCTGCAGGAAAGAGGGGGCTGTGCTTAGTGAGGGCGTCCGGCGGGATTTACAAACGCAGCCGAAAACAGGCTGCGCTCTCACGCGTCACGACGGAGATGCTCACCATGTTCTAATACCTCATCTCTGCTATCTCTGCAAAAGAAGGAGACGGGCACCATTAAACAGGGAACTGCGGAGGTCCGAGTCCAGCACTACGGCGCATTTCGGGTTTGGACTCACTTGAGCTTAGCCTCGTCCACTAACTGCTCCGCGTCTGAGAAGTTGAGCACCTGGTCCCCTTTTGGCAGGGGCTGAACTGCAAAGCACAACCCAGTTCACAGCACCGTTAAAAATCCTAGCCACTGTTACCGTGGTAACAAACTGAGCCCAGGGACCAATGGCGGTGCAGTGATGCAACACGCCTAACAGAACTCACCACTCTGGTCCTCCAGAAGGTAGTACTGTTTGAGGAGCTGCCAGTGCAGCATGAGACTCTTGGGGGTCCGCGAGGGGTAAAACACACCTGGGTGCTTATTCAACAGTTCCTGGAAGACTTCCTGCTTGGGCTGACTGTTCTGTTGGTGCATACATAACAGCAACAAACACTGATACGCTCAGCGAGTCAAGGATGGTGTGTTTACATTTCCTTGGCTGATTACCGAAAAGAACGAGAAACATTCACCTGCAATGTCACCAGGTAATGCTTAGTCAGTGAGGAGATTTAGGGGAGAAACATTTTAATATGACAGACCAATGAGGACAAACACCATGACCTCAAAACCAGTGAGCAGAACAATATTTATTTATCATTACCGGTATGACGTCCTTTGTGACTCACCGAGCTGATCTTGGCCAACAGCGCCTCCTCTGCCTGGCTGAAGAGCGCTTTGCTTTGGATGGACGCTATGGCCTCTGGGTGGAGCTGTCGCATAGCCTGCCATGCCAATCTGCTCGGGGACAGACAGAAGAGGATTTCAATAGTCACCGTGTTAAAACGTGCATTTCACAGTAACGCAAGACGTAATATGCGGAAATCTAAACCTTCAATGTACATGTAGTAGTATGAAGGCAAACACCATAACCGATTTGTACTATGACTAGATAGCACTCAGTTGGCTGACAAACAAGAAAACGAGATACTGCAAGACCAAGGGACTAAAAGGATAACTTGGAGACAGACTAGAAAGAGAATGAAAAGCAGACAAGTTAAAGGGTGTTTTCTTACTTTGAAATAACAGGGTCGTACAACAGGGCATACCACCGCTCCTGGATCTCCCGTAAGGTGAACCGACAGCTAAACTTAACCCCCAGGTGGACTGAGGTCAAATCTGTAGTCTAAACACATTGAGAAGTTTGCATATCACTACTGAGAAGTGGTTATATCAAGAGTCACCACATTTATTTCTGCGATAGACTACAGCTGACAGCGTTAAAATGACTTTTAAACGTGCAATGGTTTTCAGACAATGGTTTTCTTGAGACTCTCGGTCAGAAGTCAAACATTCTGTTACAGGCCCAACCTGAAGCACGGCATTAATGAGCAGGAGGTCATCTGCTGGCTTCCAGCGCCCTAGATCCTTAGTGATCTGCAGAGGCTGTTTGCTCTTCTTCACCCTCTTGGTCATAGGAGGAGGTGTGACCACCATGGTTAGGGGTGCTGCTAGGGTTGAGCTAGATTTCGAAACCTAGGAAGGGAAACGAGCAACACTGCTCACATGCCTTAAGGCCACTTCATACTTCACTTTTCTGCATGTGCTCTTGGCCTGCGGACGGTCGTGCGCATGGCAGCTTGTGTTCACACTACATTTGGCTGAGGATAGTCGCAGTCGGTGCATGCATACGGCAATAATATTCCACCAGACCAAGAAAAGGCAGATGTACTGTAACAAACACAAATAAAAGCAGTGTAGTGAAATGGAGAAACCTTTTTGAACAGTTAAAAAGCCTTTAGCCTAGGCTAGGGGACATGACATGTAAATTTCATAGCGAAAAATTAGATATGCAGGTATGTCCCTCCTGATACAGCTGCTCACCATAACTACAACAACTATTTTTCCTGTATTTTCTTGTCATTGACTGCTGCTCTGTGAAAGTTGGTGCTGCCACCTACTGGAAATACCTAGTCGATTATCTTGCACATGCGTATTCGACATGCGCGGACTCACACGATATCCGCTACATCAAAAAATTTGGGCTACAGGCGCACAGACCACAGCTGTCTGCAGTTGGCTACAGGTGATGAATTTTACTCAAATCCCCCTGTGCGACTGAAAGCACATGCAGAAAATCGAAGTATGAATTGGCCTTTAGTCTCTTTCTTTCTGCTCTTGTTCAGCTGTAATGTTCTTATTCTTTAACTGGACTAATGGCTGATACCTTCTTCTTCTCCCCGGAGGAAGGCTCACTCCCTGAGCAGCGAGTGGGCTCAATCAAGGGAGGGCCCTTCACTCTGCTGGACGACTTGGCCAAGCTACTCTCCACGAGCTCATCATCAAACTTCTTTCGCTTGATGGACCTGAGGGACCAAACGGATTTGAACTGGCAGTCGCAAAAAAAAAACTGCACAGATCAATTCCTTCTAATTTTCTTTATGTACTGGCTATTTGATTTTAATACACAAATGCCTTACTTATACCACAAGTAGCAGACAGTCCTGGATCATAATGAAATGGTACATCAGATATTTTTGTTATAATCAGACAGACCTGGAGGAACTCCTGCGTTTAGGGACTCCCCCACTGAAGGCTTGAGTGGCTGTTCTTTTGATATCTTTACCACCTGCAGACTCCTCGTCTTCTGAACGGCTCTGCGCGGTTGTGCTCCCTACTGTTGTACCCCCAGCTGCTGCCTCTGGAACCCCTCCCTGCATGTCTAAAAAAAAAATTATACAAGAGATGCGATCTACAGCATTTTTTTAAACAAATATTTTTTTCTCTTTTCCAGGTTTTAGTATACATGAACATCATAGAAAACCTTGTGTGACCAAGGTCCAAACATCATATTTAACAACTAACTTTGGCTTAATAAATATTTGATCCGTTTGAAATTATGAAAATGTTGGGTAAACCAGAACGAACAACAATAAAAGGACGGGACTGGATCAAAGTAAACGTCGTCAATAATATGTCGGAAAAATAATATACCTCAGCGGCCGTCCATAAAACACAGCGTGTTAAACATTAACCAGAAGCTTATTACAAATTATTTTGTATTCAATTTTTGGTTTACTATCTAGTTCATAATTCATGCATACCTTTGTCCATAACCCCAGGCGCAACCGATCGTTTACACAGCCAAGCAGAACATTCAGGACGATTCGCTTTCAGTTACGTTCCTTCAACAACAGAAATCTCCAACCTAAACACAACGTTTACACTATAAATGAAGCGTGCAACAAGCCAGCTAACCAAGTTAATTTTGAGAAAATTCTACTTAACTTAGCCAACTTCCAGGAAAACAAGTCAGCCTGGGTACACAGCGGTGTATATACTGATAATTCTCAAAATAAATATGTACAAATACAACGCAAATGCATTTCAATATTGCTCACCGTATATTACCTATGTCCATTTACCATGGCTAGCTAGCTAGCTATTGTGTCTTCTTCTTTATTTTACTTTCCTTACCTTATTGCGAAATGCTGATAGGTTCAGGCAGTGGTCCTATGGTTGTTTTTTATTTCGTGTCCCTTAAAAAATAAACTTAATCTCTCATTTAACTTTAAACTCCACCTATCTCAAATCATTTGTTGACAATAACGTAAAATTCAGCACAAACCTCCCATTATCCACATCCGGAAACTTCTGGAAGTGACGCAAAGTTCCCGTCGTCCTCTTTGATATCCGAGACGCAAAATGAGGATAAAAGGACATGCACACTGCCACCATTTGTTTCGGAGGGAAATAGGCGCGTTCTAAGATCTTTCTTGGAGCGTTATGGGACGTAGAGGATGCCGTAGACACGGTACATACATTGCAATAATACTGTATATATAATACAACTAATGTGACTTATAATTAATGTTACTTTGGAAATCGGTAATTTTCAACATCTTTCAGTTATTGTTTTATGTCTTCAACTTCAATTTCCTCTTCATGATATATTCTAAATTCGTATTATCTTCTTTTGGCATTCATTGAAATACTACGTAAAATTATCCAAAAAGTAAGCTGGGAAACATGCTGATAATTCTCTGAAGCACCAGCTGAGAGAACATATTTTTACCTTGACTTCGTTTTGCCATGTTTTATATCTTTATACCTTGATAAAATAATCACTTTTACACTGGTCCAGTGCATATCAATTACCTCGATTACATTATACATTTCCAAATATCTTTTTCTATCCTCCAGTATTCTCTGGTGGCTTTTGTAGGCCTATTAACGTTTAAATGATTTAACTCTTGACCAAGGACCATTACATTTTCCTTTGAATATAGCGACCCCTGTTGACCTATTGCTACCGAATGGAGCCACATATGCACATATGCATTTTTGAATAGTATATTATTCAAAAATCGGCACCATTTTTTTTTAAGTTTAAAATTAAGCTTTGCCTTCAACTGACTTTGTACTCAAATCGGGTAGCAAACGCCTGGAAGGTAAAACAACAAACAAACAAACAAAAAAACAATAATAATAATTGTTATTATTCGTCACAATAAATAGATTCATTAATTAACAAAGAACGAATTAAAAAAAATACATACAAATGTTGCATATATAAATACTATAATTCTGGTAAGGCATGGATCTTACATATATATTTTCCTGCACTTTTACAGCTTCACTTTTAAAAGTCCATTTTTACCAGAAACCAATTCAGAGAATCTGGGATTTGCATTGTCGCTAAGTAACTGGGGAAATGTGTCTGTTGATTTTAGTACCAGTCTACAAGACAATTCAGTTTTAACGTAGGTCTATTTATCATTTGTCATTTATATCAATCTTTTGTTGGGTTATGCGGTTCCTATTCAATTAATTTTCCTTCATGCACAAAGTGAGCTCTTTTGAAATGAAAGGCAATTACTTCCCTCTGCACAACCACTTCATCCAGCTCCTCTGGGGGAATCCCGAGGCGTTGCCAGGCCAGCCGAGAGACATAGTCCCTCCAGCGTGTCCTGGGTCTTCCCCGGGGCCTCCTCTAACCATGTGACAGGAATTCATGACTGTTGTGCGATTTTACCGTGGAGGCAGGGGGAGCAATTGCACCCCCTACTGCTCAGACAAAAATGCCAATTGAACATATTAAGTCCAATAAAATTATATTAGAAAGTTATATTTCAAAATGAGGCTTGTGTTAGTCATATCAATGTGTACTGATAATTTATTGTAAATATATTTACTATTTTTTTAATGTACATGTGTAACTCAACTTGGCATAGCCTATGATGAATTACTGGTTAGGCTCACTCACCTTGCACCCCCTGGGAGAAAAGTTGATTTTATATATTGAAATATTACAAATTTCGCAATTCAACTGAGATACGTAACTGACAAGCATTTTAGTTTGCAGCCATAGGCTAAGGAAGCAAAACTTGACACTTCAGACAATGGAAGCATTCATAGTGGATGGTCATGCTTCATGCTTCTGGCTAAGGACACCCCAGGCGCAATGTGCTGGTTACAGGGACTATCGAACGCTGGTACTTGGCGCCAGTTGCATGGTAAGGAGTGGCATGGTAGGGACCCCTGTTTCTGCCCTCAGGTGAACAGCAACAAGCTCCTGGCTTTAAGGGTGAGGAGCACTTCAGAAAGAATCATACAGCTGTTTATTTAAATTGATGTTTACTATGTTGTCTAAGCTAAATCTTTTAATAATCTTAAATACTTAACTAATACGAAAAAGTGTTAATTTTTGTATAAAAATTAAATTTCCAAAATATTTTCGAAAATTAGCACTCTCCAGATTCTAGTTTTTAAAAATGTAACTTCCTGATGTCTAAAATATATTTAACATCGACCCACCCGTCTATCCATTTTCTACACCGGCTGGTCACACGCAGACCGCGTCGTGGACTGATTACACATAAAACCAGCAATAAAAAGGGGATTAGAAACTGATGTTGTAAAAGTGCTCCAGATAATCATTTCCAGAGTTCAGCCAAAGCTGAACAAAGGCTGATCAAAAAAAAAAAAAAAAAAAAACACTGACCACAAGTAAAATGGGTTATTTGCGTAGCAAACGCCACCTCGCATTTGCATTAAAGTGGATGGCAAATATACAGAAAAACATATCGCACCGATCCCAATGTTTAAAACTGCACTTTTAAATTATATACACAGGACTCTTCAGTTGAACAATAGGAGCGTACTGGCAAGTTTTAATAACACTACCAACCAAGTTATGGCTAATACGAAAAAGTGTTAATTTTTGTATAAAAATTAAATTTCCAAAATATTTTCGAAAATTAGCACTCTCCAGATTCTAGTTTTTAAAAATGTAACTTCCTGATGTCTAAAATATTGCGCTATTCGTTTTAACCGTCATTCTGGTTTTGATAGTCGTACTTATAATCTTTAGAAATTAATATAACTCGGGCCCGCCCATCCCCACGTCTTCCTTTCGTTTTCCTCATAATAAATCATAGGTTAAGGAACTATAGGATTGAAGTAAATTGAGGCTGGTAAGTGCCGGGATTTGTATTTATCGACACTCACCTGGACGAAGATCTGCACAGAAGATCAAACAGGCAACGAAAACTATAGCTGACTATTGTCGGAACCAGAGGGGGGAAATACTCAAACTAAGTTTTATTGGTAAGTCAAATAATTGTTGCCAAACAGTTTTAAATTGATTTAAATTGAAGAATGTTATGACTAACACATTAACAGACAACTACAAAAGCATGTTATGTGTTATGTAGGCCTATTGATTTTACCATTTTTCTTTTTTTTATTTTTTACTTGTTCTTTTTAATTTTCCACATAAAACATTCACTGACACTGGCCCACTTAAATTAAAGTAATAAAAAAAGATATATATACTAAAAGGGGCGTTTGTACTTTGTCAGTCTCAGAGTTAAGCATATGTTTTTTTTTACTCTTCTGTTATGGCAATGGGTTTTTTTTATTATTACAATAGCCCCTTCCCTTAATCACAAAAAGTCACAAAAATATCGAGCTACGCAGTTCCACCTTAGTTCAAAAACGTCCATTTTTAGTTGTAAAATTGCCGTCATTCGCTCCAATGTATATACACTTTTTAGTCTTTGTACCCACTTAGTGATTAATGGTGGTTTTGTTTCCTTCCAGTTTACAGTTATTATTTTCTTGGCGATCAATAAAAGTATCCGTAAAATGTAGCTTTGGTCTGAGCTATATGCCTCCTTAGGTATAGCTCCCAAAACGAATATCACTGAATCTAATGGGGTTTTCGTTTGTAGGATTTTATCGGTTCCTTCTTTGACTCTTGTCCAGAATCTTTGGATTATTCGGCAGTCCCAAAAAATGTGTATGATCTCCTATTTTTTCACATTTTCTCCAGCACAATTCCACATGAGGTTCTTTGACGTAAGAAGAGATTGTAAGAGGTGTATTAAAATACCTGATTTTTAATTTCCAATCAAATTCTCTCCATAATTGGCTATTAATTCCTTCATGACAATTTGTACATAACTTCCCATAGGTTATCTGTAATTATAACATGCTATTATTTCCTGAAGTTCGGTAAATGGCCTGAGCTCTATTCCATTAAATGGTAAATTAATTGTGCTAAGACCCTTGCTGGCCCACCTTCTGAATCCACTATCCCACACAGCAGGAGGAAATTCTATACTGCCAGCATTGGCATGGCCCTTGAAACTGATAATGGGCCCCAATCTTTTTTCTAACCATTGTCCAAACCTTCAGAGAATGGTTTATCCATTCATTTCCCATTTTAAGGTTACTAACAGATTTCACATTAATAAAAGGCAGTGTTGATAAAAGTATGCCCTTAGCTGTACTCTGTTCTGTCCGGATCCACCCAGATTCCTGATCATTTCCAATCCATGTCACCACTGCGTTTAACTGTGCGGCCCCATAGTAATATTTAAGGTTTGGTCAGCCCAGGCCCCCCCTTTTCTTTTGGGAATAAGAGAGTTTTAAGTCTTATCCTGGGTCTTTTATTCTGCCATTTCCTTCCTTTAAAATGTTTTGCAAGGCTTATCTTGTCTCTCCTCTTTTACTTTTAATTTCCAGTGTGATTCATCATCTCCACAAAGCTTTTTACATAATGGAATTAAAATGTGCAGATTTCTTCTTTTTTTTTTCTTTTTACTTTTAAAGGCAATTCTCTCTCATTTATAGATTATAAATAGACAATGTAGATTGATTGTGAGATTTATCACTGACACTGCTTCCCGATGTCCTAGTTTGGGGAGGGTGTGTAATTAGACAATTTAACAAGTTTAAGCATTTATTTTAAATGTGCTTCTTCTCCCTTGTCAAAGAAATGGTGCCTCCTTCTCTGTATGTCTGTCCTGTTCTCGCCAAAGGCATGGCAGAGCTGTTGCGGTCGCTGCTGCGTGTGTCGGAGAAGGCGGCTAACGTCGCTCGCATCTGCAGGAAGGAGGCACCGCTCTTCCAGCTGCTAGTCCAGGAGAAGACAGGGGATGATAAAACCAAGAAGTTTCTTCGGGATTTCAAAACGCTGGCAGACGTCGTGATCCAAGAGATGATCAGACATGACCTTGTTGCCCAGGTTAAATAATCGACAATACCCTGCAATGGAACGGTGTCCTTGTACTGTGCCCCCTAAGATCGGTTTCAGGCTAACCCATGTTTTGTTGAAGTTATGATCTTAACATTGAATTATGTTTTCGCACAGTTCCCACAGCTGACAGGTTTTATTTATGGAGAGGAGTCCAACAAGTTTGAGAATGGTCTAGGTGAGTCTTCTCTCAATGATGGTCACATGCTTAAATGCATGTTCTGCACTGTTATCACTGTTCGTCTGCAGGAACTGAATGCAGACCTGCTTTGTGTTCCTGACCCAGGAGAGAGCATCCAGGTCACAGTGTGTTCCTGCGAGGAGCACACTGCAGCTCTACTGGCTACAGTACTTGATGGGTACCAGGCAGCTGCGGACTTGCTCGCCCAAGCCATTCATCAGGACATTCAGCTGATGGATGAGGCTGCAGAAAGCTTGGAGCTACTCCTGTGTCCCAGTGAAGTGGCCATATGGATCGACCCCATTGGTAACATCAACACCCCACTGTTCCTTATAAGCAAGATCTGGAGAGGTTTATGTAGGAACAGACTAGAAGTGCTTTAGCCAGATATCAAGAAACTGTGGGAAATTAGCTTCCTTAGCAGGTCTGAAAAGTTGTGTGCAAATCCTAGATCCTTTTTTTCCAAGGGTGTAGGTTTGGGGTCAACATTGGTAGAGACCGAATTAGCCTTGAAGTCTTCGCCCCCTAAACTTACAAAGTACTCCCACAATATTGGTAGGGTCTCACTGTCCAAATCTACACCTTTACATTTTTCCTCTCATGGAATGTTTTTACCTCAAAGTTCTACTGTTTGTTTTGTGCTTCAGATGGAACTAGTCAATACATTGAGGGTCGAGAGGTTGTAGTACCAGAAGAAGAAGTGTGTCCATCTGGACTTCACTGTGCCTTGGTTCTTATCGGGGTGTATCTGAGAGCCACTGGAGAGCCTGTGATGGGAGTCATCAATCAACCCTTTGCAGGCCAGGGGTAAGAAGAGATGCAGATTTTTAGCCAATGCCAAGAAATTTATGAAAAACAGAAAACTATTTAAAGCTTCACTTTTTTTGCAGCTTGAAAGGCCAGCACTTCTGGGGAGTGTCTTTTGGGAACATCAAAGCGTCCTCGATATCCAGTCTGACACATCGATCAGAGGAGGTCTTGTCTATAGTGCTGAGCTCCAGTGAGAAGCAGAACGTGAAAGATGCTTTGTCTCCCCTTTGTGGTGGGAAGGTGAAATACGCGTCAGGTGCTGGATATAAGATCCTCTGTGTCATCCTGGGTTTAGCAGATGCGTATGTCCTTTCAGAGGGCAGCACCTACAAGTGGGACTCCTGCGCCCCCCATGCAATTTTGAGAGCGCTGGGTGGGGGGATTGTTGATCTTGCTGAATGCATTGGCTGTTTGAAGGAAAATGAATACGGACATACACAACTTACATACCACCAACCAAAGCCTGGGAGCCAAGGGGCAGAGTGCTGGGCCAATCACGGTGGACTGGTAGCCTACCTGAACTCGGCTAAGCTAAAGAGGGTAATTGGAGCTCTTTCAGGCAAGGTATGAGCACTAAATATGCTGCAGAGTAGAGATGGAGGTACGCAAAAATGGCTAGGATTTCAGGTATGCATAAACGCTTGGTTTTCTGTGTGTCAATGAGTAGCAAAATCACACATCATGGAAACATTTATGTCATATAGAGGAGAACTTGCATGGCTCCCTTAGAACAGCAGCTGGCAGAGATTGTCATGCAAACATGGAGCTGCTTTGACTTTTAAAGGAACCATGTAAAGTATCTGCAAATGCAGCTCGCGGATGACAAAAGCCACAACTGTCAAGGGCTCGGAAGCGGGTGAAGCCCAAAAAAGGGAGTGACCACGTGTGCTAATTGTCCATTTCAAAAAGTTTGACTGTTCTTGCATTATTGAGAGCTACAGAAAAGTAACTCAGAGTTTAAAAGAAAAGGACAAATTTTATAGTCATAAAACGCTTGTGCTTATTTGAGCAATCTTAAGTAATTAATGGATCTACTTTTTAGCAATGGCTTTGACTTCAGTGTTTTTAAATTTGTGATGAAATTATACAAAATTTAATAGAAGACTTGATGGTCCGTAAAGTAATGACTTGGACTAATTTCCATTTCTTCCCACTTACAAAGTGAGCACATTGTTCAATTCATTGTTTATTACCACAAATGTATACATCAAAAAGGCAAATACAAAAAAAGCACACCCTATGCTGTACAAGTCCAGTTATTGTGTATATTTCCATTTACATTTCCCAGTTAAAGAGCATTTTAAATGCTGGCTATACATGGATATCAGGAGATGACTGGAAAATTAAGGGATCATGGGCCTGCTTGTATGTTCAAGGTTTCATGTCCGCTGGGGGAGGGTGGAACTGGCTTTCGCCTAACAAAACTAGCTGCATAAAAGATGCCCGTTCTAATTAGGCTGGTTTTTACAACCCATTCCACTGACTGATGTCAGAGAAAAAAATAATTAAATCCTGGTCTTGGGCTAGAGGCGCTGGTGAGATAAAAATTTCAGCATAAGAACATCCTTTGAAGAGGAGACTGTGGGTTTTCTATTGGGCGTTCAGTGGATTGACTCAGTGTCCAGCAGAAAATCACTCTATAAAAAGCAGAAGTGTCTAAAGCAGGACAAGTCTTCAGTTTCTCTTATGCACCTGTTCACAGTCCCATCACAGAAGGAAATACATCATTATCTGTATAAGAGGGAAAAACACGGCATTTTGTTAGGGACCAGTTCCGTAGAGTGTAAGATTTGCATTAAAGGAACGGTAGCTGCTCACTTTTGGGGCTCCCCTGGGCTTCCCCGCTGTCGTCATCCGGGACCTTCCAGTCCAGCTGGCGTCCCTTTTCGTACAGGCCCTTCAGCATGTTCCGCACCTCATCGGTTCCACCCCCACGGCTCAGATCCAGGTACTTCCTATACAGCTGCAGCGCAGTGCGTGCATCCTCTATGCTGTCATGGGTCTCACTCTGGATCTTCAGGTCTTGGACAGGCAGTAACAGCATTACAGTGAGATTTCTTGTAACTCCATTCCAAACATTGCTTGCTGTATTTGGTACTATCATAAATTACAGTAAAAATCAGTGCTTGGATTTCCTTGTATACAAGCCTTGTTCATTCCTGTAGTTGAAGCAACAGCATAATTGCATAATGAGTCTGTTAATCATTTTGATTGGATTTCTTTAGCTCAGGCAAACCAAAGCTTGATGACTTTAAAGCCATATTACACTGGGGAAAATGGCAGCTTTTGTTAACTGAATTTTGGACAGAGTGTGTAGTCTTTATGGGTTTTGGCTTGACTGAAGGTTAGTAATGAGATGAACGAAATCCCTAATTTATCTCTCAACGAAATGCAGGAAGAAAAACAATAAAGATCTTAAGCTAGCTGCTTCATAGCCAAAGATAATCCTTGGATTTACAGCAGCTACTGGTTAGAAATTGTATGCAGTGTTAACAGGGAGAACAGAAGAAGCAATGCACTGACCAAGAAAATACCAAGCCAGGAAACGAAGGGAGATCATCCTCTTCCGGGGCATGTGAAACAAATGCACCGTGTCGATAACCTGGTCCTTCAGCACCTACACCGAATCAGGGGGAACGCTGATTAACCAAAGTCACTGAGAGCGGTCACCCCACCAAAGAGCTGAACCTAAACCCTACCAGCAGGTTAATGACCCGAAAGTCCTTCTGTAGCCCGTGGCCCACAAATCGAACCCCAGTGTCAATGAGGAAGCGCAGCTTCAGGTATGTAGACTTGAGCGTTGTCAAGTGCTTTGAGGAAATCTTGGCGTCCAAGTCCCCTGGCTTGATGCCTGAGTACTGTGTGAGGTAGTCCACTACCTAGAAACAGGGACAAGGAAGCCGTTTAAGACACTGTCATACAAAAGGATTCTGTGGGGGTTCCCTTAAATAAGTGTCCCCCAGCAAACATCCTAGAGATATTTCAGATGCCATCAAAACTTGACGGGATGCAAGACTGCCAGAGTTGGTCTTGCCACTGCTACTCGCACCCTTAGTGCTGGCATGGTCCTCTACCTGCTCCTGTGTGGAGATGTAGTCGTCGATGAAGGGAACTCCCTCATTGGGGCCCTGGCCACGCACGCAAGTGATGCGGGCCACGGACATCTGGCTGGGCTTTATGGTGGACTTGGTGCCATCGCTACGCAACTCTGCTTCTTCCTGTAATGGTCAGAAAGAAAAATGCAGAAGAGTAAGGAGCCGGAGAACCGTACAGGCTTTTTATTACACCGAGATTAAGAACTAGGCAACTAGAAAAGTTAGGGAAACAGTCAAAACGGACTCGTTCAGAGTGAGGATCCACACGCACAGACCTGATTCAGAGTGACAAATTCGGCATCTAATCCCACTAGGTCACCGGCCTGTGGCATCTCGCTAACCATGAGGGGGATGAAGGTGGCATGGCTCTTCCTCTGTTTCCTTGCCAGTGAGGCCTCAGCTAGCAGCACGCTGGCCTCAATCGGGTTCTTAACTGGGGGGATGGGGGGGAGGGGCGAAAAAGCCAGATCTCAGGTCACAGAGTTTCAAGTTGCTCCAAGATGACAACAAAAGTTGTAGCACCACAGGGGGCTGAAGGAACAAAGAAAGCTTTGAAACCCAAAGTGGGTGTGAGTATTTCTGCGCTGCCAATAAACCCTGGTTCAACCAAAAGAAAAACCGTCCAATGGGGAGCGGCGGTGCTCAATAACCCCGCCCCCTCTCAGTCACACAAGGATGTAATCAATGCAAAGTAACACTAAAGCCTGGTAGTAGGTGTAGGGCTGGGGGCTTACTGCGAAGGTCATATTTGGTGTGGTAGTTCCTCTTGGCGTAGTATAATATGGCCGGCACCTTCCAGATAATGTCAAATTGAGTCGCCTCTACCTAGGAGACACAAAATCTATGTCAACACAATACTACACATTTACATTTTACTGTAAAAAATAGCACAAAACTTCACACTAAGATACGTATGCCATCAGCATCCTGTCTACATTACTTTACATACCTTTTCAATGGGTTCAATCAAGAAGTCATTGAAGAGGTACCACTGCTGGTGTGTAACTCCCTACCAGAGAGACCAAATAAGTAAATAAAAAGATCAAGTACTCAAAAGAACTCAACAGTTGCACCAAAATATCCCCGAGAGGTTTTCAGATCCAAATATCCTCAATAAAAAGTTGCAATTATTTGGAATATGCATCTAACCACTGAGCACTGCAGTACAACACGAAGAACTTGCAGCAGTCTTCTGGTAGTTGGAACATGGTCTCCACTGACCTCTTTCCTCTGATGGTAGGTCTCTCCCACTTTGATGTGTGCCACTAGATTACCACCTGTGCGGGCATCCAGCAGATGTGGAACAGTAACCACCAGATCATAGATAACAGCACCCTCTGCCTCTTCTGAGGGACTCAGCTGTAAGGTCACATGAAAGTACAATGTCCTTGTAGGTCCTACGTTGTTCCCACCCTCAAAACGTCCACGGCACAATACACCAATGACTCCGTCACTTATCGTTATTAGCATCATTGTCTTAGCTTGGCAGACATTTTTACCTAAATGAAATTCTAAATAATTCCAGTCTGTCCCCACAAACATGTAACATGGTAGATTTCAATTTTGGTAAATATGTATATAATGGTCCGAACCGTGTATCCCATCAAAGTACAGCGACTGCCTGCATGCTAACCCTTACACCTGGCGGTCTTTACAGACGTTACATAAATAGCTTCCCCCTGCTGTACTCCTTTTAGCCTCAAAGGCCCTCCTCTTGCTCACCTCCTCTGTCTCACTCCAGCTGGAAATCTCCAGTCCCTGGCTCTTGCTGATACACATCTTCAGGCTCTGTGGGATCCACACGTGCCTCATGTCCTCAATGCTGTTCCCAAAGGTCAGTCCTTCTGGACAGTACATTTCATCCCTATGCAGAAACACACACCGTGCATATAACGAAATATGCAAATGGAGAAATACAGTGGAGGTTAATGCCTCAGACTTGCCTGTTTAGAGCATAGTCATGGTAACTGTGCCGGAATGAGTGTCTCGGTCCATTCGTGGATTTCTGATTGGATATTCATGCAAAACCCCACCTCCCGGACCCTCGACAAGCCCCGCCCCCAGACATACTCCACACACCACTCGCTAGGAGTGGGCTCCTTTGGTGTTGTAGGCCCAACCTCCTCCTTTTTGGCCGCCTTGCTGAAAGCATACTGAAAAGGCAGAGAGATGGAGATTGTTATACCTCCCGGGAGAGAGGAGGAACTTCCATCGCGACTGTATGACGACCCTGCTCCTCTACACTCTCTCAGGTCTGATACCATCTACTAATCATATGAGGCAGGCATTTTATGGGCTCCCCTCCATTCTGGTCTTCTGAAGGGGGCAGCGTGTGGCTCAGTGGGCTAAGCCTGTGTGCTTGTAATCACAAGGTTGCTGGTTCAAACCCAGCCTCAGCATGTCTGTGGGTCCTTCAGCAAGGCCCTTAACCCCCAGCTCCCTGGGCACCCCAACAGGTGGCTGTCCTTTGCGGACAACTTACTACAAAGAGCAAGTTGAGGGAGGTGTAAAAACAATTTCCCCACGGGGATCAATAAAGTATCTATTATTATTATTATTATTACTCACTTAACTCCCCACCAGAACACAATATTCTGAATTGCTGATGCACATCTTCAGGTTCGGGGGGGGTGAGTGGCTCAGCAACCTAAGTCTCTGTGCCCGTGATCAGAAGGTCACCGGTTTGAGCCCCAGCCTCAACAGAACAGTCCTGAGCAAAGCCCTTAACCCCCCAGCTCCAGGAGCACCACACAATGGTCGACCCTGCACAGTGACTCCTGAGCGATGAAAAGTAAGATGGAGTAGGCGAAGAGACAAAGTTCTATGTACCTGTGCTCGTATTTGTGCAATGGCCAATAAAGGATCACTACTACTATTACTAATCGAGTTGCTTGAAAGTTATGTTTTATCCTGCCATATCATTTGGGGTAATCATGCAGAGATGGATCCCGCTTAAAGCCAAAGTGAACCACTACTGCCACTGAGGCCACATCCTGTCAGGATTGATCTCTGCGTGTTAAATAGGAGTCACAGCAGCTTCAAGGACAGAGTTTCTACTCTCCGGGTTGCCGGCTGGTCCTCACCTCAGCCTGGGCTCTCCAGAACTCTGCCTCCTTGATGCCGTTCACCTCGCAGTTGATGACCAGCACGTCTGGGAGGCAGCGGATGTTTCGGGTCTGTACCTGGGTTACCATCAAGAAAACGAGCGTTACTGCAGATGTCCATTACCAGCGACCAACGGCGGGGTGTCACCTTCACCCAGCAACAGAACAAGTGAAGCTACAACATTAAATTCACACGGAGGCACACAAAACACAGCGCCCAAGTCAGACATACTCAGCAACTGAAGGAAATCTGAAGACCCAGCTATCTAATCACACCAGAACTTCATAAGCTTGCAAGTTATAAACAAGAATAAGATGCACTATCTAGGAAGTCAAGCAAGAAAAAAAACATGGTTAGATGACAAGGATGAGCACAGGGATGGACTCAGACTCCAACCCATTCCATCCACCCAGGAGAGGAAGAAGCCCCAAGGTAACGAAGAGGTTAATGATTTTCTCAGTCGTCACGACAACATTTCCAGGATGCAGCTCACACTTACCGTGGGCTGGTACTTCTCGCAGTTCTCACACCAGGCCTGCGTGTTCTGCTCTAGGCAAATGCTCTTCTTCAGTACGTCGGCAAACTCGCACTCCTTTATCGTCTTGTCTGTGACGGCAGGGGAAGCAAAAATGGGCTGAGCTGGAGCAGCCCCGGCCACGGTAACGGTGCGGCGGACGTGGAGCCGCCACGGGCCGGGCGGCGGGCGGGAGCTCCTCACCCAGAGTCTGCTCGGGGTAGTGCATGGTGAAGAGCAGCGTGAGGGAGGTCCGCACCGTCTCTTTGCCGCAGCGGCACAGGCTGCTGTTCTCCACCTCACAGCCGAACAGCCGGCCAATTACAGACTCCCCCGAGGACCCGAAGGCGCTGTGAAAGGGAGGTGTGGCGGCATGAGAGCCATCGACAGGCAGATGTCACGTTACCGCGTTGCTGGTTTATTCTGTAACTCAATAACTCCTTCACCGTTTTCCCCTATATTATACCAAGAGCATAGTGGGGTCATAAGCCCATCACTGCCTAATGGTTTTTGGATGAAGGCCCAGGTGAGCATTAAACAAAATACCTAAGATGAATTACATACGTTCATCTGACCCTTTTATCCAAAGCAACTTACATTAGAGGGATGGGTTACAATGTGTGTGTGCTCTCTGGGATTCGAAGCAAAGACCGTTACGTTGTTAGTACAATGCTCTACTTGTTGAGCTACAGGAGTTGAAATACCTTCAAAAAAATCTCAATGCTACCATTCAGCAATAAAAAACATGTTAAATGTAAGATGTTTCTGTGGTGCAGCCCTGCAGAGGCTCCTTCGGGTCACCTGCCGCTCAGTCCTCTGTAGGCCTGTGGAGCCTCCTGCTCCTGGGTCTCCTGGTGGAGCTGCGTCAGGATGAACCGGTTCCAGCTCTGGATCAGCCGGCCCAGCCTCACCTTGCCGGTCTGCTCATCGGAATCTGAGAGGATTAATCCCAGCGCCGACGCCTCGGGGATGGTCCGGAAGGCACGGAGGAAGTTACTGGCCTAGGTGGGAATTGGCAGGGTGGAGGGACAGAGCTAAATTAGTGTGGGAAAGAAGTAATAGGTGGTATCATGGAAACAATTGAAAGTCTCATAATTTGATATGTTTTGCAATGAAATTAATGAATCCAAAAGTAAAAAGTTGATAATATAATGTTACAGATCACTGCTAGTAAATGGTTATTCCATACAATTCCCAGTCAGGATTTCACCACTGTCAAGATTTTGTTTCTCTTTTCAAACTTACAGCATCAAGGATTCATGGGAAATACGGCACAAAACAGTCCCAGGGATCGACCCCATTCAAGGTAAATATAGGGACAATGATTTTAAAAGCTTGATTTTAATCGAAACAACTTGACTGACTGAAGCTTAAGTGTTGTGAGGCACCGCTCTGGGCCGGACTCGATGTGGCGAAACCCCGCGGGGGGGTCTTACCTGGCAGGGGTCTCCCCTGGACAGGTCGAGCATGTGGAAGAGGAAGCCCAGCTCGCAAGCTAAGCAAAACTCCTTCTGACACAAGTGGTTCTGGACAAGGCAGCGGACCGGCTCCAGGAAATACAACACCTACAGGATAGGACAGAGGGGACACATTCAGAACGTCACCATGCCTAGTTGGGCCTGAAGGACGCTGACACTATCGGATTATTACTAGGCTGCTTTTCTGCTCAACTTCTCATGTTAACATTAATCCTGTTCAGATTCACAAGAAAGAATGAGATCATGGGGAAAAATGTAATTCTGGGGAAGCAATCAACCCGGCGGTACAATAAGTATCCTCCAGCAAACTAGCTAGCTTTATAGAAGGGGCTGTTACTGTACTGTGAGGCCAATGTCCCTTCATCCCAGTCAATGCCTGGTGTTGCCACGGCAACACGTCTCAGCACCTTACCTGGATCATGCAGTTGCAGTAGGCGTTGGGAATGTGCGGCTCCAGCCCGGCAAACAGGGTCTTGTTATAGTGCTTGAAGTCAAAGTCCTCCAGGCCCAGTTTCGAGTACTTGATGGTCACCTGGTGGGCATATGGGTAATAATACGGTAATTTTGCCAGGCCTGGCTGACTGAAATGTCAGTCTGATTAGATCAGAGTCCCGCCTACCTTCCTATACTTCTTGGGCACCATGTGAAGGTGAGGTTGCTCATCTCGGCCAATGGGAGACTCGGGCACCTGGCTGTAACTGTCGTACGCCAGCTCAATCTCCTTGGTCTTGTAAGGAACCTGAAAGGGAAACATGATCGTTTTCTTCAATATAACATATAACATGAGGATTCTCTATTAGCAGTAAAATACAAAAACAATAAATTAATCTGACCGCCAACCTGAAGTGTTCATTCTAAACTTGAGTCAGACAAACAACAAGGGACCAACCCAGCTTCACAAAGCTCACACCAAATTGCTTTCATCCCCCTACTGGCCACAGACAGCTATGCGGACACTACTTGCCTGATTGCGGAGCCGGGTGCGAGGGTTGGGGGCATACCCAATGAACCCCACTGTTTTCATTGTGCGCAGAATCTCTGGGTCAACTGCAGGTGCTCGTCTGGAACAAAGACAATCAGGACGTCTCTGTATCTTTATCACATATTTAACGGGCAGCAGCCTAACAGCACGACTGAATCTCCTCATTTTCTTAGTTTATACAATTTCATCACCATTTCCATTGTTTATTTACAAAACAGGGTGTCCCCTAAAGACGTCCATTGTGCATATCATTAAGTTACAGAGAACTACGAAAGGTCACAAAACGGAACGCGATGGGACGTACCTCGGGCTCGGAGTGGCCAGGGCCGTCGGCCAATCAGAAAGCAGTGGCTCAGTGCTAGTTAGAGGCATCGGGATGAGGGACAGGGGCAGAAGATCTTGATTCCAGTCCAAATGAGGCAAGGAATCAACAAGACATGGCAGGGCGAAGTCCGTGTCCCGGGAGTAACTGTTGAAGGTGACCTCTGGGGCGTCGGACCAAAGGTGGACGCCGCTACCCGAGTCCCCAAAAGCCAGCGCCTGCTTGCTGGATGACACATCGAAGCTCATGAGCAGGTGGCCCACCGTGTTCACGTGGAAGACGTCAGCCAGGTTAGCCAGGCCCGTGGGTTCGCAGAACTGGCACTGCCCTGGGGGCCATCGATCAATCCGAGGGCAGCAGGGAGGCAGAGGGACGGGAAAGGAAGCGTCATTATGGACAGCAGTTTTCAACTGTAATCTTTACGAATTAAAAAACAAAATTCTGGTTTAAATGCCTCAACGATTAGTTGGCAGCTAATTATCATCAGTTATACTTGAAAAACCATTAGGTTT